>NC_133314.1:19658328-19837975 GCF_012295235.1 Primulina huaijiensis | reverse complement strand
TCTTCTGCAAAGCTTGTAGTTTTTCCTGTCATAGTGTTTAACAGGAATGATCCATTTAAAGAATTTTGGTAAAACTTAAATGGAAACTTGACTTTGTCCATCTCTGTGAGACAGACCCAGATACCCCATGCTCTCCTGGTAGACATATCATCTTCATTAAATGAAGAGACTAAGGGGGTTTCATTTGTAGGAGGATCCTTTATAAATTTTTGAGAATTCATGTCTGGCCTCCTTAGCTTGATAAAATGAAAGGCTTCGTGTGAGCCTTTTCCTGCTGGTTCTGGTGCTGCACTGAAAAAGTATAGCTCCAAAACATCTCCTCTGGACAAATGATCATTATTTGCCCAAGTCTCATGAACAGCTTCCTGAATCCATTTTGGTAATGCTGATATCTCCGGGAAGCTAGGCGAAGTAGTATAAACTGAGGCAAGAGCCCCAAATTCATTCCAGGCTTTGACCTCCTTTGGATATGAATTTTGTTTCATCCATACCCTNNNTTCCGATCAGATCTCGGTTTGAAACCTTTACCGAATTCCGGTTCTTTCTGATTCTGGCATTCAAGGCAGATGTTTTCTGACCATCTTCCTATGTGTGCCATATTACAGAACTTTCGGCGAGTCTCTTTACTTGCCGGCATCTTGCTGTTCCATAGAAGATTTCTTTTCTTTTCGAATAGATCTTCTGCAAAGCTTGTAGTTTTTCCTGTCATAGTGTTTAACAGGAATGATCCATTTAAAGAATTTTGGTAAAACTTAAATGGAAACTTGACTTTGTCCATCTCTGTGAGACAGACCCAGATACCCCATGCTCTCCTGGTAGACATATCATCTTCATTAAATGAAGAGACTAAGGGGGTTTCATTTGTAGGAGGATCCTTTATAAATTTTTGAGAATTCATGTCTGGCCTCCTTAGCTTGATAAAATGAAAGGCTTCGTGTGAGCCTTTTCCTGCTGGTTCTGGTGCTGCACTGAAAAAGTATAGCTCCAAAACATCTCCTCTGGAANTTTTAATTTTGTCGAGGAATCTTCGGCTTTTTGTGTCCTCGAGAAAATTGTGAATGTGGTCTTCCCCACTTGTCCTTGCTTCGGTAAAATGTTTCCGATCAGATCTCGGTTTGAAACCTTTACCGAATTCCGGTTCTTTCTGATTCTGGCATTCAAGGCAGATGTTTTCTGACCATCTTCCTATGTGTGCCATATTACAGAACTTTCGGCGAGTCTCTTTACTTGCCGGCATCTTGCTGTTCCATAGAAGATTTCTTTTCTTTTCGAATAGATCTTCTGCAAAGCTTGTAGTTTTTCCTGTCATAGTGTTTAACAGGAATGATCCATTTAAAGAATTTTGGTAAAACTTAAATGGAAACTTGACTTTGTCCATCTCTGTGAGACAGACCCAGATACCCCATGCTCTCCTGGTAGACATATCATCTTCATTAAATGAAGAGACTAAGGGGGTTTCATTTGTAGGAGGATCCTTTATAAATTTTTGAGAATTCATGTCTGGCCTCCTTAGCTTGATAAAATGAAAGGCTTCGTGTGAGCCTTTTCCTGCTGGTTCTGGTGCTGCACTGAAAAAGTATAGCTCCAAAACATCTCCTCTGGACAAATGATCATTATTTGCCCAAGTCTCATGAACAGCTTCCTGAATCCATTTTGGTAATGCTGATATCTCCGGGAAGCTGGGCGAAGTAGTATAAACTGAGGCAAGAGCCCCAAATTCATACCAGGCTTTGACCTCCTTTGGATATGAATTTTGTTTCATCCATACCCTAGGATATTTTCCTGCAATATCAACTCGAACCATAGCTGGGTTGATGCCAATTCTTGTGTTTAATTTCTCCCAATTCTGTTGGTAAACCTGAAATGGAGAAATTACATTTTCATTAGTACCAACCTTAGTTTTGCCTTTGTCAGTACGAGGCCTAAGGTTGATCTCTCCCTCTTCAATCCCCGAGGTGAAGGGTTGACTTGAGGACTCGAGATAAGGATCTGGAGTCTCAATTTTTGTTTTAGCCGACTCATCTATAGATGATCCCGACTTAACACTTGTGCAAGGGGTATTTGAATCCCCCGCTACAGGTATAGAGTCCTGTACTCGAAAACTCTCCATTTGGGAAACCAATGGTTTCTCAATGCCTTGGAGGATAGGCCTTTGCATTACAGACCATAACTGAGTATATGCCTGTAAACATCCTGTAATTCGATCAGAGACAATTCTCTTATCGGCTTGTTGTAGCCTTCCCGCAACTTCTGCGTTTACGGCCAACTTGTTGAACTCGGTTTGAAGCATTTCAAGGTGTTCCCTCAAATGCCTCTGCATCTTGATAATAGCATCAATGTCAATGCTGTCCATCTCTTGTTAAAAAATCTGCAAGAATATTTTCATGAGATTTAATTATCATAATATCAAAAATATAATTTTGACATAATGCCTGCCATCTTAATAATCTGGCCTTCTCAGGTTTAGATTCAATTCTATTCCTTAAGAACGCTTTCACCTGTGTGTTATCAACTTTCAAAGTGAATTTCTTTGCAAGTAAAAATAATGGCCATTTTTCAAAAGCTCTTTTTACTGCATAAAATTCCTTTTCGTTGATATGCCATCTTATGGCTTCTGCATCTGAGAATAAACCGCTACAATATCTGCATGGTTGTTCTCCCTCTGGTGTGAGCTTAGTAAGAACTGCTGCCCACCAATGATCACTGGCATCGGTATACAATACCAGATTATCCTCATCTTGAGGAATAGCCATTTTTGGAAGATTCTTACAAATCTCCTTTAATTGGCATAGTCCTTTTGTGTGTTCATCCGTCCATATAAATCTAGCATCTTTTTTCAATAATGGACTAAACACTTTCCTGTGTTTTGCTAGGTTTTTAATAAACATCCCAGCAAAATTAACAACTCCTAAAAAACTTTGAAGTTGCTTCTTGTCGTTGAGTCTTTCTGGAAAATTCTGCACTTTTTCCACTATGTGTTCTTGCAGAATAATTCCTGATTCATCGATTTCAATTCCGAGGAATTCAATCTTCCTTGTTGCAATGACTGCTTTCTTTTCAGATAAAACCAGTCCTTCTTTTTTACAAACATTGGAGAAAATCTCCAAATGCTTAACATGTTCATTCATATCTTTAGATGCTATTAAAACATCGTCAATATAAACAAACATAAACTTAAAATAATCTTTAAAAAGATTATCCATTTTTCTTTGAAATATCTGAGGTGAATTAGCCAATCCCATTGGTAATACCTCCCAAATATAATGTCCTTGTGGTGTAGAGAAAGCTGTGAATTTCTTGCTTTCTTCTTGCATCCTAATCTGGTAAAATCCAGACTTACAGTCGAACTTAGAGAATATCTTGGCATTGCGTATGCAACTTATTAGATGTTCTCTACTAGGTATAAAATACCCATCAAACTCCAGAATCTTATTAATTTCTTGATAATTAATAACTAATCTGGGTTTTCCTCGTTTTATCTCACCATGATTTCTTACCAGAAAACCTGGACTGCTATATGGTGACATTCCTGCTTTGATTAAACCAAGGTCCAAATGTTCCTTGATTATAATCTGCATATCCCTTTGATCAATGATATTCATTGGGATAGGCTTGCAACGGACAAATTCATACTCTTTGCCTTCCTTAATTTTAAGGCAAGCTTTGAGTTGATTTCTGTCCCACCATGCCAAAGGATCTTCATTGTAATTTTCTTTGATCCTTTTCTTGACATCTTCTAAGGATACCTTAGATTCAAACTCTACTTCATTCTGATGTAAAGTTATCTTCAGGTATTCCATATCTTCTGGTTGGAGAGTTTTATCCNCCTGCTTTGATTAAACCAAGGTCCAAATGTTCCTTGATTATAATCTGCATATCTCTTTGATCTATGATATTCATTGGGACAGGCTTGCAACGGACAAATTCATACTCTTTGCCTTCCTTAATTTTAAGGCAAGCTTTGAGTTGATTTCTGTCCCACCATGCCAAAGGATCTTCATTGTAATTTTCTTTGATCCTCTTCTTGACATCTTCTAGGGATACCTTAGATTCAAACTCTACTTCATTCTGATGTAAAGTTATCTTCAGGTATTCCATATCTTCTGGTTGGAGAGTTTTATCTGCTCTCAACTGGAGCATTGTTTCTCCAAACCTTCTAGAATCTTTCATTTTTGGGTTCAGAAGTTGTCCTGAATCACCACGCTTGCTGCGAAACTGGATCGGCAATTTTCTGTAAAATGCCTCTCTTAGTCTCTGGACTATAATTTTGTGGTTACAAGGAGTTGTAAACACTAATCTTCTAGTCTCATTTTCTTGAGTATAGGATTTGAACATTTGTAGGAAATTGTTTCCTAGTAAAATGTCAGCTCCTGTATCATGAAAATAAATTGGTGGTGTCTTCACCTTGTACCAAGGTGTTTGCCCAGCACCGCCAATCATTATTTCAGTCATCTTAATCCCTTTACATAAGATTAAGATTCTTCTGGAAAAATCTCTTCCAGCAATCTTTGGTAATTCTTCTTCCAAATTATTTGGAAAAACTCCTCGTTTTGCTGTACAAATTCCAGCACCTGAATCAATATAAGCAGCAAAATATTCTGCCTTATATTGTTCATATAACATTCCGACTGGAATGTATATGGAGAATGGACTTGTGGTCATTGGATTTTCCAAATCTTATCCTCTGCCATAAACTCTATTCCATACTCTAAACGTTTCCAAGGTTTATGTTCCTCAAGAAACTCTAGTCCAAGAACCAATTGATCTGGTTCTTTTCCTGGAATCCCTGTGATATGAACTTCCAATTCTCCAACTTGGATCATTCCTTGGTAAGTTCCTATCATAGGTTGTTCTAAATAGTAGATGGTATTGCAAGGAAATTGATTCCTTTGTTTCGTAATATCAAATACTATTTCGACTTCCTTCCACCTTTCTGGGCATCTAAGTTTTCCTATTGTTGAAAAACTTTTTAGCTCATGTTGGGTTTCTTGGACAGGGGTTTTTCCCCATCTGTAGCTTGTTATTCTATCTCTCTGAAAAGATATTCTTCTTGATTCCAATCTAAGACTTTGATTCCTTTGTAGGATCGGTTTGTCTTGTATTTGGATATCTGTTTCCTGTATTACAGGAAATTCAATTCGTTCAGGATAAATTGCCTGAGCAACTTTTCCGAATATTTCTGGTATCTCAATAAACTCATTTCTAATAAACAATTCTGAATGATGTGTATTAGATAAAGCATATGAGATTTGATAGGTAATAGAATATGGTCTATTACCTTCCGTCATTAGTCTTTTCTCCTTGAAATTTTGATGTAATGTCAAGGCTCGACTGAAATCTCGATCTGCTAAGTTATAGGCTATCCTTGGATAGATTACTCCTACAATCTTGCCTGCACAGAGATTTCCTGAGATAGTTCCCAGTACTGAATCTTGAAGGTTCCCCATTCTTTTATCGCATATAGCAATATCAATGGGTGAATCTATACCTTCTTTGAAAGTAGCTTTTATCATAATTTGGATTGCTCCAATATGAATCCAGGACATAGTCCTTGCTACTTCGATCTTGAGTTTTTGTAATTCCTCCTTAATTTCTTCAGAAGGAATTAATTGCATCTCCATTCTATTTCCAGTAAGTTCCATTGGGATTGCCATTTCCCTTCTGGAAACTTTATAGATCAGATGATGCTTTCTGTTTCTTAGGCCAAGATTTCCTAAGAACTTTTCTACCTGTCCTGCAGAGAATCCTTGATATCTCTGTAGACTAGGATTTTCTTTCATGATCCTTTGGACCATGTTATGAGATATTGTTGTCTGGCTAAAGAACCCAGACAAATCCTCATGTGTTTCGTGTCGAAACACCTCGTTTTCAGTCAGATTCCGATTCAGTTCCATCGGATTCTTCCTGACTTAGGACTTCTTCTTCTTCATATATACTTTCATCTGAGGCAATGTCCTCAAATCGGTATACCTGAATAAGATCTTGGTAATAAACTGCTTCTTCAATATCCGGAGTTGGATCGAAGCGTTTGATACCTCTTTTTTCATTTTCTGGACAGTTGGTCGAGATATGACCTCTTGCTCCACATGTCCAGCAATTACAATCCTTAAAACTTTCATTAGCTCGTGTATGAGCTCTTCTGAAAGTTTTCTTTGTAGGTGTTCTTCCAGTACTTCGAGATGTACTCGATGCTTGGGAGGATATCCTACTCCTTGATGGTCCGCTCCTTTGTCCATATTTGTAAGATCTGGCTTTCTGTCTAGACCATACCGTCCTTGGTTTCCAAGAACTCCTTCCACCTCTAGCATAAGGATGAGTCCTGAAACTTTTCCTTTTATGCTTTTGTGGTTTACTTCCAATAATTGTTGGAAGATCATTTTCCTTACAACACAAAAGAGTACGTTTGTTAATACCCTTAATCGTTTGTAATTCTTTGGTAATGCTGCCAAATGGCACCATTCCGCCAATTTTCCTTTAAGGAAAGAAGCTCTTCGTGCCAATGTATCTGGATTTCCAAGTACATATTCCCTTATGAGCATTTCTCTCCAGGGACTTGACATTTTTGCGAAGAAAAGCTGCATAGCTATATCTTCTTCGACTCCTGAATTCCATCTATATTTAGTGAATAACATAATGTATTCATCTACTAAACAGATGTCATGTAATTCAAGACTATACAGAGCTTGAGTATATTTCTTCCTCTTCTCTGTGTCTTGACTATTAAAATAGTCTACCCCTATAAATTGTGCTTTAAATAGGGTAGCCATTCTTCCGGCTATCTCGCTTAGAGATTCTCCGGCTAGGACCGACTCTTTAGTTTCCACCGAAGTCATGTCCCAAGCAATTTTCATTGATCCCATAAGACTCATTTCTAGGAGTTTAATGAATCCTTCAATGTTGAGATCAAGTGTTCCTGCTGCAATTCTCATAGCAGATGTCCAATCGTCTATGAGTTCTTCTCTGTTTTTGAAATCTAATACATCAAGGTTAAGCATAACCCCGTAAGGATGTATAGGATCTAAAACAGTTTTCCCATATGGGGTTTGGTGCAAGGAAATTTGATTTCTCCTTGTCCTTGTTCCCGCAGGCTGTGAACCTCCACCAGTATGGAAATCAGTTTGAGATTCTCTCATGTGTATATTCTGAGATCCCACACGTTCCCTTGGTGGTTCCTGTGAAGATGACCAAGTTATAGCAGGTGTTTCACCGCCTGCTGTGTTCATCTTTAGATCTACAACTTTGAGATTTGCGAAAGATTCCGTAAGTTCTTGTAGATCCTCCAGACCAATCCTTTCTAGAGCTGTCATCAGATTAATTTCTTTTTTGAGACAGAATTAATTAGATTGATCATCTTTTCTTCTTCAGTCAAAGGTTTTGACACCACCCTGGCCTTTCCTTGTTGATGTAACAAAGGTTCAGTACCAAATGATGGTGGTAACCATCCTCCTGAATTTCTTTTACTAGAACTAGGTTGTTGTTCTAGTTTTTTGAATTCTTGTTTGAATATCCTTTAATATTCCAAGAATTTCTTCCTGGTTTTCATGGATTTTCTCAACTCGTTGCGGTACAAAGTATAGCATATTGCCATAGTTTTGTACTGTTTTCTGGATTTCTCTAAGATCTAAAGAGAGCTTAGAAGAATCTGGTACAATTTCCATAAACTTATTAGATTGAATCATAAGTTTACCTGAGGGTGTTGAGGCTTCCCTTTCTGCGCTAGATATCTAACAATAGTTAGATGTTCTTGTGTATATTCCAAAAGATTGGAATAATCCTTGTAACTTATTTTTCTCGAACCTAAGTTCGGATTCATAATTTTCGAAATTTTCCTCCTCAAACATTTCGTTACTTTGTAACAATAAATTTTGTGTTTGAAATAAATTAACCTAAGGCTCTGATACCATTTTGTGATGCGCGGGGATCAATAGAAGAATTTCAAGGGAGAAGGGGTTTTTTTATCTTTTTTAAACTTTTAGGGAGTTTAAACAAATATTTTTAGGCGTAGGGAGTTGGAATAAATTTGAGTTGGGTATTAGGGATTTATTTACAATTTACCCATATTTCAACGGTGCGATATACGAGATGCTATTTATACAATTAATGATTAATTGTTGTAAGCATGAATGTTTGAATAATTATTGATATAATGTAATTAATATATTTAGAACTAAAAAATTATTATATAAAAAATATTTATGTCATTTGAGATAACACTCAAAGAAAGATAATTTCACCACCAAATTGACTTATTTACAATTGCATTTCATGACTTGGAAGAATGAAAATATTACTAATAAAAAATAATTATTAAAATATATTTAGAGAACCATATATTATTTTTTCTATCAAAATTTTAAAGAATAAATAAAAAATGAATGAATTTTGATTAAAATATTTAATTATTTTGGAGATCATGTTAAAAAAAAAAAAAGTTCAGATTAAGATGTATAAAAGTAATATAAATTAATAATAAAAAAAAAAAAAATTTCAAAATAAAAAATAAAAAAAAAAAAAATAAAAAATGAATGAATTTTGATTAAAATATTTAATTTTTTTGGAGACCATGTTAAAAAAAAAAAAAATTTCAAAATAAAAAATAAAAAAAAAAAAAATTTAAAAAAAAAAAAAAATTTCAAAATAAAAAATAAAAAAAAAAAAAATAAATGAATTTTGATTAAAATATTTAATTTTTTTGGAGACCATGTTAAAAAAAAAAAAATTTAAAATTAAAATGTAAAAAAGTAATATAAATTAATAATAAAAAAAAAAAAAAAAAATTTAAAAAAAAAAAAATTTAAAAAAAAAAAAAAATATAATATTATATAAGAATTTATTTTTTATTTGATATTTTAGATATTATGTAGAACTAAATATATAAAAATATCACAAAATCTAAAACTATAATCGAAATTAAATGAAATAACATAATCAACGTAGAATTCTGTACGTACTTTATATTTTCAAAAGTCATCGTATTCAAATTTAAATTTTTTAAAAAACTCGGAAAGGCTTTAAAATTAAATGTAGTTTATATTAAAGTTCCGATTAAGATGCATAACAATAATGTCAATTTACGAACAATCAATATTCCAAAATTTCACGATGACCGTCTTCATTAAAAATTTGAAAAATATAATATTATATAAGAATTTATTTTTTATTTGATATTTTAGATATTATGTAGAACTAAATATATAAAAATATCACAAAATCTAAAACTATAATCGAAATTAAATGAAATGATATAATCGATATATATTTAAAAGTAATTTAAATTTTTAAGAGACATTATATTCAAATTTAAATTTAAAAAATTGAAAAAATTACATTTAATTATTTATTTATTTGCTATTTATAAAAAATTTAATAAAAAAACTAATGTTAAATATGTTCATCACCCTTTCTCCGCAGGAGAGGTGTATACATGGAAATGATCCAGTGGTCCTATGTGCTTTTTTGGGAATTAACACAAGTGCAAAATGCCATTTGTCCACTAAAAACGCCATGAGCCAATTCAGCACGCATTGATAAATCTTCGGAACAAAACAATTGTTTACAAATCATATTGATCAGATAAATCATATTGACAGACTCGGTCAAGAATATGTTAATAAGAAAAATCGAATAAATACGGAGCGCGTGATATAAGTAAATATAACAAAATTATATAATCGCGATAAAGTAGATTTACTATAGATTTAGAATAATATGCCGTGAAATTCAGTCAAATTGATTTGCAATAAGAAAAATCAGGATTCACCTTGGATGTCGATTAATAGGGAAATTAACAACAATTTTAAACAAGTTTAAAAAAAAGACAAAATTAAATACTGACAAATTTCACTCGACTGCTGCTGACTCAACGTTGATGAAAGTTAGAAAAATTGGTACCTTTCAAATCTTCAAACTAGCTTTTATAGTTTGATTCTACCAAAATCTTTGTAAGGTGAAACACTTGCAAAGAAAAAGATTTGCTGGTGCTATTTGTCTCCAATTCAGAGAAATGGTATGCTTCTAGATCTCTCATGTTTCGTTCTATTCTATTTTATCGAGATATTAAAATCGATCTCTGGTGGATTTATTTGAATGTATCATTTCCGACACACAATTTTTTTTATTACAACATTGGGGTGGGGGTGGACAGGTGATTTGAACGCATAAAGAAGATGTTTACGTGACTTTATCTCAGTGATAGTAGCGATATATAAATTTTTTTTTTCAGAATGTATTGATATGATGCAATGCGATGAAGTGTGTATTGATTTGTGTTCGAGCATTTGGTCTACGTTGTTTTTTAAATCTGAATGCGACTACGATGGCTTATTGATCGGAAAGAACTTATTAGTAGATCGATGTTAAGTAAAATAAACGTAATTTTTTGTCGTCGGATAAAAATAGCGACAAAAGAGCTGAAAATAATTTTTAAAAAAATTTAATTTACGATTCGCAACCCGATTATTATTTTTTTTTAAAAAAAAGAAAAATTGTTTTTCTGGGAAGTTTAAAAGGCTGTAGATAATTTGATTTATTTTGTTTGAAGGGGTGTGGCAAGTATTTCTAGGTTTAATTTTATGTAATAAGAGAAGTCTAAAAGGCATGAATTATGTATAACATTTTAACTGCGATTCTTCGAACTTGTGATCCAGAGAGGTGAAGGAACAGGATCGGGGAGAGAGGATGAGCTTCAGATTTCTTCTTCGAGTTCTCGGAATGCAAGTCATAGTTCGGGTGGAAATGGAATCTTTTCGCTCAGGGGCAAGGAGGATGTTGTGGGAAAATCACGGAGCGAAGTTCCAAGCTTCAAGAATGCAAATCCTGGCTCAAATGGAGAATTTGGTGACCGCGATCGTGGAAGATTGGGGAAGAGGAAGAGAGGTGAAATTAATTTCAGGCCGAGACTCGATCTCCATATCCGTAATTCTGCCGCTCATTTCTTTATGTTTCTTCGTAAAGTTTTAACATGCAGTTTATGTTTTTCTTGTTTGGAAACTAACACACAATAATGTATCAGTTTTTATTTTCTGGGGAAGTTGAATCAGAGGTTGCTGAGGCTTAAGCTGTAGGTGATTCTCTTTTTTTGTCAATGTGTAGGGAGTGACAATGAACGCATGGATCTCAATGATATCGAGATTGAGAGGATTGATGAAGCTGAGTTTAGGAATAAGAGAACACATTCTATGCCCAGGCCTTCAACCAGGCAAGAATCAGATGAAGGTTGTTCTGCAGCCACTTCCAGGAAACATGTTGCAGGTATAAGCAAATAGATATCCTTTGCCGATCTTTCTAGATCCTTTTCTCCTAATAATTCTAGACGACTGTATAAATCAACTTCATTTGTAGAAAAAAGGTGGCAGTTTGAATTTATTTCCGTTGGCTAGAGCTTGATTTGGATTTTACAGCAACTTCTTATGGAATCTTTGTATCACATAGGTTATGACCATAGACAATAGAAATATAGTGGTGTTATGTGTTTAAGGATTGGAAGGTATTCTTCCTATAATAGGATGTCTTCATGTGCATATCAAAGTTCAATTGTCATCTAGATATAACAGTTTCTGGATTCTAAAGCCTCTGTTGTCCTCTTTCTGTGAGATCAATTACTATTTGGTTTGTCTTATTAAAGATCTACTGTCACAAATCAATAAAAAAAAGAAATCTTTAGAATTTAATTCTTGAAACCCTGGGAGTTTTTGAAACCCCAGGAGTTTAAAGTGCCTGAAAAGAATGCCATTACTCCTATGTGATCAAATCTTACCCTCTTCTCTCTCAATCAAGAACGGAATGCCACCTTCTTAAAGAAGTTATCTAGAAGGCTGTTGTAAATAATGGTGCTGCAACTCAATAGTGGTTTTCGCATACTTTTCATTGCAGGGAATAACAACATAGATATGGATCTCCAGGACATTGAGATTGAAATAATCAACAAAGCTGAATTTATGAAAAAGAAATCAAGTTCTTTGTCAAAGATGAGGAGGACGTCAGCCAGGCCAGAATCAAATGAAGGTTATTCTGCAGCCACTCGTAAGAAGACAGCAGAGTGGATGCTAAAAAAGATATTCCCTGCTGGTCTTTCAGGATCTGTTTTGCCTGAGAATGCTGGCAGCGATACTAAACATTGGCCGCTAGATAGATCAAGTTCTTTTGTGAAAATAGCTGATGGTATGACCTTTTTATTTTAATCTTCTAGCTGTTACTTGGATCCTGAATTTCAGTCAGTGTTTTTTCATGGAGGTATAACATTAGGCAACAGAATTACAGTAGTAGTACATAGGCCAAAGATTAGGAAGATATTTTCGTGAAAGATTAGGAAGATATTTTCAGTGTTGGCAAAAGGATGCATCAGTTCCATCCTGACTACAAGTATATGATTTGCATTTCTCTTCTCCATGAGAACTCTGCTTTTCATATATTCTTTTAATGCTCTTACTATTGAAGATCTCTCTCACTGTCTAAGTCACGCGCTCTCAACCTTCAGAACTTGATTTTGGGGACTCCTTGACACCAGCTCCTCCACCACTACCCCATGAATTTAGAAAGCCTAATGAAAATTGGAAAGACTAGAGTTAGTTTTCCTTTTCCATAGGAATTTTTATTTTCTTCAATTCTAAATTGCTCACACGATTGAAGATCACAGTCGATGTCCGAGTTGCATGTTGCTAAATCTTCAGAGTTTAATTTTGCTTCTTGTTTGACTCCATCCTCCTCTGTCACAACCCCAGTAATTTAGAGTGCCTTGGAAGCCTAAAGGAAAAGAAAAGACTGTCAGTTTTGTTGATTTCCTCCAAGATTCTCTCTGTGTTAAAGAAACCACTTATGCTACTTGTACTACTTAATTAGTTGTTTCATCTCATTGCAATATCTGTGAAGGGAATGGCCGTGAAGATATGGTTCCCCATGGTGTTGAGATTGAGGAAATTGATGAAGCTGAGTTCAGGACCAGGAAACCTCTTGACATATCAAAAACAGGCCCTTCAAACGGACAAGAAATAAATGAAGGTTATGGCACCACTTCTTGGAAGAGTGTTGATGGTGTGAGGAAAAACATATCCTATTCTGCCCTTTGTGGTTCTCTTTCTCCTAAGGATGCTAACAACGAATCTGGTCAAGGACAGCCCAACAAGTGGAGGCCATGTGTAGAAAAAGGTGATGATTTTGAATTCATTTAGGATGTGTCATTAAAGAAGTAAATGCTGTAGTTTTGTCAAAAAAATTACCACTGGTACACCTTAAGTAGCAGTTTCCTTGTTTTATGTATTCATCCTAGGGAATGACAATGAAGATATGGATCCCGAGAAAGTTGAAATTGAGAGAATTGATGAAGATGAGTTCAGGAATAAGAAAACATATTCCGCGCCATCGATAGCTCCCTCAACCAGGCAAAAGCAAAGTGAATGTTGTTCCAGGAAGAAATTCGAATGTGTGAACAAAAAGATATCTAACTTTCACTCTGGTTCCCTTTCTTGTGGGGATGTTAGCGTCGATTCTAATGGAGATTCAGACAAGTCAAGTTCATTTATGAAAGAAGGTGATAATTTTATTTATTTTGTTTCACCGTATGCCAGTTGGCACTTGACCTTAGATTCACTTCTCAAGACATTGGTACTGCTACTTAAATAAGAGTGTCTCATGTTTTATGTATTGATTCTAGGGAATGGCGTTGAAGATACGGATCCTCAGAAAGTTGAAATTGATATAATAGATGAAGCTGAGTTCAGGAATAAGAAAATGCATTGTGTGCCAAAGGGAGCTCCTTCAACCAGGCAAAAGCTAAACAAAAGATATTCTGCAGCGGCCTCTAGGAAGAAAGTCAAATGTGTGAGCAAAAAAATATCTAACTTTCACTTCTGTTCTCTTCCTGCTGAGGATGTTAGTGTTGATTCTAATGGAGATCCATACAAGTCAAGTTCATTTGTGAAAAAAGGTAATAATTCGATTTTTTTCTGTTTTACCTGTATGTGAGTTGGCACAAATTTGTTACTGTTTGGGTCATAGGTGAAAATGTTTGTCTTCAAAGTCAATACGAGTACACGTCAATTTAGAAAACCGTCGTACCTCATTTGAGTTCTCATTTGCGCAAAGATGTTAGTTATAGTCCAGGTTTGCATATTTTCTAAGTATTTTCTAAGTATACAAGATTTCTAAGAAGTCAGAAACTATTAAACAGAGGAGTAAAATGTTTTGAACAGTATAATCACATTTTTTGGCGGATTTTCTCAATTTACCTTTTAAACATCATGCCATAGATGCAGTCAGCTGTTTCAGTTAAAAGATCTTTAACATTGCCTAATTATCAGATTAATTTTACCAAATAATTGATTCATGCAGTTAGGTCCGTGGCTAAATACTGATTTTAATGGTAACAAATCAATGAGGTGTTTGGATGTTGGAAATTGTAAAGAGATATTGATGGCCGAAAGCATATTAACTTGGCAGCAGGATTTGCAATTACTCAATTATGTGGAGCTAAGATTAATAAATACAGAGGTGAAATGAAAGGGTACATGCATTGCCAATATAACAGTGATTTGCTTTATGTCACATACTTATAATTTTGCTGCTTAAATTGTTGAAGCTTTTTTCTTATCCAGATCTTTTGAATATTTTTAGATTTACACTTGATATTGTAACAGATCAGCGTAATGTAATGGAATATTCTTCTTTATTACATCATTTTTAGAAAAAAACTGACTTGGCATATATGACAGCAATGGCGAATGAAGCTGAAGAAATTGAGTTTGAAATGATGGGTAAAAATTGCATCAATATAGAAGACTCTATTGACTTCAGAAGAAAGAAAATTGATCAAGGGTGGGACAAAAATCTCCATGATGATGTCAACAGCTGCTATCATGAATGGATCAACTCTAACTCAAGCATTCAGTCCAAAAGAAAATCGAACATGAGTGGCGAAGATGATGATTTTCTAAAAGCCGAGAAAATTTGCTCAAGCGGTTTGGAACATGATAATGAACTTGGTATTGCAAATCGAACTAGGTCAAAGACAAGGATAGTGAAAAAATCTCCTGATGCTGATAAATATTTGTCTTCCAGTGAGAGTATTTTTGAAAGTAGGGATGATGAAGATTTTAGAAAATCTTCCCTCTCTGATAGTTGGGAGCCACAGTATTACGATGTACAAGATATTGAATCAGTGAAGGTGTCAGCAGCTAAGTGTTCAGATTACAGTAAGAAAGAAAGGAATGCTGTAATGCGCTCTTCCAAGAAATGGCACTTTCCTAATCTTGACACAGAAGAAGCAAAATGCGATCAGCTCTCTTGCTCTTTTAGAAAGAAACGGTTGAGGATTGATGCCTCAAGCAAAAGAAATGAGGAAGGGACATCGTACAAGCCAAATAAAGTCCCAGAAGAAAATTATCACGTAAAGACCATTCTTTGTGATGATTCAAATGAAGAAGAGGTCTTTAAAAATAAAAGTGATGGTATAGAAGAGAACTTACTGAAATGCCCAAAGTTAGATCAGTTGTTCACTCAGAAGCATGGTGATGAAGCAGGAGCCAGCGGCTCCAAGGACCATTCAAAAGATGAAGATAGTGATCCGATTGATTTTGGGGTTCAGACTGGATGTAGTCAAGCCACTTCAGGTTTCCATGTCCATGATAACAATGATAAACTGCCCGTGGCTGATGGAACAAAGCGCCTGAGAAAAAGGAAGCAAGTTTCTTCAAAACGATATGATTTCTGGAAATTGATGGCAGACTCTGTATTGGAAAGGGGACAAATGCCTGAAGAGATAGAAAGTGATGAAGGAGCTAAACAGGCACCTGCACCTAAACTTCAAAATAATCTGCCTTTGAAATTCAGATTTGAGGACGAGTTACCAAATGCAGTGGAAAAAACAGAATATGAGAAAGAGATAGAAGGATTGTTTGCTGAATTAGACTTTTCTTGGGCATCAGGGCAGATGGGTTCATTCAACTTCCCCGAGGTAAGTCTAGCTTAATCACCATTTATGATCTCTGATTCAAAAGCATGTTTATCGTTTTAATAGAGAATGTGAACAGTCTTAATGACTATTTTATGAGGTATAGAGATGCTCTCCACATTTCAACCCCTCTTAGAAAATTTATGCCCCATATAGAAACTTCCCCGGAAACATGACTGGACATTTCTTTTAGTTTAAATTTTCAAAGCAAGAGATGACACTGTTACAACTACTTAATAAATTTTCCCTAGTGAGGTTGTTCGTTGTTAAAGTGGAATATTCTCTAGGTTTCTTCTGTGAACAGAGAAATTTTGGAGACTGATTCATAACATTTTTCCTTTAACAGTACATGATCTGTGCACCTTTCTCAGGATTACTTAAGAGAGCAGTTATTTTACCTGATATTTGATCAGATATTACCTATGGGGAACCATCTAAAAAATCTTTTTTGGTGCTAAAATGATTTTCGTTTCTTGGAAATTTGAGCACATGTTTCAGTTCGACTTGCCATATAGACCAATAGTTAAGCTTTTGAAGTTGGTTAAATGAACGAGAGTAATACATGTAAATATATTTCATGATATGTAAGAATTTTTTTATCCATCTACAGAGAGTATTTGGTTTAACCAATCTCTTAAGTAATTGTTAGCTGGATATTGCTATGAAGACTGTCATATCAATCAACTAAGGGGCGGAGGCTCACTCACCCGCCCCCTCTCAAATTCTTAGAAGTTTGAATATTACATGAAAAGGTGGGGGTTTAGGGGGTAAGGGAAATGGAGGGGGGATGTTGTCTCCCCTCTTCCCCAAAATTTGTAATGTTTATGCAAAATTGGTGGTACTTTTCCAATTCTTTTAATTATAAAATTTTATATACAAAATATTATAATGAATAAAGATAATTCCTCCCAAATTTTCATTTAACTTGCCCATTTACCTAATTTTTTCTTCCCAAGCACCTAAATCTCAAATTTACAACTCAAAATACCTAAATATAATAGATAGGTAAATAGATTGTAGTTTAATACTATCTTTTCCAATTTTTAATTTCTCTATATTATTATTGATTTTCAATTTTTAAAGTTTTAATTTGTCTTCTTTTTTTTTCCAGAATTGATTGCTATAGTATTTATTATGGATGAAGTAATGGAAAATTTGGCATTTTAATTATTTCTAATTTTTAGGTAGTTTATTTTTATTAAGTGGTTTCTATTTTTTACTTTTTATTATTTCAAATTAATATTATGTTTTAGATTTTTTAATACATATCAAATGTAGTAAATATTGTTGTTACTTAGTAAATACTCCCTTGGCGCGGCGTGCATATATATTAAATTTTTTTTGTGTTTTAAATGAATTTTTTGTGAAAATCTAGAGATTATATTAAAGTTTTAAATGATTTTTTATAATAATTTTGTATGTTATTAGTTATATAATTATTTAAAAACAAAAAGTATAGATACGGATAAAAAAATATTTCATCAGGATAATATAGTTATAGATAAATGAAAATTTACCGAAATAGGTTCTATCATATTTTTTAAAAATAAAAATGTAATATTTTTGTGATTTGAGAAAATGGGTACTTTGGGTTTAGCAAAAAAACGATACCATTTGTTACTCTAATCCCCTTTACCTTAATAAAACAGTATAGATTAAATATTGTACTCATAATTTTAACTTAATAATAGTAATAGTTAATAATTATTAATAATTTTGAAAATTTTATTTCCGCACCCAACCCCCCTCAAAACAAAAACGTCTTTTGCCCCTGAATTTATCAATGGCATAGTTTATGGTGTTATAAGCTATATGAGGAAGTATGTTCATATGTATTCCACTGATAAACGCAGCAAGAACACGCTAACAATTTGAAGAATCAGATGACCGTCAGTTGCACCTCTATTAAGCTGGACTAATTTTTTTACCATGAGCAAGAACTAATTTTAGACCAACATAGTTCAAAAAGTGCGATGACTAATGCTCTTTCTATGGCCTGCAGGTTAATAATGTAGATACAAATGCTCATGGTGAAGAAACTCAACAATCTCGGTGTGCCAGAGGGGATCATGAGTTGTTCTTGCAGGATGACATGGGGTTGATATGTATATATTGTCCTCATGTGGAGCTTGGACCAAGAGATGTCATGCCCATGTGGGTAAGTAGATTTCTTTTGATCAACCCAGATTGTTGATAATAATTTGAGCTAATTAACCTGAATAACTGTCTTCATTTCCTGCATTGTTGTTCATCACACTGGAAAGAGTTCTTCTATTTTCGAGGTTAATTGTTTTCTTTTCATATATGATCTTAATTTAGCTGGCAATCATACTGCCGTCAAAATTATGCAGGTAGAAAAAAATTGTAGAGGATCAGGAAGAACAAGATCTTCTGAAATGGGGCAGCTTCCCGAGTTTGACCAACTCGATCTCACCACATCTTCGGCACACGATTTTACAGATTTCGACAATAATGGAAATGGAACAGTTTGGGACGTTAAGCCTGGTATAAAAGAAAGTATGTACAAACATCAGCAAGAAGGATTTGAATTTCTTTGGAAAAATTTGGCAGGCAGCATTAATCTTGCTGAACTGAGGAGTTCTGATCCTAGTGGAGTGGGTGGATGCATCATCTCTCATGCTCCAGGAACTGGGAAAACCCGTTTGACTATAGTTTTTGTAGAAACTTATTTAAAACTGTTCCCAAGTTGCCGACCAGTTATAATTGCTCCCGCGAGCATGCTTCTAACTTGGGAAGAAGAGTTCAAAAAATGGAATGTCGAGTTCCCATTCTATAATCTGAATAATCTGGAGTTCTTGGGCAATGAAAACAACACCGCTCTCCGACTTTTCTCAGGGCTTAGCGGCCAAAACAAGGAGTTGATCCGCATGGTAAAGATTTATTCATGGCATAGAGGTAGAAGTATCTTGGGAATCAGCTATAGTTTGTACGAGAAGTTGGCTGGGGAGAAATACAGAGAAGGGAAAAAGAGAGAGAAGAATAAGAGAGTTGCAGTTGACAACAAATGTGAAGCTTTAAGGAAAATACTTCTTGAAAAGCCTGAATTGGTTGTTCTTGACGAAGGGCATACTCCTCGTAATGAGAGAAGTAATATTTGGAATGCTCTCCTCAAACTCCATACCAAAAAGCGGGTCATTCTTTCTGGAACTCCTTTCCAAAATAACTTTGCTGAACTCTTCAACACATTGCGTTTAGTGAGACCAGCATTTGCTGATGTACTTTCGCAAGCAAAAATTTTTGCTGCGGAAATGATTACATCAAGGAAAATGCCCAGGAGAAAACGTGAGGGGAAAAATGCTCGATCAATATCGAAGGCCATTAACTCTGCTGTGGAGAAGTTGAAACTTTCCATGTCACCGTTTGTGCATGTACACAAAGGCACCATTCTTCAACAAAGTCTCCCTGGATTGAGAGACTGTGTTGTCCTTCTAAAACCCCCGGCCTTACAGAAGAGTTTAATTGATAGGATAGAAGGGTTGCAAAGCACGTTTGAATTTGAGCATAAGGTTGCATTAATATCTGTGCACCCTTACCTTCTCCAATTCTGTGGTTCAGTTGAAAAGCAGTGGCTTGGTATTGACATGGGTGCAATTGAGGCCTCTAAGCTCAATCCTAACGAAGGTGTGAAAACAAAATTCATCTTTGAGCTTGTCCGCCTCAGCTTGGCAATGAACGAAAAGGTGCTCATATTTAGCCAGTACATTCAACCTCTAGAACTCATAAAGGATCAGCTGAAAGAAATTTTTATGTGGGTGGATGGGAAACAAATTTTCCAGATGCAAGGGAAGCTAGATCAAAGGCAGCGTCAACTGATGATTAACACATTCAATGATCCACAGAGTGAAGCAAAAGTCATGCTTGCCTCGACAAAGTGCTGCTCAGAAGGTATAAGTTTAGTTGGGGCTTCTAGGTTGGTCCTGCTGGATGTTGTTTGGAATCCCTCAGTTGAACATCAAGCGATAAGTCGTGCATACAGGATTGGGCAAAAGAAATATGTTTACACCTATCATCTGATGACTTCTGGGACGACTGAGAGTGACAAGTACTGCCGACAAGCTGAGAAAGAACGATTATCCGAGCTTGTGTTTACCTCTTCTTCTAATGAAGGTGAGAAACATAAGCAGCCTGCTACTGGTATTGAGGACAGGATCCTTGAGGAGATGGTTGGTCATGCAAACCTAAATGCAATGTTTGAGAAAATTATTAACCAGCCAAAGGATACAGACTTAATTCAAACTTTTTGTCTCACATCTTGAGGATGTGCACAGAAGTATTTCAGGTATCTCTATCTACGATGTGTGTTGAGTCTCTTTATTAGATTTAACAACTCATAGTATCCAAATGACTTAGTACTTTAGACAAATCCCATTTATCAAATGAAATGTCCTCTCCAACTGAGATGCAGGAAATACCATTATTATATGGATCGACAGAGGTATTCCTCCTTGATCTAAACAATGACTTTGAAGCTTTTATGCATGTATGTAGGACCAATGCATTATCACTAAATGACCAGGAAAACACCAACTACTTCATCATGCACATGTTTGTCACCTTTTCTTGTTGCATATGAGAAATATATCAAGAAGCTGGCATGCTAATCGCTTCTTCCTGATTGTTCTTGCTCAACCGACTTTAAAACAAGAGCATTTTGATGTCTTCAAGATGTCAGGAAGCAACGGTTTACGATCATAATTTTTAGTTTCAAATGTTCATCATAAGAACATAGAGATATTGTTGGGGAAGCATATCATATTTGTTGAAGATATTTTATCTTCTTCTGAACTATATCGTACCAGGGCATATCCACTAGTGAGAGCAAAACCCGTGCCATTACTTTTCCGATTATTTTTCCGTTTCAGATTTCATGTACAAATTTTTTTGCCTAAGAACCCGAACTAATGTCAGCGTCCCTTGTCAATTTTTCACTGTCCACTTTTGATAGCTTTAGAGTCCATACGTGCCAACTTTGATTATCTGTTTTTCTCAAATTATTATATTTCCTTGTTATTACTAAGAGGAATATTATTTATTTAGTTTTCATTATTTATTTGCAGATCCAAGTAGAAGTCTCCTATCCGACAGTTGTCCCATTTGTATCATCAACTTTACATTTTCCGAAGTGTTAGTCCGACTAAATTTGGCACATGTCACTTTGTACTGTTTCTGAATACGGGAAGTTGTTGGCTCAAGTCATTCATCACCACCTGCAAATCGCAATTACTGGAGAACATTTACTTCTGTTTTATGAAAATTGACTGCTACAGATTGATTTTTATTGGATAGTTTATTTATGGATTTTCTGTTATTCTACTGTAAATTTCTTCAAGTATTGCCAAAGATTTTAGTTTCAGGAACAAAGAGGACTTCTGACATATAGCTCGTAGTGTTAAATATCTTTAACACAGCTCTGGCAAAAATTCACCACCTTCTAAAATTGGATGGCATTTCTAGTAATTATGCATCAACTTAAAATGGTGACTGCATACTTGCAATCAAATGCAATTTCTCATCCAAATTTCGCCAGTTTTTTGGGTTGAGCTTACTAGTTAATAAGAAATAGGGCTAACTCAAGCATTAATTGAGTTCAAATCGAATCGATCGGATCAACTTGTTGGGGACACATTTATTCATAGCTAGCTAAACCAAGAAAGATGATTTAAGGTGAATTTTACTTCTTAATCCCTTCTGTTGGCCAGAATGTACAAGTCAAAAAATGAAGAAAACCAAGGTAATTATTCTAGCAAACAACTAAAAATATGGACCAGATATGCATATACAAGGATGATAAAAGTTCCTATTGGAGGACATAAATACTCGATTATGCGTTTATTGGATGCTCTGCTGACCCTCGTGATAAAATCATAATCATAATAATAAAATTCTTGACAAAATTGTAGCATAAGATCGTAAAGATTAACCCAGCATAAAATCCCCATTTAATTTATATATAATATTATAAAGAAAGGAATGAATCTCTACAGGTTGTAATGAGCATCGCTAGCCTCTAAATGAACTTATCCAATCTCCGAGATTTTTTTGAGCCCGGAGGCCTGAAGTTTTCAAGCTGCAGATTAGAGCTTGAACAAATCTCTTTCAATACTGAATCACCTTTTTCTGATTTGATGATCTCCAAGATACCTCCAAGAACTTCGGCTGCAAGCCCAACTTCTACAAGACGCCCTTGCACTTCTCCACCTTCATATATCAAATGCCCAATTGCAGAAAGTGCAACAATCTTTTCCAATATAACTTGTGCAAGAATACGACTTAGGAACTCTGCTGCTCTAGGGGCATCGTTTACAGCATCCTCCAAGACACAGAGAACAGATTCAAACCTGTTCGAATACAAATATTTTTCAGACAAAGTAAAATTCTAATGCGTTATTTATTTAAAGTGAACTGGATGTAGCATACCCTTTGATGAGCTGATCCTTGTTTATCGTGCCATCTTGACGTTTTACGAGGGTAATAAGCAGCTTCGTCAAGAGATCTCTTTCCACGTCTTTTCTCTCAAAAGAATCTGTGACCCAGATAGATATCATAGATGGATAAAAGGTGGGGGTATTCAGATCCTTGATGCATAAAGCTACTTCATTTTCGTCTCTGGCACTGGAAAAAATGAAGACAGATTTTCAAGTTAATCTGTATCAGTGCATAATGCATGATGATGTCTGCTATAATTCAACAAATTAAAATCAATAGAAGTGAACATCCTCGGAACAATATTTCAAAGTTCAAACAACCAATGAAACCATGATACACACTGGCGGCCAAACATAGTTGTAGGTATAAATGCAATCCCATCAGCCTCTAAATCACCTACCCACGACCACTTCCAACATGATAAAATAGTTGAATGAAATCTTTCATAAAGTTCCAATTCATAATCCAAGTACAATTTTAAACACCATAAACTGCACACGATTGCAGCTTGTTTCTCAAGGAAACTATTCACTTAATGCAACTAGTTTTATGAGGAGAAAATCAACAATCCAATGACAAAGATTGGCAACCTATTCAATGCTGTTTTTTCTTTTTTACAGAAAAAACCCCGGAATTGAAGTGCATAGAAACAAGAATATTTGACCTTTCAACGAACATGGAAATACTAGACACCCACACCCTCAAAGGTGATCACACCAAGGAAAAAAATATTGGTTTTCAGGTAGATTACCAAACTTATCTCATTCTTAGGGATTTTAGATTTATCATGCAACTTGAACTAATTACATCTTCTTGGTTCCATTATTTCGAACAGACTGCTCAATGGAACACCAGCGGACATTAATAAAAATAAACAAATTGGAGACATGGTCATACCCATAGAACTCCTTAATTGTAGCCATGGACTTGTCCCGCAGGTGCTCTTCCGGCCACACTATTTCTGAAGATACATCTTGCATACTTATTGGGGATGCACCACGAGTAGGTGGAGAAGCAAGAAGAGATCTATCAAAGCCATGGTCTGTATTTCTAATTTCTCTATTCCCATAGGCAACTTTTTGCTCTGGGGGAAGTGACTGGTCATAATTGGGCGGAGCAGCAAACATGTCAGGCAAATATCTAGGTGCGAAATCCTCTCTTTGCCCATAACGATCTGGCATTGAATTGAATCCATTCAGACCAGGTCTCATCCTCCTTTCATCTCCAGGATTTGGCATCTCAGGCAAAGGAATACCAGGTGCTGATTGCTGCCCCCTGAAAGCCATTCCCCTGGCAAGACCACCTTGAGGCCCAAGAGTTATAGGCTCATCCCCAAGAGGTCTTTGCGACAGAGGAACAGACATTGTCCTACTCTCTAGGGAATGTCTCTCCTCGGTCCTAACATCCTGAGAACCATAACCACGTATCTGAGGTTGGACAGCACGGAAGCCGCTCATCTGGGAATTTGGAGAAGACAACAAAGTAGGAGTTCGAGGAGCAAAATCGACGTGTGGGCCCCGTCGGACAGAGCTACCCATACTCGGAGTACGGCCTAACCTACTAGCTTGTGCCTGCTTCTCTTGGGCAGCGTCTCTGTGTACCTCCTCGATTTTTTTTGGACCTTCAACTTTCCTCCTCTGCTGCCACCTATTCTTTCTAAGATCAATAACATCTTTAAGCATGAACCTTACCCTGGATGACAGTTTCATATTATTTGACAGCTTAGCCATAATGTCAAAATAGGCATCCATGTGTTCCTTTGCTTTAGGATGATCTATCATCTCACCAATCGTGCTCATCAATTTGCACAACGCTTCGATATTTTCCTCATCAGGAGTCTGATACTGACCCAACAACTTATTAATGCACTCATGCATTATTCTCGCAGTTAACATTTTTTTCTTGTACAGCTCTCCAATTAGTCTAATATTACCCAACATGCGTCTCCTAGCTTGGAGTCTCTTCACTTCTCTCTCTTCTGCTGTAAGCATATTTTCACCTTCTTCCTCCACTTTATTTGCCTCCTCTTCCTCTCTTTCTCCCCTCTCAAATTCTTCTTGACATTTGTTCAGGAGCAGCGTTTTGAAAGTGATTGTTTCATTGTCCACTTTCAAATTAGGTAAATCTGCTGCAAGGTGAAAACAGAAGTCGGCATACATTTCACAAAACGTGGGCTCCATCAGAGCTTTATCGAAAATCTGGGAGATCACACCCGACAAAGTAACAAAATTGTCAATGTTCACTTGTTTTACTTGCTCGAACAGCTTCTCAAAGTTTTGTGGGGTGAGCTTGTTCAATATGGACTTTAACTGCCTCTGTTTTGCTTCTTCCTCATCAGTTATCTTACCCACCTCATACTTTTTGTCAGCTTTGTGCATGACTTGCAGTGAAGTCTGAGGAGAAGGAATGAAACCCTTCTGGAAACTAGTTCCTCGTTGCCATCTGTCAGAATCGGAGGTATTTCTTTGCAGGCCTCCCTGTGGACCAAGGGGCTGAATTGGCCCAGAGAGAATGGCACCAGAATAGTGGACGGATGTTTGACCCCGTGGATTCCTCAGAACACCATAATTGCCTCCCTGAGTATTTCGAAACCCGGTAACATTACCCACATAACCAACATCTACTCGCGTGTCTCCTCTACCTGACACAAGGGGTCCAGGAAATTTACCCCATTTGTCATCGTCCCCCAAGTCACTTCCACGACGATCTAACCTCGAGCCTCCAATGGGCCTATCAATATTTCGTCCCGGACTAGGGTGTGGCTCACGAGAAAATTGGACGTTAGATACCATCAATGCATCCGCAACATCAGAAGTGATTTCAAATCCTTCTGGGAGATCAGTACATTGCTCTGCAAATATGAAGAGAAAATCACGAGAGTACCGTTTTATCACTAATCCATCGCCATCTCTATCATCACTCTGAATTTCATTATTTGATGTTTCTGACTGTGGAATAGGGATTTCAGCATCATTTTCCCAGTCATCTGGCCCAACTCTAATCAGAACTCGTTTCTCAGTTAACAAGGCATTTTGGTGAGGGACATCAACAGATGTCTGCTTGATGCTAGAACTTGAAATGTTTTCTAAATCCTCTGCGAGCGTCGCAGTTTCTTTCTTTTCCTCAGGACCCTTATAAGCCGTATACATATCAGAACTCGTACCAGCAGCATCTGCTTTTTTATACAAATCTTTATTTCTCTTTTTTACTCTGGGCGCAACACTTTTTTGCACATTTGAATCTGACAAGATTTTCTGATTGGTGATAGCTGGAGAAGGAGAAATTATGCCATAACTATTGGAGTCACTGTCTTCATTTTCATATATCAAAGCACCTTCAAGAGATGTGACTAAAACAGGGGAAGACACCAGATCTACCGTAGCAGGCCTTGTGCTAATGTTCTCAGGCATGCGTAAAGGCATATCTGAAATTTTAATATTTATATCCTGTGAAGATAAACTGTTCACAGACGCAGAATTCTCAACATCGTCACAATATGCTGTGTGAGTAGACTCAAATACATGGTCATCCACTTTGGTAACATCACAGCAGCAACCTGAAGGCTCTTCTGTCTTTTGCTTTGCCCATTCCAGTGAATCATCTGCGGTAGATGAAACCTCCTGCAATGAGCTCTCCTCTATTTTACAAATTTCTGATGAATCAAAAGAAAGAGATTTCATTGATGCATCCAAACTATCCTGATCGGTGATCAACATTATGGCTTCTCCATGTTCCTTTCCACCAACTGTGTCAGGTTTTAAATGGCTGCTTTTTAAGTGTGAGGTGCCTAAACTCGTAGGTGTATCACTGGTCTTCCTTTTTGCAGCACCTTCCTTTGAAAGATTGGAAGCCTCAGAGGACACACCTACAGTTGTTGACAACAATTCCTTCACAGGTTCGGATACCATATCAGTTATCGATGAGGTAGATTTAGATTCTACAGCTTCACTTTCTGAAGGTTGAGGAGGATAATTTGAATTAGAGGTTGATTGCCAGCTGACCTGAAAGCGTGAGTTTATAATTATGCCAATAAGCCATGATAAACTAGCTCAGAGTGAACCACCACATACAACAGGACTGTAAACTACATATAAAATACCTGATCCTGGTAGACAATGTTCTCTGCTTTTTTCTGTTCATTTTTTATGGGATCAGGCACAACTATTCCATTACTTGATTCCTCTGCCAATGTGGTTGACTTTGATGCAAAACCATCAGCAGCAGAAAATGTAACAACTGATGTGGTGGGCACATTAACCTCTACATCAATAGAACCTGATGGCAACTCAGATGTCAATGATGTTCCTGCTCCAGGCTTTGAATCTGTCAAAACACTAGAAGCCAAGGGCCCAATTTCCTTTTGTGGCCGGGGCGAATCATCCACGTGTGATTTTGAAGGCTTCAAAGACTGCACTTTTCCGATAGATATAGAACTTGTAGGTTGTAATACCTCTTTCTCCCCATGAGGATCCATAGCTGGCTTCATAGTTACCTGCAGAAAATGATATAAAAAGGTCATGACATCTTTAAAAGCCGATTCCGTCCAAATTGACTGTGTACACATTTGAGGTGTGGTTTTTACAGGCTAATGTGACAATACAGCAAAAATAGTTTCACACAAAGCAATAACCTGTTTATAGAACTTCGGTGGCTGAGAAGTGGGAGGAACCTGAGTACTATTAGGAGGAGCAGAGGTAGCAGCAGGAAAATAGAAAGAAGTGGCATTGTAAGGATTGGGATAAAAATTCATTGGGTGATTGGGAGGAAAGGATGGAATATGCTGTGATTGAGGTTGCACATTAGAATGTGACCTTGGACCAGGTGAGCCATCAAGCCTCAACTCTTCGTGAGTATCTGGATGAGTGATCTTCACGGCTTTACGAGATCCGCTATATTTGACAGCCTGCTGCTGAGGAAACTGTGAGACCATGTTCATTCCCATGTTTCCCAACTGAGGAGGCAACTGAGGACCAATTTGTGATTGAAAGTTCAAGGCCTGTCCCTGATGCATCATTCCTTGAGCCTGCATTGGATGTGGTGGAAGACCTGAAACAAACATTGGCGGCTGCACTGATGGGTTACCCAGTGATAAGGGCAGTGGCATCGGCATTGGCAATTGCAATGATGTTCCTGACATAGACTGAGATTGAATTTGTGGATTGGGACCGCCAAATTGAACAGTTACTTGTGGCTGGTGAAATTGTAGCTGCATGGGCATGCCAGGTACAGAGAGTACAGAAGGCTTCTGAGTTTGAGCCATGGGTGGTGCAGCGGAAACTTGAGTATCCCTCCTAGACTTGGACACCGGCTGAGATTCACCAGCACTAGATTGATCAAAAGTCCCAGCATCCTTCTTTGTCGGAAGCTGTTTGGGTATGGATGAAAGTGGTTTTGCAGGAGCAGCAGTCCTCCAAGATTGAAGCCGGACCTGTCAGACAAGATACATCAAATCATCTGGTGAGCAATTGAACTTAACAGAATAACTGCTGTTATCGCCACATTTTGCATGCCAATTATGTGATCTAGACAACAGGCTAACAAACAAAGATAAGTTGATGGTAGGTAGCTCAAAATCTTGTCACGTTCAGGTAAAATTAGATATAAAGAAGATATAATGAATTGCTGCCACAACTGTTAACAACCAATCATCAGAATACTTAGAGTTGATTCTAAGGCAAGGCCCATTTTTTCTCTCCATATTTCAAAAAACGGGTGAGAGAAAAATAATTAATTGAACTTCTCTGCTGAAGTTGCATTGATAAATAGATGCATTTTCCCTAAAAGAAAAGTAAAATAAAATTTCTTTCTCTCCCACATAACACATAATTTCATTCCATTTTTTCCATTCAATCCAAGAAGGCTGTCAAAAATTCAAAATCAGCCTAATACTATACAGCATCCAAAACAATTATATTTTTTTTTATTAAAGTTCGGAAATTTTGATGGCAGAAAATGAAAGCATCTAGCTATCATCTATTAAAAACAAAAACCTGATCCTTTTTTTGCTCATCCAAACTTGGTGGTGCAGAGCTTGTTCGAGCAGGTATCTACAAACAAAGCAGAAAATAACTTTGTGTTTCAGGGGCTAAAATCATTAACAAGAAAAAATGAGGTTAGAGGCATCAAGTGATTGTTTGTACTTCATGAAACTGAGACATACCTGCACACCATTCACAAAACCAGGACTTATGGATCCAAACTGCAAGGGAAATGACCTCGATGCGTCTCCTGGAGCTGGAAAATAGAAAAAGGGTAAACATTGTCAATCACACAATTGTCTAGATATCACAATCTTTATTGAAATGGTATACCAGTAAATAAATATTTGAAAAAAATCAACATATTAACTATTTAAAATCATTTGTCATACGCTTTGCAGGCGTAGTAGTGGCCTTGGATTCAGAACTAGCAGTAGAAAGATTGAATGATGGAGCCGCAACAGAAATATCAGAAGATGGAGGCCTTGGAAGAATTTGGTTGAGTTGTTGAGGTATAGCATCCATCGGATCGACATTGGAAGCTGAATTGGTAACTGGTGCCTTAGACAATCCTAAATCAAGTCATAAAAATATGTGCAGTCAGAAAACAAAAACGTGAAAACATAATATCAAGGAAGATCAAATTCTGTAAGTGGCAGATTAATATTAATCTTCTCTTTAAACTGAAAATTTGTGTTTGGGCTGGTTTTTGTTTTTCCACAACAATTATTCCACTTCTATTCCCTACAATTTTTCAATAACCATCAGAAGACATCAATCCTCACCGATCAAATCAAATCTACAAAATATGTTATCCAATCACTATATCAAAAATATTTTCTTTTCCTCTCCCATGTCTCCTATATCCCTCAAATATCTAGAGCAGGTGACAGGAAAAAGTTAAATCACTTAAGTTTGCAAAAGATAGCTACAAACAAATGTGCCATGTAGCAATTGTTTTTTCAGGCATTCATGCGGTTTCAGGCTCTACAGGTGCAAGTTAGTGCAACCAGAGGTACCCCAAGTGCACTAACATCGAAGAGGATCACGCCTACGTAACAAAGTGCAGACTCCAGATGGGCTACAAAGCACGACAGCCCAGGTGCAACCTTTCGTGTTCTGTATATTTTTTAAACACGAAAATCAGGGCTATTATATATTTGGGGCAAATATCCATGGTTTACATCTTTCAGCGCTTCAGTCGATGGAGTGAAAAAACACAATTTTCCCACGCACAAAAAAACACATCATCTCAATCCTATTATGTAATTGTGTATTGAAGGAATCCCAAAATATATATTTGTGCGTGAATAAAGAAACACATCCTCTAGGTCCTCTAATGTAATTTATTTTGAAGGAATCTGATCAACCTAAATCACCAACTTCCAGCCAAAACATATCCTCCAGCAATGATGACGGGCAGCAATCTCTGGAAGGTTTAATTAGAACTTTCTTAGGTATTTTAGTGTGATATTACTCTTTTTTTCATTTACTTTCATTGTAATTACAATCACTCTATTGACTAAAATTTATTAGTTTATAGTTTAATCATTATATTAGCAAGTTATTTAGGTTTTTTTGTCCGAAATCATGAGTTCAAGGGCAAATATCTAGTATTTATGTCTGAAAAGAATAGTTTATTGCTAATAATCACAATTAGGTGCTTAAATCTGAGATTTTTTAATCATTTGACTGTGGTGGAATTTAATTGAGCAGAGTTTGATATATGTGTATATACATATCAATTTTTCACCTCATTGTGCCTTGCGTTTTTTGAAAGATGTGTGCCTTGGGCTCTCCTACCCGCCGGCACCTGGGTGTCACTTGTGTCCTCAATAAGTACGCATACGGCCAAAACTTTTAGTTGAATGTTTTGGACAATTTTGTATTCAACATCAAAATTTAAGCTTATATGCACATAAATAAAGTTCCTCAAGAACTAATCAAAAGCATCTTAATTCTCCCAAAGAGAAGGTTAAACAAATACAAATGGGAGAAAGCAAACCACTCACTGTCAGCCGGCTGCTGCTTACGAACATCATTCTGCAGTGCTTGTGATGCATATGAATTACAAGAACCTGTACTCACATTCGGGCTTCTTGGCATTGACTGCACTCCTGGTGCATTGCCATTATAATTCTTAACACTGCATGTCAGAAAACAACGCACGAAAGCAATTCACTAGCGATCATCAAAATTCAAACATACATCATCAATCTACCAATTCACGCATAACCACATGCATGATTCATGAACAAAAACAAGAGATAAATGAGCGGAAAAAAACCCTCAACTGAAGTTTAAATATATGAAGAGCGTACCCACGATTAGAAGAATTTAAGGGGGCGAAGGAGGCGCCGCCACCACCCTTACTGGAGACACTCCCGGAGAATTGGCGCGGCTGATTGAAGCTCCCAGATCGACCTGTTTTTTTGTTCTGCGTAGACTCACTCCTGTCAGCCCTTGATTGATTATGGGACATAAATCCTAATCTTCGGGGAAATATAATCGCCGCTTTCCCAGATAATCTCAGTAAATCTGTTATCCTACACAGATCCACCAAAAAAATCAATCAAAACCTATAATTGACGCACGCAAAAAGGGAAGAAAATAGGAAACAATCTAAACGGCGGTTAAGTAATTGATGAAAGATTGCGTTCTGATGTTAATTAAACTACAATTACCTGAATTGTAGAACGTCAAATTAGGGTTTTCTCATGGGGAGAAATGAATGGCGGGAACCATGACCGCATATCCACAGAGCGAAATCAAAAAAATACCAAGGGAAGAAAAAAATTCTGTGCAGAGAACAAGTGATTAACAATAATTCACTGCAACTGGAAAAAACAAAACTGTAATTACATTCATGTAATTTCATTATTATTAATTTTATATTTCAATGATTATCCGGAAATTATTGTAGTATAAAATATAAATCTATATATCAATGGTGTTTAAATGATGTAAATTTTGTCTAAAAAGTAGAGAGAATTTAGTATCCTAATTCGAGCTATTTGTTAGATGAGTACTTTGTGAAACGGTCTCACGAATTTTTATCTGTGAGACGGATCAACTCTATCGATATTCACAATAAAAAATAATAATACTTTTAGCATAAAAAGTAATATTTTTTCACGGATAACCTAAATAAGAGATCTGTCTCACAAAATACGACCCGTGAGACCGTCTCACACAAGTTTTTGTCTTATTAGATAGTACAACAAGATTTGCATGCTCACTCGATTTGTGTGTGTTCATTAGTTTTATAAAATTCTGTAAGTTAGGCAAAAAATTTGTGAGACGGTCTTACAAGTCAATTTTGTGAGACAAATATCTTAATTGGCTCACTCATAAAAAATAATTATTATTTTTATATCAAAAGTATTGCTTATTATCGTAAATATGAGTATGATTGACTCGTCTCTCTAAAAAAAAACCTATTAAACTTGTTATTGATCACAAACGTGGTGTCACGATTCCAACTAATAATTCCCTTCATGAATTCAAATTGATTGTTGCTTCGACACTAGAAAGGGCTTAATCGTCTAAGAAACTGTCCTAACTTTCCCTGTTTCAACCATTTGATCACTACAATCTCCATTAAAAAAACGAGGTTCAAATAAATATATATTACATAGTAATATTTTTTATGTGAAATAAACAAATATTATAAATTAATAATTTTCACAAATTTTTCTCAATGAAATCTAATATTTTTTTGCGTCAAATAAGCAAGTATTAATAATTAATATTTTTTACGTAAAAAATATACTTTTAACCAAACAAGTAAGCATGTAACACAAAATAATAATTTTTCATGTCAAATAAGCATATACTGCATAATATATTTTATTACTATTTGCAATTAAAACTAATATTTTTTTATCTTAAAACTAATACATTTCATGTCAAATAAGCATACATCGAAGCAATATTTTTCATTTTAAATAATCATGCATTACAAAGTAATATATTTACAATGAAAATCAATACTTTTAATATAAAAAAGAGAAATACTTTTCATTTTAAATAAGCATATATTACGTAATAATACTTTTGACCTAAAAAATGATATTTTTGCAATGCAAACTAATACTTTTAACACAAAAGAAACACTTGTTAGGATCAAGCCACTAAATCAAAAGTTATAGTTATTACTCAATGTGCAACTTTATTTGTGATAGCGCAGAGTTCACCTTTTTGGGTGTTAATGAATCGAGCTCTTATACTTATGAGTCTGAAGAAATGCGTGTCTATCTGCTGATGTTGTCTCATATCTATTAGATATTAGTCTTATTTTTTTCCTACCGTCTGTCTTGTCCCCATCAGAGAAGGTATCACCGGTTAAGATCCGACGTCATTCTTTTACGATCCACATATCCAACCAGATCAAGCAGCACAATGTCCCCAGCTTGACTCGTGAAAACTTCCCAGGAGGTCATTCATCCTAGTACTACTCTCACTCATGTATACTTAACCCAATATTTTCTACCATAAAGAATTATAGAAATATGCTTCTAAGGAGACTTGAAATCATGACATCGCTCTAATACCAATTGTTAAGATCAAAATCTATAGTAGCTAGCTAACGTACAATTTTATTTCTTTATATCTGTGACAGTATAGAATACACTTACTTGGATGTTAGACTCATACGTCCGGGTAGGTGTATGTCTATCTGATGTGATATCTCATATCCATTATAAATCAATTTTACATTTTTCCTATCATCTGTCGTATCCACAACAGAGATAATATTATCCGTTAAGATCTAAAATCACTTTTTTATGGTCCACCTAGCCAACCAGATCAAAAAGCGCAATGTCACCAGATTGATTCACGATAACTTCTCAGAAGGTCACTTATCTCATTACCACTCTCACTCATGTACACCTAATCCAACAATAGTTTTCAGTAAAATTACTGTAAATTACGAAGTAATTTTTTTGACATAATATGTAAAAATAATACTTTTGACCAAAATGTAATACTTCATTTCAAATAAGCATACATTATGAAGTCAAACATTTAATCTAAAAAGTAATATATTTGTGTTGAAAAGTAATAAATTTGACATTAAAAGTAATATCTTTCAATTAAATAAGCGTAAAATATGAAGTAATATTTTTTTATGTGACAAATAATAATTTTTAAGTAAAAACTAATAATTTTCATTTAAAAAATATATTTTCAATCAAATAAGTATATATTACAATGTCATACTTGTAACATAACAAGAAATAGTATTTTTGCAGGGAAAACCAATAATTTTCATTTCAAATAAGCATATATTACAAAGTAATATTTTTGTAGTGAAAGTAATATTTTTTTTTATCTAAAAAGTAATTTTTTAAATTTCAAAAAATCATATATTTCGAAGTAATAATGTTGACCTAAAAAGTATTATGTTTGACATAAAAGTTATAGTTTCGATATTAATAATAATATTTTTAGTCAAATATGCATAAATTATAAAATGATATTTTTGACGTAACAATTAATATTTTTGCAGTGAGAAATAATACTTTTGAGTTAAAAAGTAATATTTTTTAATCTAATAATTATATATTACGAAATAATATTTTTGACCTAAAAAATTATATTTTTGCAGTAAAAATTAATATTTTTACCTAAAACTAATACTTTTAAATTCAATAAGTACTTATTAAAAAATGACATGTTTGCAGTGAAACATAATAATTTTGTATTAATTAATATATTTCAGTCAAATAAACGTAGATTATAAAGTAATATTTTTTGACATAAGAAGTAATAACTGCAGTGAAAACTAATAATTTTCACATAAAAAGTAATATTTTTCAATAAGATAACTGTATATTATAAAGTAATATTTTTGACGTAACAAGAAATAATACTTTTGTAGGGGAAATTATTATTTTTCATGTCAAATAAGCATAATTACAAAGTAATACATTTGTAGTGAAAACTAATATTTTGACCTAAAAAAATACTTTTCATTTCAAATAAGCATATATTTCGAAGTAATAATTTTGATCTAAAAAATAATACGTTTAACATAAAAAAATATTACTTTCAATATTAATAATAACACTTTTGTCAAATAAACATAAATTACAAAGTAATATTTTTTACGTAACAGTTAATATTTTTGTAATGAAAAATAATATTTTAGAAATAAAAAATAATATATTTTTATTTCTAATAAACATATATTACGAAGTAACAATTTTGACCTAAAACGTTATACTTTTGTAGTAAAAATAAATATTTTTGATCTAAAAATAATATATATATATATATATATATATATATTTCAAATAAGCGTTTATTAAAAAATAATAAGTTTGCAGTAAAAACTGATACTTTTGACACAAAAACTCAAATAAATATAAATTACAAAGTAATATTTTTGACATAAAAGTAATACATTTGCAGTGAACTAATATTTTACATAAATAATGATACAAAAAATGTTTAAGAAAATACAATTAGAATGTATCATAAAGCAATTCAAAAGTATAACTGACTTAATATTCTTTAACGCCTCATATTTGACGTTCATGCTTCTCGTTGCCAAGTCATTGGTGCAGTTTTCATCTTTCACGTATTAACCACTCATATTGTAGACCATGTACCAATATCATAGAATCTTTGGCGGTCCACGACCCGTACTAGGAGATGTCATGCTCTGATACCACTTGTAACGCCCTAGATTTGACGAGTGTCCCCACTATACCAACATGAATCTTTCTAGCACTCTTATGTATCTACTCACACGCACCCTGATAAACTTCTCAGGAGGTCACTCATCTCAGAATTGCCTCAAGTCAAGCGCGCTTAACTTTGAAACTTTTGAGTAACGAGCTTTCGAAAAAAGATGCACCTTGTTGGTATGACTAGTACCTATCAAATATTTTATGCATTTCATTCTGATATGGTTAGGTTCATTCATGCTTCTCGTTTCCAAGTCATTGGTGAGGTTCATATATTAATCACATATATTGTAGACCATGTACCACCCTAAGATATTTGGCTCCGAGTGACACATATTCTCTCCTCTGGCTTTTTTTTTCTTCTGCTTCAACTTTTGTAATTTAGATTCAGCATCAAGCTGTTTTTCCTTATGCTTGCCCTTCTCCCTTCATCTTCTTCTTTTCTTCTCTTCTTTGCAATTGGTTTTATTTCTTGTTCTTTTTCTAGTACAAAACATTATTTATCTCATATTTTTAGTCTCTCTTGATCGGTATAAAAAGATGACACATCGCACAAACAATAACAATTCTAATTATCATAGATAAAATAAAACGTGAACATAAGAGGATTCCCACCGTGTAATATTTCTGCCTACGAAAAGTTCGATTAAGAATCGCAATAAAGATTTTGAAAAACCAACTCTAATTTCTAAAATATTGAAAATAAAAAATAATACAAAACAATAACTAGTTCAACAAAAAGTCTAGCAATGGAGAAAGCATGGATCTTAAAGATAACAAAGTAGTAAAAAAAACATCACAAATACAATTAGCAACTAAAACTGTTGAAGTTGGACATTTGGACTGTCAAAATCTCTCACAGCTTGTCAATGGCTAACTCAGAAAATCTGCAGTAACGGCGTATCAAAAATTGAATTATGATTACTCCACAAGATAACAATGCCACCATTTAAATAACAAATTTCAATTGAGAAAACCAAAACAGAATAAAGCTGAACAATGGATTACAAGAGAAAATCTTTCCTTTGTGATTTCTATCTAATCATTTCTAAAGTAAATGTGATTCAACTGGTTCAACATGAAGCAATGTAATATTTCTACAGAAGAACAAAATTTTGGTAACGCAAGCATTTTTACAAATCACATTTATAGATATGATACCATAAATGTCATTTGACTGAACCGTGAAACTTGAAAGCATGACATATTATGTATAACCATATGCAAATAGCGATGATAGGAATGAAAATGATGAAGACCTGCCACGCGACTTGAGACATGACGAAGATAATTCAAAGAAGTTGTATTATAGAGAAAGCAAATAGTCCAACTAGAGATGCCTTGGAGGATTGTGGGTTGGAGGTACATATCACGAAAGTAACTCGTGAGACGATCTCACAAGGGTTTTTGTTTTATTTTGTTATTTTTCAAAAGATGAGATAATATCCTGTCATTTCCCTAAGAGTGCGATTAAGAGTGAATGTTTATCAATATATATGTGAGGCTCACATTTATTTTGGTGGACTCCATGAAGGGCGGACATTAATAGGGGAAATAGGTAATATATATTAGCTCATATATATTAATATTATATATTTTAAACTATTTGATTCTAATATTTACGCATTTAAACTTACCAATTTTATGTAAAATCTAAATTATGTAAAATTTAAATTGATTAAATGGACAAATATTTATGTAAGTAACATTCTAATTACATTTTTAAACACATTGGTCTTCAATATTTGAATAATAGATTACTCTTTTTATATATAATATAGTTAGACATGAACATAAATTAAGAAATCTAAAAACGTATACCCTATATTATGAAAATAATATAAATAGTTTATTCTTCATACTACTTAAAAATTAAATATTCAATCACTTATAAGAAATTTACGCAATTGTTTTTCAAAACAAAATTATAATTATATAATATAATGTTTTCAATTAAATCTAAAGAATGATCATATTATCTGTTATGATTCAATTTTTTTCTATAATTATCAATAAGGTTGACATTCAAAAATATTATAAAATAAATTTAAAACATAGAAACTAAGAAAATAAAAAATTAACATAATATAAACAATATCTGACTCATCAGCTTTTTATCAATAAATTTTCTTCATATAAAATTCATCTCCCGAAAAGAAAACCATATGTCTGTCTTGTCATGTGAGAAGAAATGTTCACTTTAGATACACTCTTGTATTATTAATCTCATGTTAGAGTAAAATTTCTCTTTCCACCTAACCTCGATTACTCATTTATTTATCACATAAGTTTAGACTAGATATAGCTATTATATGGTCGAGAGACATATCCCTCCTTGATTTAAACAATGACATAGGACCGATGTTTTCTCACTGGACGAGCAGGAAAACACCAAGTGCTTCACCATGCAAATGTTTCATGTTTGTCATCTTTCCTTAAGTTGCATGTGAGAAATATATCAAGAAGCTGGCATGCTAGGATTTTCCTTGCGCAACTGACTTGAAAACAAGAGCATCTTGATTTCTTTAAGATGTTAGGAAGCAACAATTTATGATCATAATTTTTAGTTTCAAATGTTCGTCCTAAGAACATAAGAGAGATCTAGTTGGAGAACAACATAAAAGAGATTTTATCTTTTTCTAAAAGACTAGTGAGAGACTCACCCGTGATTATTGTTCTTAAATTAATGTATTTCTTTGTTGTCATCACCAAGAGGAGTATTATTTATTTAATTTTAACTATTTGTTTGCAAGAGCCATCTCATATCCTTGTCAATTTCGTCAACTTTACACAATGGCAGATGATTTGAGGTGAATTTTACTTTATTAATCCTTTCTGTTTGCAAGAAAGTACAACTAAAAATAAAGAAAATTAAAATAACTATTCTGGGGAAAAAAAATGAAGACCAAATATATTAAATATGATCGAACGTTTGTCAATTTACAAAAAATTATAATTTGTGATAATGACAAAACTCAAATCTTTTAAACCGAACAACATCCAAAACGTCACGGTTCGACCACTCACTCAAGAGAGACAATAATTACATTCCAACAATCTTCATCTTGATAATTAAACTCTTTGCAATAAGTGAAAACCAAACTCTTGACCTTGACATTTATATCAATTATAGATCATCGTTTTACCAAAAACAATAGCTGATGATAATGAACTCAAATTTTTTAACTATAGTTCAAACATCATTACTATTGTTGCACCCCAACATATTATATACAAAGATGATAATAATTTAGTTCCTGTTGAAGATGTGTTTCATTGGATGCTCTGCTGACCCTTGATGATCAAATTCATGACAAAATTATAGCATAAGAACGAAAAGATTAACGCAGCATAAAATCCCCCTTTAATTTATATAATATAAAGAAAGAAAGAAACCAATGAATCTCTACAGGTGGTAAATGAGCATCGCTAGCCTCTAAATGAACTTATCTAATCTCCAAGATTTTTTTGAGCCCGGAGGTCTGAAGTTTTCAAGCTGCAGATTAGAGCTTAAACGAATCTCGTTCAATACTGAGTCACCTTTTTCTGATTTTATGATCTCCAAGATACCTCCAAGAACTTCGGCTGCAAGCCCAACTTCTACAAGACGCCCTTGCACTTCTCCACCTTCATATATCAAATGCCCAATTGCAGAAAGTGCAACAATCTTTTCCAATATAATTTGTGCAAGAATACGACTTAGAAACTCTGCTGCTCTAGGGGCATCGTTTACAGCATCCTCCAGGACAGAGAGAACATATTCAAATCTGTTCGAGAATGACTATTTATTCAGAAAAAGTAATATACTAATGAGTTATTTTAGTCAAAGTCAAGTGGATGTAGCATACCCTTTGATGAGCTGATCCTTGTTTATCGTGCCATCTTCACGTTTTACAAGGCTAACAAGCAGCTTCGCCAAGAGATCTCTTTCCACGTCTTTTCTCTCAAAAGAATCGGTGACCCAGATAGATATCATAGATGGATAAAAGCTGGGGGTATTCAGATCCTTGATGCATAAAGCAACTTCATTGTCATCTCTCGCACTGGAAAAAATGAAGATAGATTTTCAAGTTAATCTGTATCAGTGCATAATGCACAATGTCTGCTATAATTCACCAAATTGAAGTCAATAGAAGTGAACGTCCTTAGAACAACATTCAAAGTTCAAACAACCAATGAAACCATGATACACACTGGCGGCCAAACAAAGTTGTAGGTATAAATGCATTCCCTTTGTCATCTAATTCACGAACCCACTACCACTTCCAACATGATTAAATACTTGAATAGAATATTTCTTAAAGTTCCAATTCATCAACCAAATACCATTTTCAAACAACATAAACTGCACACTACATCTTACCGTGCAGCTTGTTTATCAAGGAACTATTTCCTTGTGAATTAAAAAGATGGACACATCACACTCAGTCTATACCTTTGCATGTAACTAGTTTCTCATGGAGAAAATCAACAATCCCATAACAAAGATTGGCAACCTATGTTTTTTTTTACAGAAAACACCATGGAATTGAAGAGCATAGAAACAAGAATCCTTGACCTTTAAACATGGAAAGACTGGACACACTCAAATCCTCAAAAGATGTTCACACCAAGGAAAAAAACATTGGTTTTCAGGTAAATTACCAAACTTGTCTCTCTCTTAGGGTTTTTAGATTTATCATGCAACTTGAACTAATGACATCTTCCTAGTCCCATTAATAAAAACAAACATACTGGAGACTTGGTCATACCTGTAGAACTCCTTAATTGTAGCTATGGACTTGTCCCGCAGGTGCTCTTCCGGCCACACTATTTCTGAAGATACATCTTGCATACTTATTGGGGGTACACCACGACTAGGTCGAGAAGCAGGAAGATATCTATCAAAGCCATGATCTATATTTATATTTTCTCTACTCCCATAGGCAACTCTTTGCTCTGGAGGAAGCGGCTGGTCATAATTGGGCGGAGCAGCAAACATGTCTGGCATATATCTAGGTGTGAAATCCTCTCTTTGGCCATAACGATCTGGCATTGAATTGAATCCATTCAGAGCAGGTCCAATCATCCTTGCATCACCAGGATTTGACGTCTCAGGCAAAGGAATAATAGGTGCTGATTGCTGCCCCCTGAAAGCCATTCCCCTGGCAAGACCACCTTGAGGCCCAAGAGTTATAGGCTCATCCCCAAGAGGTCTTTGAGACAGAGGAACAGACATTGTCCTACTCTCAAGTGAATGCTTCTCCTCAGTCCTAACATCCTGAGAACCATAACCATGTACATGAGGTTGGACAGCACGGAAGCCGCTCATCTGGGAATTTGGAGAAGGCAACATACTAGGAGTTCGAGGAGCAAAATCGACAGGTGGGCCGCGTCTGACAGAGCTACCCATACTCGGACCACGGCCTAACCTACTAGCTTGTGCCTGCCTCTCTTGAGCAGCGTCTCTGTGTACCTCCTCGATTTTTTTTGGACCTTCAACTTTCCGCCTCTGCTGCCACCTATTCTTTCTAAGATCAATAACATCTTTAAGCATGAACCTTACCCTAGATGACAGCTTCATATTATTTGACAGCTTAGCCATAATGTCAAAATAGGCATCCATGTGTTCCTTTGCTTTAGGATGATCTATCATCTCACCAATCGTGCTCATCAATTTGCACAACGCTTCGATATTTTCCTCATCAGGAGTCTGATACTGACCCAACAACTTATTAATGCACTCATGCATTATTCTTGCAGTTAACATTTTTTTCTTGTACAGCTCTCCAATTAGTCTAATATTACCCAACATGCGTCTCCTCGCTTGGAGTTTCTTCACTTCTCTCTCTTCTGCTGTAAGCATATTTTCACCTTCTTCCTCCACTTTATTTGCTTCCTCTTCCTCTCTTTCTCCCCTCTCAAATTCTTCTTGACATTTGTTCAGAAGCAGCGTTTTGAAAGTGATTGTTTCATTGTCCACTTTCAAATTAGGTAAATCTGCTGCAAGGTGAAAACAGAAGTCGGCATACATTTCACAAAAGGTGGGCTCCATCAGAGCTTTATCAAAAATCTGGGAGATCACACCAGACAAAGTAACAAAATTGTCAATGTTCACTTGTTTTACTTGCTCGAACAGCTTCTCAAAGTTTTGTGGGGTGAGCTTGTTCAATATGGACTTTAACTGCCTCTGTTTTGCTTCTTCCTCATCAGTTATCTTACCCACCTCATACTTTTTGTCAGCTTTGTGCATGACTTGCAGTGAAGTCTGAGGAGAAGGAATGAAACCCTTCTGGAAACTAGTTCCTCGTTGCCATCTGTCAGAATCGGAGGTATTTCTTTGCAGGTCTCCCTGTGGACCAAGGGGCTGAATTGGCCCAGAGAGAACGGCCCCAGAATAGTGGACGGATGTCTGACCCCGTTGATTCCTCAGAACACCATAATTGCCTCCCTGACTATTTCGAAACCCAGCAACATTACCCACATAACCAACATCTACTCGCATGTCTCCTCTACCTGACACGAGGGGTCCAGGAAATTTAACCCATTTGTCATCGTCCCCCAAGTCACTTCCACGACGATCTAACCTCGAGCCTCCAATGGGCCTATCAATATTTCGTACAGGACTAGGGTGTGGCTCACGTGAAAATTGGACATTAGATACCATCAATGCATCCGCAACACCAGAATTGATTTCAAATCCTTCTGGGAGATCAGTATATTGCTCTGCAAATACAAAGAGGAAATCACGAGGGTACCGTTTTATCACCAATCCATTGCCATCTCTATCATCACTTTGAATTTCATTATTTGAAGTTTCTAACTGCGGAGTAGGGATTTCAGCATCATTTTCCCAGTCATCTCTAATCACAGCTGGTTTCCCAGTTAACGAGGCATTTTGGTGAGGCACATCCACAGATGTCTGCTTGATGCTAGAACTTGAAATTCTTTCTAAATCCTTTGAGAACGTCGCAGTTTCTTTCATTTCCTCAGGACCCTTATATGCCATATATATATCGGAACCCGTACCGGCAGCATCTGCTTTTTCATACAAATCTTTTTTCTTCTTCTTTACTTCGGGCACAACAGTTTTTTGCACATTTGTATCTGACAAGATTTTCTCATTTATGATAGATGGAGAAGGAGAAATTATGCAATAACTACTGGAGTCATTAGAAGGCCTTGCGCTAATGTTTTCGGGTATGCGTAAAGGCGTGTCTGAAATTTTAATATTTATATCTTGTGAAGATAAACTGTTCACAGACGCAAAATTCTCAACACCTTCAAAATATGATGTGTGAGTAGACTCAAATACATGATCATCCACTTTAACATCATAGCCGCAACCTGAAGACTCTTCTGTCATTTGCTTTGCCCGTTGCAATAAACCATCTGCGGTAGATGCAACCTCCTGCAATGAGCTCTCCTCTATTTTACAAATTTCTGATGATTCTAAAGGAAGAGGTGCCATTGATGCATCCAAACTATTCTGATTGGTGATCAACACTATGGCTTCTCCATGTTCCTTTCCACCAACTGTGTCAGGTTTTAACTGTCTGCTTTTTATGTGTGAGGTGCCTGAACTCTTAGGTGTGTCACTGGTCTTCCTTTCTGCAGCACCTTCCTTTGAAACATTGGAAGCCTCAGAAGACGCACCTACAGTTGTTGACAACAATTCCTTCACAGGTTTGGATACCATATCAGTTCTCGATGAAGCAGATTTAGATTCTACAGCTTCAGTTTCTGAAAGTTGAGGAGGATAATTTGAATGAGAGGTTGATTGCCAGCTGACCTGAAAGCGTGAGTTAATAATTATGCCAATAAGCCACAATAAACTAGCTCAGAGTGAACCACCACATACAAGAGGACTTAAACTACATAGAAAATACCTGATCCTGGTAGACAATGTTCTCTGCTTTTTTCTGTTCATTTTTTATGGGATCAGGCACAACTATTCCATTACTTGCTTCCTCAGCCAATGTGGTTGACTTGGATGCAAAACCATCAGCAGCAGCAAATGTAACAACTGATGTGGTGGGCACATTAACCTCTACATCAACAGAACCAGATGGCAACTCAGATTTCAGTGATGTTTCTGCTCCAGGCTTTGACTCTGGCAAAACACTAGAAGCCAAGGGCCCAATTTCCTTTTGTGGCCGGGGCGAATCATCCATGTCTGACTTTGAAGGCTTCAAAGAATGCACTTTTCCGACAGATATAGAACTTGTAGGTTGTAATACCTCTTTCTCCCCATGAGGGTCAATAGCTGGCTTCATAGTTACCTGCAGAAAATGATATAAAAGGTCATGACATTTTTAAAAGCCGACTCCGTCCAAATTGACAGTGTACACATTTGAGACATGGTTTTTACAAGGCTAATGTGACAATACAGCAAAAATAGTTTCACACAAAGCAATAACCTGGTTATAGAATTTCGGTGGCTGAGAAGTGGGTGGAACCTGACTACTATTAGGAGGAACAGAGCTAGTAGCAGGAAAATAGAAAGAAGCGGCATTGTAAGGATTGGGATAAAAATTCATGGGGTGATTGGGAGGAAAAGATGGAATATGCTGTGATTGAGGTTGCACGTTAGAATGTGACCTTGGACCAGAGCCATCAAGCCTCAACTCTTCATGAGTTTCTGGATGAGTGATCTTCACGGTTCTACGAGAACCGCTATATTTGACAGCTTGCTGCTGAAGAAACTGTGGGACCATATTCATTCCCAAGTTTCCCAACTGAGGACCCATTTGTGATGGAAAGTTCAAGGCATGTCCCTGATGCATCATTCCTTGAGCCTGCAGCGGATGTGGTGGAAGACCTGAAACAAACATGGGCTGCTGAACTGATGGGTTACCCAGTGGTAAGGGAAATGGCATCGGCATTGGCAATTGCAACGATGTTCCTGACATAGACTGAGATTGAATTTGTGGATTAGGACCGCCAAATTGAACAGTTACTTGTGGCTGGTGAAATTGTAGCTGCATGGGCATCCCAGGTACAGAGAGTACAGAAGGCTTCTGACTTTGAGTCATGGTTAGTGAAGTGGAAACTTGAGTATCCCTCCTAGACATGGACACTGGCTGAGATTCACCAGCATTAGAATGGTCAAAAGTCCCAGCATCCTTCTTTGTCGGAAGCTGTTTGGGTATGGATGAAAGAGGTTTTGCAGGAATTGCAGTCCTTGAAGGTTGATGCCGGACCTGTCAGAAAATCATCATCAAATCATACGGTGAGCAATCGAACTTAACATTCTAATTGCTGTTATCACCACATTTTGCAAGCAAATTATGTGATCTAGACAACAGGCCCACTAACAAACAAAGAGACGTTGATGGTAGGTAGCTCAAAATCTTGTCATGCTCAGGTAAAATTAGATATAAAGAAGGTATCGTGGATTGCTACTACAACTGTAAAACCACCAATCATCAGAATCCTTAAAGTTGATTCTAAGGGTTTTCTCTCCTTATTTCAAAAGGCAGGCGAGAGAAAATTAATTAATTTAACTTCTTTGCTGAAGTTACGTTGACAATTAGATGCATTTTCCCCTCCAAGAAAAGGATAATAAAATATCTTTAGCTTTCTCACATAACATATTATTCATTACATTTTGTCCATTCAATCCAAGCAGACTGTCAAAAACTCAAAATTAACCTAATATTATGCAGCATCCAAAACAACCAACTATATGCTTATCGAAGTTCAAAACTTTGATGGCAGAAAAGGAAAGCATCTAGCTATCATCTATTAAACATTTGGATGATAGAAACAACAAACCTGATCTTTTTTTTGCTCATCCAAATTCGGTGGTGCAGAGCTTGTTCGAGCAGGTATCTAGAAACAAATCAGAAAATAATCGTGTTTCAGGAACTAGAATCATTAACAAGTAAAAAGGGGTGAGAGACATCAAGTGATTCTTTGCACAATGAGACATACCTGCACACCATTCATAAAACCAGGACTTATGGATCCAAACTGCAAGGGAAATGACCTCGAAGCATCTCCTGGAGCTGGAAAGTGGAAAAAGGGTAAAAATTTTCAATCACACTATTGTCTATAAATCACTATCTTTATCGCAATGGTATACCAGTAAATAAATGCTTGAAAAAATATCAACATATTAAACTATTTAAAATCATTTTTCATACGTTTTGCAGGTGTAGTAGGGGCCTTGGGTTCAGAACTAGCAGTAGAAGGATTAAATGATGGAGTTGCAACAGAAATATCAGAAGATGAAGGCCTTGGAACAACTTGGTTGAGTAGTTGAGGAGTAGCATCCATCAGATCGACATTGGAAGCTGAATTGGTAACTGGTGCATTAGACAATCCTAAATCAAGTCAGAAAAATAGGTGCAATCAGAAAACAAAAACATGGAAAAATAATATCAAGGAAGATCAAATTCTGTTAGTGGCAGATTAATATTGATCTTCTCTTTAATTGAAAGTTTGTGTTTGTAATGGTTTTGTTTTCCCACAACAACTATTCCACTTCAATTCCCTCCATTTTTTAAAATAACCTTCAGAAGCCATCAATCCTTACCAATCACATCAATCTTCAAAATATGTTATCCAATCACTATATCAAAAATGTTTTCTTAACCTCTCCCATGTCTCTTGTATCCCTCTATCTAGAGAAGGTGACAGGCAAAACTTAAATCAATTAAGTTTGCACAAGATAGCTACAAAAAAATGTGCAATATAACCATCGTTGTTACAGGCACGCCTTCGGATCCAGGCTCTCCAGGTGCAAGTTTGTGCACTCAGAGATACCACATCAAAGAGGATCACGCTTACATGACAAAGTGCAGACTCCAGCTAGGCTACAAAGCATGACAGCCAAGGTGCAACCTTTTGTGTCCAATGATTTTTTTTAACGCACAAAAATTAGGGCTCTAATATATCTGGGGGAAATATCCACGGTTTACATCTTTCAACACATCCATCGCTGGATTGAAAAAACCCAATTTTTTCACGCACAAAAAAACACATCCTCCTTATCCTATGATGTAATTGTGTAGTAAAGGAATCCAAATATATATATTTGTTCATGAAAAAAAAAACATCCTCTGTGTCCTCTAATGTAATTTATTTTGAAGGAATCTGATAACACTGAATCAAAAACTTCAAACCAAAAATATCCTCCAGCAACGACGATGGGCAGCAAGCTCCGGAAAGTTTTATTAGCACTTTCTTAGGTAATTTAGGGTGATTCTTATTTTTTCCATTCATTTACTTTCATGGTGATTACAATCATTCTATTGACTAAAATTTAGTAGTGTATTGTTTAATAATCATTTTGGCATGTTATTTAGGTTTTATTAGCTGAAATTATGACTTCAAGGGCAAATATCTAATGCTTACATCTGAAAAGCATAGTTTATCGCTGATAACCACAATTTAGTGGCTTAAATCTGAATTTAGAACATATAATTCACATACTTCGTGAGATTTTTTAATCATTTGACTATGGTGGAATTCAATTGAGAAGAGTTTGGCATATGTATATATACATATCAAATTTTCACCTCATTCTACCTTGCCTTTGAAAGGTGTGTGCCTTGGGCTCTCCTAGTCCCCTCGGCACCTAGGTGTCACTTGTGTCCTCAATAACTATGCATATTACTGGCAACAATTTTAGTTGATTGTTTTGGACAATTTTGTCCTCAACATTTTAAAGCTTATGTGCACATAAATAAGGTTCCTCGAGAACTAATCAAAAGCATCTCAATCCTCCCGAAGAGAAGGTTAAATAAATACAAATGGGAGAAAGAAAACCACTCACTGTAGGCCGGCTGCTGTTTATGAACATCATTCTGCAGTGCCTGTGATGTATATGAATTACCATAACCTGTGCTCACATTCGGACTTCTTGGCCTTGAATGCACTCCTGGTGCATTGCCATTATATTTCTTAACACTGCATTTCACAAAACAACACACGAAAGCAATTCACTAGCCATCATCAAACATCCATTCAATCAATCAATTCACGCATAACCACATGCATGAACAAGAACAAGTCGTAAATGAGCGGAAAAAACCCCTAATATGAAGTTTAATTATATGAAAAGCGTACCCACGATTAGAAGAATTTAAGGGGGCGGAGGTGCCACCACCACCCTTACCGGAGACGCTCCCGGGAAATTGGTGCTGCTGATTGAAGCTTCCAGATCGACCTGTTTTCTTGTGCTGCGTAGACTCAATCCTGTCAACCCTTGATTGATTATGGGACATAAATCCTAATCTTCAGGGAAAAAAATTTGCCGATCAATCAAAGTCATCGAAACCTATAATTTCACGCACGTAAAAAGGGAAGAAAGAGAGGAAAAAGTCTAAACGGCGGTTAAGCAGTTAACGAAAGATTGCGTTTTGGTGCTGATTAAACTAAAATTACCTGGAATGTAGAACGTCAAGTTAGGGTTTTCTCATGGGAGACATGAATGGCGGGAACGATGACCGATATCCAGAGAGCAAAATCAAAAGTATGAAGGAAGAAGACGAAGAAAATCTGTGTTGAGATCAAGTGATTAAAGTACGAAGATTAAAATCCCAGTCCTAGTGGAAAACAAAGCATAGCTGTAATTGTCAACGTGTAGTATTTTTGTTATACTGATTCGTATATCATTTTATGGATTTTTACGCATGCGATGAATTATTTTTATTTTTATTTTTATTTATAATAATAAATAATATTATTCACATAAAAATTATTTTTTTTTAATAATCTAAATAAAAAATTCATAATTTACTTTTTTTTTTTTAATAATCTAAATAAAAAATTCATAATTTACTTTTTTTTTTTAATTACCATGTGACATGTAACGTCCCGAGATTGGGTTCGTGCCGACATGATTGCACAGTGAGCCTCTATAGCAACTACTTCATATTCGTCATCGCTCTACGAAAATGATTAACTCAAGTTGTTATAAAAATCCATTGTAGTCCATTACAAACTCATTTTAAATCATTAATTTTTATCATGTGGGACAAGAGGTATCACAATCACCCCTCTTTCAGAACGCGACGTACTCGTCGTGGCATGACCTCTCGATCCACCAGCACCGAAAATCTAAAGGTGTCTCCTACAGGTTCAAAAGATGGCTCCCGTCATAAAGCACTTTGTCCCGCAGGCTCAAGAAGTGGCTCTAATGCACGTAGCACTTTGTACCGCATGACACTTATTTCCCGATGTTCGTGATCGTCTCTGATACCATTCTGTCACGCCTCGAGTTCGGACCTGTACCCGCGTGACTGTACAATATGTCCCTATAGCAACTACTTCGTATTCGTCCTTACTTTACGAAAATGATTAACTCAAGTTACCATAGAAGTCCATTATAGCTTGTTAAAAACTCATTTTAAATCTTTAATTTTTAATATGTGAAAAAAGAGATATCATATCATAATATATGGTTTTAAGATTCTTCGGTTGGGGTGGGTATGATTAGAATATAATGATTTTTTTTCGATTTAACTATTTTTTTTTTTACTTAAATATAAAATCATTTTGAATTTTCCCACAAATCCAAACGAACCTCTACGACTGTATCAATCATACAAAAACTTCAAATGACTAAACCCACTTCCTCCCCAATATCTTCATTCTCTCTCGATCACACGTCTCAATTTCCAGTGTATTTTAAACAGATTGCATTTCTTTTGGATTGCAATTTTTCAAAGTTTTATTGAATTCGTGTCAGGTTCTGTCGATTTGACACCAATATTCAACCTTTCATTTATGGTTACTTTTTCATTCATCCGATGAAATTTATATTTGAGTTCGACGATTATAGAAAATAGTCGAAGATAATAATTGTACATGATTATTTGGGTTTCGTTTGGATGATTACATTTAAAAATATTTTTAGTGTTTTATAAATGAAAATAACTTAAGTACCTGTTTATATTTAAAAAAAATAAAAATTGTAAAACATTTTTGAAAATTATTTTAAAAATATGATTTTTAAGTATAGTTTTAAAATAACAATTGATAGATGTTTTTTTATGTTTTATAAATGAATGAAATCAAAACATATTACTTTAAACGTTTTTATATAATAATTGTGCAAACAATATTTGTTTTTAAAACATTTTATAATTTTGTGTAAAAAAAAAAGATTTTTTAAGTACTTGTTCAAACATAGTCTTGGTATTATTTATACTTGAAATTATTTTTCATTCCCAAATTTTAGAATGCTAATTTTTTAATAAGCATATTTATTTTTATTTGTTCATAACTTTTACTGAAATATAGATAATTTAGTTTCTGAATTGAGAAATTTCAATAAAAAATTCAGAATTTTAAAATTTACAATTAATAATAATTAACATCAGTAGTATAATTTTTTGTTCGATAATAGCAAATTCATGAATTTTGTTCGACAAATAATTGTAACTGGGAGATTATCTAGTTTTTATCTTTTCAGTTTTTTTTTTTAAAAAAAATGTGAGCTATTTGTTAATAATTAGATTATATATTATTTTTATTTATCTTTTTTTAGAATGCTTTTTTTTTTTTTGTTATTATTATTATATTATTTTGCTGAGAAACTTATTTATTTATTGTTTCATAGTTGGTTGTGCGAGTAAATGTCAACAAATAAGTGTCAAATTGACAATGGAAAAATTAAAGATCTACCTCGTTCCACTTCCGCCCATCCTCGATTACTCCTTTATTTATTAATTAAGAAGACTAAAAATTAAGCAATGACGTGTGGAAATGAATTCTCAATTCTTGATTATTCTATTGGGTACATGGACAACTTGAGGCAGTCATTTTTCAGATGTGTTGACTTTATCCATATTTACAGTAAAAAATAATATTTTTTGTATAAAAATTAATATTTATATCGACATGGTCGGATCAGATATTTGTCTCACAAAATTTATTATTTCTCATAAGATGATCTCATAGGAATTTTTGGGTAAATTAAATATCATGTACCAAACATAATATGGGGAAAATTGAACTCAACTCTCCTATAAAAAAATCAAAGTTACTTAAAACCCCATGTGAAATATTAACAGGTGTTTAACCCCATTATTTTTTTAAAAAAAACTCATATAAACCTCAAATTCATAGTTGTAAATTTTCGTGTTTTATTTGTGTTTGATGACATGTTTTTCACATTTTATGCTTTTAAATACACGAAATGTCATATTTGTAAAATTTAATTTCATTCATTTTTTTATATATAAAAAAAACTAAAGACCTGATATTTTTTTATACCATACACCAATTTGAAATTAAAAATTCAGCTCAAACCCGACACTTTTTGAAAAATACTTGACCGAGCTAGTCAAATTGGGAACACAGAACCCCATACAAAATATTCATCCATAATGCTGACAAGACAATATGATGAGTTTTTTTTTTATTAGTTTAATGTATTTTTAAGAAATATTTATCAAATTACCATATTTTTTAAAAGTTTAACAAAATAAAGCAAAAAATTATAATAAATAACTCATGCTGCTTCGCCCAAAGAGTAAACAAATCTCCGCCTTTTCTATGGACGGGGGACTTGCACATTATAATATATATATGTATATATATATATATATATATATATATATTATTTGATGATTGTATGTATATTATATTATATGTATGAATAATATATATGTAAAATAAAATCATATTATTTGAATAATTATATATTTAGGATTTATTATCAGTTTATCATATATTTTTTTAAAAAAAATTATAAAAGTTATGCGTTTTTAAAAAATTTAATCAAACTACCCATTTAACGCTTATTTTTTTTTAATAAGAATTCAATATGAAAGAAACATTGAAAAATAATGACTAATGCATTTAATTCAAGCTATCATAACCTTTAATATAACGACTGATATTACCACAAACATTAATATTACTATATGTGTTGATATATTATTCTTAAATGTATATGATAGAGATATTATCCTAAAGAAGCGTGGGTCTCATGTGAGACGGTGAGACGGGTCAACCCTACCGATATTCACTATAAAAAGTAATAGTCTTAACATAAAAAGTAATACTTTTTCATTGATGACCCAAATAAGAGATTCGTCTCACAAATACGATCCGTGAGACCGTCTCACACAAGTTTTTGTCCCTAAAGATATATCTTATTAATCGATCCACTTCAAGAGACTTAATTCTTGATTATTTTATTTTGAAATTGTTATCCCGTCTCTGCAACAATTTTAAATATAAAAATATTTAGGTGAGCGGACAACAATTTCAAAATAAAATAATTAAAGAATTAAGTCTCTTAAAGAGGATCGATTAACAAGATGCTACCTTAGTGTAGCACCTCAATCTTATCTTATATCTAAAAATACATATTTCAACACATGTGGCAATATTAACATTGATAGTGTTAACGTCATAAAACACGAGTGATTATATTAACGATTATGGTAACTTGAATTAAATGCATACGCCATTATTTTTCCATGCTTCTTGCATATCATAACTTCGATAAAACTTTGAAAAAACCAGGACAGAATAAACAATCCTAAATATATATTTATTCATATAATATGGTTTTATTTTACATGTATATTATAATGTGCAGACATACCACCCACATAAAAGACGGGGGTTTGTTTTGTTGCCGTCCCTCTTATTCGGCAACATGAAATTTGTTAAATTTTAGAAAAACGCGGTTGTTCGATAAAAGATTTCTTAAAAATATCATAAATAAATAAAAAACCATATATTATACAAGTAGTGAATTAAATTGTATTTTACATATTATAAGATGAACTTAAGAGTTCATGAATTTGTATTTATCGACTAGAGGTTGTATATGAGCATCTAATTTAAAAGAACAATGTATTAAACGTCTATCAATATTTTACATGAGGTTTCATGCAACTTCGACTTTTCACAGAAAGCTCGACTTTTCAAGTCAGATTGGATGCAAATTTCCCAACATGATACATATAAAATTCACACCAGACTCCCGATTATTGTCTAAAAAAATAAAAAGTTGATCCAACTCAAATTCGAAGAATCCTGAATGAAAATTATAAAGATCAAGTAAGCAATACATCACTAATGACACAACAAACCAAATGAGCAATACATCACTAAAAGTTTTCCTCCAATAAACATATACAATCACAAAGAATATCCCGTTGCAACATACTAACCATAAACAAAAACAGAAAATCAAGGAGAGAGAGAAAATATTTAAAAAAATTATGTTAAAAATCTTAAATGTGGAAGTATAAAACACACTATGTATGCATAAAACCGAAATATCATAATGAAAATGGCTTGGCATACACATCGAAAGGTTCGCATGCAGTTAACTGTGGCTCCTGTCGATAAGAAAAAACAAACAAGATCATCAAATGTAGCTATGTCAACAAGAAAACATTTGAAAGGATGCATAGAATTGGAAGAGCTTCTAAATTTTAAACATGAATAATAACGTGTGATCAAAGAATCACATTTGTTGAAGACAAAAATTCAGAGGAACAGCACCGTAACAAAGTTTGGTCCAACTCATTGTTTTGAAAACTTTAGAGTTCTCACATGTTTATGGATCACTGCTGTGTGGGCGGACATACCCAAATTTTTATGTAAATATAATTGCTGAATTTTAAAGCGATAAAAGTATGTTGTATAGAGAATTTTAACACAAAATTCAAGAGCTAGGTGTCACATGCTGATTTTTTAGATCAAAGCACCGTGTGACACTTAGACAATCTTCTCTGAAAGATGCTTAAATAATCTTTAACAAAACAAGAACACAAAAGAATTCAAGAGAGGTTTAAAGAAAATGTATTGTTGTTATAACTTGAGAAACTCGAGATTGTTTATAAATGAGAGGTACAAGTCTATTTATACTACCCATCCAACTCTCTAGAGTATTTTTCTAGAGTGTTCCAAATTGCTACAACACTCTATATTAATACAAGCACCAACCAGTCATGTCTAGAATATTTTGGATCCTCCTACACGATTCTAGGATGCTCAAGGCCCTTCAAGAACAAACTAGACGATTCCACTTGCTTCAAACCAAACTCTAGTGTGTTCCGGAACATTCTAAACTTTTCTTTCTTCATGTGGGGATAGAACTCGATGGATCTTTTTGGATTGGACTTAGACTCTTGCAAGCATTTCTCGTTCACTCGCATGCCAAGTTCCGGTCCGTGAGATAGGACTCTATTAATCTATCATCTATTTCCATAGAATTTCACATTACACTTTTATAAATGTGAATATTTTGGGATGAATAAGCTAGAAATGTTATCTAATAATTAACTAATCACATAACATCGAATTTTGATTCCAAAAATATATTTTCTGATTTATTAAAATACCTGTCTGAGGCCGCCAGTACTAACACTACCTCCTGTGAGAAGCATAGTAATAAGCGATGTAACAGCTCCATCCCCAAGACTGCCACCTGAACTGCCAGCATCTCGAATAGCTGCACGCATGGCAGTTAATATGGTCCCATATGTGGTTCCATGTCCACGCTCGATGGCTTGAATAAAACAGAAGGTCATGGCACCTGTTGAAGTGATTTTTGATAGGGCCTAACCGAAAGATAGAAAAAGAATAATACTTTAATATGTTTCTTAAAATAATATATTAACGTTCCTATCAACATCTTGAACTTACAGAGGTATCAGCTGAGGTTTGATCATCATCACAACCACTAAAAGAAATGACCTCACCACCATTTGATCCTTTCCACACACCCGATCGAGGACGATGGTCCTCCCACCCATATTGTCCACTCCTGTTTTGACATAAGTAGCAAATCATGATATTTAATACAATAAAAAATCATTCTTTTGGAAGATGTGCCAAAAAAGGAATACTAATGACAGACATACCAAGTGACAATTTAATACTACTTCTCAAGGATGTGAGATGATTTAAATTGGAACCATGCAAGATGAACATTATAATTTTTGTCTACATGATTAAATGCCACCATGAAAGCATTCGAAAAGTTTCAAGAACTCTCATTTTACAAATCAAAGAAAACATCAGCCTCCAAACATTCTTAAATTCTAGATATTTCCCACCATTTGCTTGCATTTTGATCAAACACCAAATAAAATTCCTCTTTGTATCATGGGAACGACTCTTCAAGAAATGATTCATAAATAGCAATGAGGTGGTGACTGTAAAACTGATCAAAGAACCCCATCACCCTAAGTGGTTGAAGGGATTGGTATTTTCAAACAACCTGCTCTCTTAGATGGCTAACTTGTGAAAGCGAGAAACATACTGGTCATTATAGGTTCAGTTTTATGCAAAAAAACAGATTCCTGAATGGATTACTCTATAGTGCACCCCAATTGACATGAGTAACTAATGGATACCCAAATAAGATCAACAAGAACATAACATCACTCTACCGTGTAAGTGACTGAAGAAACAACCTAATTCCATTTTCAATTGGTCAACTGATTCCATAGATCTCATTTATATCAAACACAGAAAACATTCCAGGTCTACAAACCAAGTGCCCGCAGTTTGTTTTCTCACTTTATTGGTTCCTGAGTCAGTAGCCTAATTTAGAGAAATAATGGGCTTGGCCACATAATAGCTTGAAAATTAAAGCCCACGGCTCCATGAAGTATTATTGGTAACTTAAGCACCATACTTCTCTAACATCTTTGGCACCTTTTAATCTTGATAATTTTATGAGATATCAGTCGTGATTCCAAAAACTACCACCACCTACTTCTAATCAGACGTGATAAAAAGACAGGATTATGTTACTCATGAAAATATAAATGAAAGGTGATTTAAGCCTACCTATTCATCCGGCATAGAAACGGTAAATCAAGAACTGTTCCGCTATGACAAGCATCTATTATCGCATGAAGCTTAACCCCGTGAGGTAGAGGTCTCACAATAGAAGCATTAATCTCGTCATCTACAATCATACCCTGTGTTTCAAAGTCAAGAGGACACAAGGTTTCATCATATCCGTCAACTTCATCTCCATTGTAGTTCCTTTGCCTTGAACCATGGCCAGAATAATGAAACACCAAGGAATCTCCAGGTTGACATCCTTGTACAAGCCAATACAATGCCATTCGCATATTTTGCTTTGTTGGAATTCTGTACGGGTCTCTTTCTTCTTCTGCATTTGGATTGAATATGCCATGATAGAAAATTGTACAACTTCCCCCAATTTCATGACCATTAATGACTAAAACCTTTTTAAATATAAAACATGGTGTAAGCAATCAAAGCAAAGAAAAAGTATTCATTTCACAGTACTTGTGGCCACAAGGACAGTAACTTAAAACCAATTGATAACTCGGTTTTCCTGAAGCTATCAAAGTATAATCCCCTCATACTCATTAAAACACCTTCATTCTTCTAACTAATTTCACGGTATGGTCGGAAAGAAATAGTTTCTCAATACCAAAAGTAAAGAATAACATTTCAGTACTCACAACACTACAGAGCATCAACTTAGCATTATCAGAGTATCCACTGGTCTATCGATGGAAGAATTCCAATAATGTAGCACAAAAACCTTCTACACACTAAAAAAATAACAGTTTAACATTTCTAGGCCCCTTATTGAAATGCATAACTGGCTAACAGGAATTTTAACCCTAACTATGTTTGCATCGAAAATTCCCCCAGCACTCATTAAGTATCGAGAGCATAAATCATCCGACTCCAGGGGAAAGAGAGAAAATATCGTCACTTCAAGTTTTACCAAAGCACTAACCATCTTTGTGCCAATTCCAAAACTTCTCGAGAAAAGAAACTGACAAATAGCCAAATGCATACAAAAGGAGAAAAAACAGCAAAAAAGACGCGGATTCTTTTCAATCTTTCTTGATTTACCAGTGAGCATGAGAATCGAAGCTTCTGGAAACTGGAACTTATTGATCAAGAGATATTTCATGCACTTAGCATCATTTAAGCATCCCTTCAGCTCGTGGCGGGAGAACCTGTACGATATGCCAACGATCACAGCTTTTTTACGGCCGTGAGGATTCGGCGGCGGAATCGGAGGCGCGTGATTGTAAGGAGAGGGTGGAGGCGGGGGTCCTTGCGTCATCGGCGCATGATGTTGTGGTGGTGGAGCATTTCGATGGTCGCCAATCTGCGTAACAGCCTGACAAATGGCACATCGGATGGATCGGGCGCCGGGCGGCAGCTGCAATGGAGTACGACAGTTGGAGCAATTCACTAACATGAACATAGCGGCGACGGCGGTGGCAGCGGCAGTAGGAGGGTTCTAAATGATCACCGGCTTGGACAGGAAGAATAATGGTCAAAACTCAAAATGCAGATATCCACAGCGCGGAGAGGTTTAGCTGGACTTTGGATCGCTTTCGCATTAATTAAATTGTATAAAATTACATTTTTGACACATTTTTCATTTTTTTTTAAGTGCACATTTACAGAAGGACAACGGAAAAGTGGATATGACCACGGAAATGGAAACAGCTGAGATGTCAACCATTTAAAAATAAGAAAAAGTTTGATATGAGACGATGTTACGATTTTTTATCTGTTAGACGGTTCAATTTTAACGATATTCATAATAAATAGTAATACTCTTAGCATAAAAAGTAATAATTTTTCATGAATGATCTAAATAAGATATTCGATCCACGAAATTGATCCGTGAAACCGTTTCACAAGAATTTTTATGTAAAAATAATTGTCGCCGAAGGATTTGCCTACTACTCATAAGATCGTAAATTATTACGTCAAAAAATGTAAGATTTGAAGCAATTTTAGAAAAAATATATCAATTTTATGAAATTATTTTGTGTTGGGCTTGAGGATTTTAAATTCATGATTTTTAAATATATTTTTTTTATTTTTAAAAACAAGACTTCAAATTAACATTTTATAAGTTAAGATAATATTTTCATTTTAATTTGGATGAATTTCAAATTAACCGAATAATATTTTCATTTGATATTCATTCAAATATATATTATTGATATGTAAATCAGTGTTTTAAAAAAGGTAAGCGGTAGACGGATGATTACCTACCGCCCAGCGCCTAGACGTCGATCGCCCAAACACCTTGGGACACTCATGAATTTACTATAAATATATAACTTTTTATGTTTGATTATATTTTTGTATGAAATATATATTCTTAATTTCTTATAAAATTCAAGTCAAGCAATAACATATAAGATGATTTTAAAACTTTCCGAATTGAAGCCGGACTTGATGAACTAATAAATTCACCGAACCTCATGGAACTAGCGGTTCAGTTTGATTAAACCCAGAGTTTGAGCCATTTTTTCTCCTTTTATAATTAATAATCATAAGAAAATTAATTAATATATTTTTGAAGTAGAAAAATTGAATCTTATTCCTCTAAAAAAAAAAGAATATTGTTAACAAATTTAAGCCTATAAACTAATTGGGTTGGCCCAAATAAACTTAATATCAAAATGTCAGAAATAAAACTTCTGACGTAAAAACATACATGATTTTTTTATTTGCATTTTACTTTGTAGAGTTTCAAATTTCATCGATGACATGCGACGGCGCCACCGCCGCCGCCATCGTATGCACAGTCGCGGCTATTTCTCCACCACTAATATATGTTAATCAATTAAGCAATCTCTTAATTTTCCTCGAAATATTCTCTTATCATCCTTTTTACAGAGATCTGGTTTTCCCTTCTGGACATCAACCATCAACATGTCTCCTACGCAAGCAGACCTAGGCCCACTTAGGCGGAGTCGCCTATCCAAAAATCGGGACGATGAACGGTCGTCTAATAATTATATACTACTTAGACGATATCTTTTAAAATTATGAAATAAATATAAAATATGAATTTAAAATTTCATCAGTTATTTTTATAAATAATAAAATTATAATCAAAATTCATATATTTCAATCATCATATATCTCTATCCGTTGTAACTTATCTTGAAATATGGACCGGGCTTTTTAAGCCCAGAGGTTACTGGGCTTTCAAACTAATATCAAATAATGGGCCTACTGTTTGGAGTGAATTACTATATCAAGGATGCAATCTACATTTCGTCACAACTAGGGTATCTTGTTCTCCAGCAGCTCCATCTCCGCTCCAATGGTACTACCTCTCGCTCTCTGTTTCTCACACGAACGCATAATCTTTATTGCAGTGATTTTCGTGTTTTCGAATATTGGGAGGTGATCTCTTTCAATCCTCTCATGCTGCACTTAAGTGCTTGCTGTTAGAATGTTGATTTTTATTTTTTCTTGTGTTCAAATGTACATCAGGTTGTTAATATCATGATAGTTCTTGTGAAGCGTTTGAATGTTCTTTTTGTATGTGTAGAAATATGAGTGTTTAAATTTAAGCTAGGTGGATAATTAGTGGTTCATCTTTGTAAAATTTCATTTTTTTTAGTTGTATACTAATAATAGGAATTAGTATATTTTGTGTGCTGTTTTTAGGTAGAAATGATTTCTAATTCTGCTGGTTGTCATAATTTTCTTCTAAATTAAATTTCATTTTGAAGCAGTGTCCTTTTATTGTTGTAATGTGGGTTGACTATCTGCTTTATAGCTTCGTAAAAATTTGGTTGATGCGTTAAATTGCAATCTGCTTCTCATTGAGTAGGGGTGACATTTCTTAATTGGATCCTGGTTTATAACCATGTGTATATTTTTCTTTTCCGGGCAACTTGATCGGACCTTTCATCCAGTACTTAAAAATTAATTAATTTTTCTTTTGGTGCCTTTCTATACTTTTTCTTTATTTTTGCATTTTTTAATAGCAAACTCACCTTTTACGTGGGCATTGGTCATTTGTCTTTAGGATCGTAGTATACGTCTTTTTAATCAATTTTCAACATTAATATAATTTGCTTTCAGAACTAATTCTGTTACACCATGATTTTATTCTTTTGCATCGCAAAAAATTAAAGAAAGAAACACCCCACAAACACAATTACGATACTTGTAACACTTTACTAGTTTTCCAATGTAAAACCAAACACACGACCAAAAGGTACCTTAAAAAGTTTACCTTGGGAAAAAAACAAAGAAGCCCTACCAAACATCTCCCATGTACATCAGTTAGCTGTGTATTCATTTTTGTTATTTTCTTTGTGCAGGCCAAGAGAACCAAGAAGGTTGGCATTGTTGGGAAGTACGGTCAGTCGTATTTCCATGACTGCTTTATTTCTCAATTTGTTTTCTATCCTTTCATTGTATTCTTGTGTATATTGGGTTGTCTAGTTTTTTTCCCTTAGCATGTTATTAGAGAGGTGGAGATGATGAGTTAACTTCTGTCATGAATTCCTTACCACCATGAAAATCGTGTTTGATGTTTTTTCAGTAAACGGGTAGATATGAAAGTTGAATTTTTTGTGGTCTATTTATTTGCACAGCCAAGTATTGTTCCATTTAATAACTGGAAGATTATTTTTCTAATATGTAAAATTGATTTTGATTTCATCTATGGATAGTAATTGTTGGTCCATGCTCGTGGCTTGTTGCTTTGAAGGAAGGCGGTGATGCGTTAACTTCTGTTATGAATACATTGTGACCTTAATGTTGCAAAAAGGTGTATTTCATGAACTTGTAGATCTGAATGATGAATCTAATGGTAGTGGTAGTGCGTGCAGTCTTTTTAGTGCTTCAATGCTTCTTCATTTTTTATTTTTAGCCATTCACCGGGAGCTAGTTTTTTGAATTCTTAGTGGTAAACTCAAGATTTTTAATTTATTCTGGTACACCTACTGCATTTTTATGTCGAATATAAAACTTTTCAGGCACCCGTTATGGTGCTAGTTTGAGAAAGCAGATTAAGAAGATGGAAGTTAGTCAGCACAGCAAGTATTTTTGCGAATTCTGTGGGAAGGTATGCAGGGAGAATTCAGTTTCTAACCATAACTCATTTGTAGCACGATCTAGGTCGATTATGGGTGTACTGAGTGTGATAGTTCTGTTATAGTATGCAGTGAAAAGAAAAGCTGTTGGCATTTGGGGATGCAAGGACTGTGGCAAAGTGAAAGCAGGCGGTGCCTACACATTGAAGTAATAATCTTTCATATCTCCATCGTGTATGAATTACTTGATAGTCATGTATCGTTTTCTTACTTCTATGTATATCATGTGTCTTGCAGCACTGCTAGTGCTGTGACAGTTCGGAGTACCATCCGAAGGCTGAGGGAGCAGACTGAGAGTTAAATTAGTGAGATAGATTGGCTTGCCATTGTTTTCCTATTTCATATTTTCATCCCTAATTGAAGTGTTTTGACTCCATAGTTGTGATATTTGTAGCAACCCTATGTACTCTTCCATAATATTTCTTTTTTCGAGATCTACTGTTCATTTCCCATTGTGCATTTCCCATTTTGTCACATTGTGTATGCATACTTTTCACTTTCTAATATCTGTTGATCTCTATCTTTTGAGATGGATTCAGATGCTAAAATTAAAATAAAAGCGCATTTCGTTGTTAATTTAATTAACACATTGTATGTTTCGGTGTGTTGAAAAGCTGAAAGACGATTTTAGTCGTCATAGTTTGATTGTTGACACATGGGACAATTGTTGCTTTCAGATAAATGGTGAGACAATCTGTTATGAAATAATCTTTCATAGATTGAGATTTCTATCGGAACTATGAGTCTGATTTCGACTTTTCTCTGTCAATTTATCCAGACCCGGATGGTGATAAAGCAAGATTTTGACTATCGACAACTGTTATTTTGAAGCATTGTTTGGTGTGCACGATGAAATTTTAACTTTCTTAAGTTTTATGATAATGTGGCTTAAAAAATATCTATGTTATTTTTTTTTATTTATTTATGATCCTGTCAAGTAGACAACCTGTTAGATAAATGTGGCTTAAAAAATATCTATGTTATTTAATATCAAATTCAATAATTTTGTGTCAAGTAGACAACTTGTTAGATAAATAGATTAATGGATATTTTTATTCTTATAAATTATTATTAATGGTTTTATCAGCAATTTGATCGAATTCAATTATTTTTGTAGTGTTCAAGGTTAGCATGTATATGATCAAGTCTATATATACCCATTAATTATGTAAAATCGAATTTTATATTTCATTAGAAAAAATGTTAAATTTTGGTGTTTTAGGAGGTTGTATTCGATATAGGAGATTCGATGATTTTTAATTATTTTTGTAGATTTTAAAAGTATAGAGGTATTCAATCTTTGTATACTCTATATAAGTCTAGTTATGTAGGGCCGACGCTCGTCGCTTGATCAAAAGTTATAGCTGATTGTAATAGTACAATCTCTCTCTTGATAATTGCAATTTGCAATGAGCGAGAATTGAACCTGATATATTGACCATGATACTAATTTATGGACCGCTCATTTGTCGTTTTACCCCAACATATATCTAATGGTAACAGTGTAATTCAAATATTTTAAATCGTATAACAGATTAAACGTCATGTTTCGATCGTTCTACACAACATGAACAATTATTGCACCCAACAAGTGGTATTCAATATAAAATTTTGTAGAGTTTTAAAATTCATGTGGTATTCAAAATTGATTTTTAAAAAATTTACAAAAGTCTAAATGTTATTAAAATGTCATTATATTTTTAATAACTTCATGAAATTCATTAATGTACAAACATTAAATTCTAAAATACAATTATAAAATGTCAAAAATTGTATTTGGTTTAATCCAAATTTTGAATGGATTTTTAAAACCACCACCTTATACCCAAACGTGTCTCTCTCTTGCCTCTCTCATCTACATATACACAAGTTAATTCTCTATTTTCACCTTCAGATTTTTTCTTTTTTCGCTTATTGAGATATAAATACTTTCTAAAATGATAACTTACTATTTTTTACAATATTTGAAATCAAAATAAAATTACTAATGTGGTATAAAATTTTGAATTATGGAATTGATTTTGTGTTTCTAAATGTACAATGTACATCAATGATTGAAATATTTTATAATAATAAAAGATGATTCAAAACCTATCATGCATCTTAATTCGTATATATACTTGAACAATCGCACAACAAATATTAGCAAAAGATAAAATAAAATTAAGATTTTAAACTATATTATATAGAGAAATTTTATCGTATAATTGATAAAATAATTTGTTTCTTTTTTTCATTAAATTTTTTTATTCTATTTATTTTATGACTTCTAACATTAAAAATCTACAAGGTATAAATTATAATTATGAAGTTTTTTAATAAATTAATTGCATCACATAAACAATCATATATTTTTGGCTCGTACACTTGTAAATAATATACAATTTTCAATAAATAAAGTTTATTTTTTTTTAATTAAAATTTGAATGAAATATATTTTAATTTTTTTTAGTATTTTCAGTTAGTATAAGATATGAATAAAAAATAAAAAGATATAAAGGTACACAATCCATATATTTCTATAGGAAAAAAGTTTATAAATGTGGATAAAAATCTTGCAAAAAGCCTAGCCAAATCCATGAAATTCTACTTGCAAATATGTGAATTACTAAGATAAAAATCTATCAAATTCACAAAATTCTATCATTTAAAAAAATTTGAAAAATAGTCGGTAAGAGTTTTCTGATATAAAAATAAATTTTCCCGGTAATTTTCCCTCAAAAGTCATTAATGAAGTTTTATTATTTTATTATTAACATATCTTAGAGAGAGGTGAATATCCTCATGTGTGGAAAAAAGGACATTTGCACATGCGTCAACACCCATTTGTGATTTGTCGGATCCTGGTTTCATTGTTGAGTTGGAAGATAAGATTGGGAAAAAAAAAAAAATTAGTTTTGGCTTCATTAATCAATAAATATGAAATTCAACATCATAGTTATCACAAAAACTCTTGTGAGACGATCTTACGGATCAATTTCGTGATTCGAATATCTTATTTGGGTCATCCATGAAAAAATATTACTTTTTATACTAACAGTGTGTTTGGCAACCAAGATTTGGAAGGATTTCATAGGATTTAGATTTCAAAATCCTATTTTTACTGTTTGGCAAGGTGATTCAAGAAAAGAATTCGGATTTGTTTAGAATTTATATCTAAATCCCATTAAATTTGATAAAATTTGGTAGGATTTGGATTTTAAAAATATATAATTACTTTTTTATCCAAATCCCATCAAATTTGATAAGATTTTTAAGGGTAGCTTAGTAAAATTTTAAAATTCCAAATTCGAATTCTTTTTTCTCCAAACAAGCAATTGATTTGTAAATACCATTTTTAAATTATAAACCAAACACTAAATACAATTTCAAATACTTGAATTTCTAAATCCAATTCCAAATCCAAATCCATATTTATAAAGAACCAAACACACTGTAAGAATATTACTTTTTATTGTAAATATCGATAGAGTTGACCCGTCTCACAGATAAAGATTCGTAAGATCGTCTTATAAGAGACATACTCCACAACTATATTTTGTATTTTGCTGAAATTTTACAGATAAAAAAATAGTTATGCTTTCTTGTATTTCAATCATCTTACCCCCAAGCATTGTCAGATGTCGTGATTGGAAACATTATTAGTGTTTATCCAAATGTTTACTGAATGAACCAGCAGAATATGACATTTTTATCAAATTCAATATCAAAAAATACTGTATCAAAACTAGATTCCAGTCAAACGCAACATTCTTCAAGCTAAAGAAAAAGAATTACTCGAGACATACAAAAACATAAAACAGAACAACTTGATTAATGATATACATATATTTCTTGATTTTCTCAGTACACAACACATTACTACAAATACAAGACCTGACTGGATGGAGTAGGAATTCCCCTGTATACCATCACTTAATTCCATACCTATTTAAACTTTACAAAATTAAGCAAAAAAAAAAATTCTTCAAACGACTTGGGAGAGAAATCTCTCTCCTGTCCCCGCTAGTTTTTTGAAAACTCAGGTTTAGTCAAGAAACCATGTTATGTTTGATCAAGAAAAGTAGTAAACTTGAAGGTGTAACAAATACCGTTAGAGTCATATCCTGCAACGATTTTTCGGCTAAAATTTCATCACCGGTGCTAATGATTGAGTTGGTCGTCAGTTACGAAGTTATAAGCTACAGGAACTGGTATTTCATCGCTATTGCTTCTATGATGTATTCGTTTTTGCACGGCTTTTACTGCTGCAACTCTGGCAGCATTGGCTGCCAGATTAGCTGCTGATATCGCTCGATTAACTCTCTCGTCTACCTTGGCCACCTCATAAGCTTTCTCCGCTGCTCGTCGAGCCTCCTGAAAGGTTAATGAAAACTTGGTAAACATCCTAGAAGATGGGAAACACACCCTAGAATTTCCGTTTAACAATCCAAGATAAGATCAAGCCCAACACCACCTTATCTACCACACAAAAATTGGATTAAGCTGATAAATAACATCGGAGAATGGCAGTGGAGCATGAAAAATTTACCTGAACAACGTTAAGCACTCTCGAGTGGTTACAAGCAACAGGAGACACAGGAGAGATGCTACTCTGAGTGCTAGGCACATCAAGAATTCCATTTTGCCAATGGCCTGATTGAGTTTCTCCATTCCTGAATGTGTACAATCCGAGCCCCTGTCTTTTACCCTCATGCCAAGCACCTTCATAACGGTGGCCATTCGCAAAGAAATAAACCCCGAACCCATGCATTTTATCAGCGAAGTATTCTCCAGCGTATCTATCCCCATTCCTGCAAAGAAGAACGGTGGATCAGAAATTTAATTTAGAAATGATTGTTAGTTACAGCCACGAGTTTCTTTCAATTTATCAACCATAATCAACAAAATAAAGGACATAGCTAAAATTTAATATCTTATGCTGAAAATACAGTTCCCAGAGGAAATCCTCCGTACAAAGAGACTCACCCTCTTTTCCCTATCCTAAGCTAATAACCACAGTAAAAAAACAAAATGACAGATGATTCACACAGTGCTCTCCCCCCTTCACATTTTTTTTCGTGCCTCTATATCTATATTCTTCCGATGTCTTGTTTTGGTCCAAGCTCAATATTTTAAAGCCCTTGATAATATTTAAGTCCCTAACTATACACGAGAATTGTCTACAATTCTTGCATTAACTAATTTTGAAGCATGTAAATGGGATAATTCTTGGATACCAGAAGTCACTGAGGATTCTACTAAAGGGGTCATTAATCTTTTAAGTTTAACAGGGTACCGAGAAATGCAATGTCCTAAATTCGGCCTAGGCGCTAGGCACCGCGCACCAAAAAAATGATAGTCCGTGGCCTTGGGCGGTGACCAATCGGCCTATGCGTCCTAACCGCCGCGGACGATTAGAGCTTTTATGTTTTTTTTTTTGTTTTGGGCTTTTATTTTGGGATTTTAATTTAAATTAAAAGCCCAATTTAAAAAACGAAATGTTATTTTTTTATAGGTCCTAAACCAAAGTTCAATAAGAAATGCAATTTGTTGGTGTGCTACGAATTTATCTCCGTCAGCAATCTAGAGTGACAGAATTTCACGATGATGATCTACGTCCGAAGAGGAAGAAAAGAATCACATAGATGATATTGAGTTTGTGTCCAATGACGAACAAGTTGTTAAAAATTATGGAGAAGAAGAAGTGGATCAAATTTGCGATATTCTATTAGTCATGTAATTTTGAACGCATAAGTTATCGTGTTGGAGTTATAATATGTGATTTATTATGTAGATACCATGAAATCCGCGTCCAGTCCTTGCCCCGCCTATTTGGCCTAGGCGCCGGTCTGGCACGACTAATGCCTAGCGAATTTTAGAACCTTGGTCAACCAAAACATGCACATCTAATCTAAAAACCTCAAAACGTCAAAGGAAAAATAAACTACAGTAATCGAGAACACAGTTATTTTAGATGGAAATGAACACCAAAGACAACAATAAAAGATGTTGGACATTTGAAGCATATCCATACAATAAATAATGTTAATAAGTAAACAAGTACAATGAAATCGAAAAAAGATTCTACTTCTCTAGATATGTTTTAAAACACAGCAAAGTGAACAACACAGCCACAACAACAATTGAGCATATTCAAACTTCAAGCTCAAACACCGAAATGGACTAAGAAAACAAATAATAAGCATATAAGAGTGGTCAATTATGAAGAAAACGATGATTATATTACCTAAAATGGTAGTGTCCAAGGCCATGTTTAACACCCCATTTAAATTCACCCACATACCGGCTCCCATCCTCACAAGTATGAATACCACACCCATGGCTCTGCCCATTACACCACTCCCCAGCATACACATCTCCTGTATAAAACCTATACACTCCATAACCATGCCTAAGCCCCTGCCTATACTGTCCTCTATACCGGCTCCCACGAGCCCACGTCTCCACCCCATAACCATCATACTTGCCATCTATCCAATCCCCTTCATATCTTCCACTCAAGTAATAGTAATAAACTCCATTCCCATTACATTTCCCCTTGTGAAACTCACCCTCGTACACATCACCGTTGCTATACGCCTGCACACAACACCCCGATATTGACTTCTTATCTGCCTTCATCCGCGACCCAATTGACCAAAAAACTGGTAAATGCGGTCGACAAACATGATCCTTCGAGCTAATCTTGATCGGAAACGACCTGGAAAGGAACAATCTTATGGTGGGAAGCCGTGGAATGGCCAAATTCAGAGAAAATAAAAGCGCCGCAGAGAAGGCAAAGGCGGAGAGGAAATCAAGAATAAACGAACTTGAAGGATGGGAAACCAGAAAATAAAAGAAGGGAAGGCTGAGGAGAAGGATTAAGCGAAGGTGAGGGCGGAGGCGGCGGCGCAGTAAGCGGAGGTGATGGTGGAAACGAGTCAAGAATTTCTGAGACCTGGTGCATAAAATATTGAATCTTGTTGGTGGGTTCTGCGCGGAAACCCCATATCTATGGAGGGAATTCGATAGAGTCGGAGTTTTGGCAAGGGAAGCGGCGAACTGTTGCTGAATATGGGGTCTCTTGAAAGGGGTGGTGGGCCTGAGGGCAAACGCATCATTCGACTCCTGCTGCTGTTGATTCTCATCGTCGATAAGAATCTCTAGGGTAGGATTATTCACAGAAGAAGGCTGGTGAGGACTTGCTCGGATATTATTAAAAAAGTGGGGGTGTTTCTGGGAAAGGTAAGAAGGGGTAAGGGGTGGGGTAGGGTTGAAATCGGAAGAGACGCCGCTGCTTTCTGTTCCGATCTGTACTTCAGATTTTTTCTGATGCATTAAATATACGAAGCCAAATCCTTTCCCTTCAAAAACTTCCACAAAGAAAAAACAGTATTTTCCACAATTCTCTGCAATCCGATTCGTTATTATCCTCTGAAATTATGCGATTAGCTTCTTGAAATGGTGGGAAGAACGAATTTGTGGGTTGCTATGTACGGAATGATGGGGAGAATGCCAGATAGAGTGTGTGAGAGAAAAACAAAAGAATTAAAGAAGAAGAGCGAGCGAAGAGTCCGAGGAAGGAATGGTGCGTGTGGAAGGATGAATTTGAAACCAGAGGCGGCCGGCCGTAAAAGCAAATGCCTTGTTGCCTTTTTCCATAAAAAGATTATGCATTTCTTTAAAATTCGCATTTTTGGCCTCTTATATTTTTAATACATATATATTACTAATCAACCATGCACATTTACGTGAACACTAATGAGATAACACTCATTAATTGGATGTAATAAAATATATCAAAATTATACCTCCAACATATGAGTGACACATCATCAGAAATCACATCATTAGAAATNATATTTATTTATTTATTTATTTATTTACACTTGTTATTAGTTTATGTCTTGTGTCAAGCGTTTATAGGTTAAATAGGACCTGACTTTTTAAGTTTTTAGTCGAATCATAAACCACTATTCTGGAAACCGACCAAGTTACGACGAATAACGAACAAAAGCTTAAGATTATAATTGGTCTATCAAATTTAATATTTACAACAAATTAACTAAATATAAGGAGGAAAATAACACGCGTCTATCAAATGTAATGTCTTTCACAACGATTAAATTTCTTGTGAAACGATCTTACGAAGTTTTATCTGTGAGACGGGTCAATCCTACATATATTCACAATAAAAAAGTAATACTCTTAGCATAAAAAGTAATAATTTTTCATGAATGACTCAAATAAAGTATTCGATCCACGAAATTGATCCGTGATACCGTCTCACAAGAGTTTTTGTGTTTCACAATTTATCACCAAATTTTCAAATCATAATCATTTGCCATATATTTGAATTCACAGTTTTCTACATTTTGCTTAAAAATAATTTAAAAAATTATGATATCTAATATCCAAATAGACCTAAACATATTCGATATTTTTTGTAGAGTTGGTGGAATAGTAGATTTTACATAAGCTAATCCCGGAGCTGCGAAGTACGGTAGACCACTCGAAATTGGTTTTAAATTTTCAAAAATTTGAAAAGAAATGGCACGTTATCCATGTTCTATTAATTAATAAAAATCAAGTTTTTTAAAGAACAAGTTGATTTGATTTATTAATTTCTGAAGAACAAGTTGATATTTTTTTTATTATTTTTTTCGGAGGTTTTAAATAAATCAAATTTAATTCAGGGTTGGGTTTAGATATATATTAATTTAACGACACTAAAATTTCATTATTTATTGATATATGTTTCATAGGACCCCAGAATATATCCGTTTTAATTTAAATATCAGGTTTTTACGATTAATTGATTTTTTAAAAAAATAATAATAAACAGTCGAGTTGATTTATATGGAAAATATTTAAATAAAATATTATTTTTTTAAGTAATCAGCATATTAAACTAATCNTATACACATATTGTCGACAGTGGCTTATAGTTTATCTAACATCAAAATTTCAAATTTTGACCTTTGTTTTGCTTACGATAATCTCAATTTTGTGGGACTTGATATCTTGTGTTACATATAATTCAATTTATTTAATAGAAAATCCAAACAAACAAATAAATATATAATACCAAATAAGTAACTAAAATTGAGTTTAGAACCAGAAACTTACTTCGTCATAAACCCAAGATCTTGATGTTAAATAATAAAATAATTTTATTTTAAGATGTTCTCATCAAAGGGGTCTAACGATCATAATATATTATATTTGATCGAACAACTTTTACATTAAGCAACTTAATCCATGATAGCTTGAATTAGATCTAGATCTAATTTAATACAAGATAGTTTAATTCAATCTAGATCGAAAATGGTCTCTTTAAAAAGATTTAAAAATAAAAAAATTCGGTTTGAAAATAGATCATATACTGTTTGTTATCAGTGGCCAATAAAAATTGCAAGGTATAGAGATATCAATTCTCGTTTGCTTAAACTTGAAAATGCTCCTACCCTAAGTGATGATAGTTAGCGTACAAATTTAACAAGCCTTCAAAATTTTACCTTTGAACCTTAATCGGAAGGTACATCTATTTTTTGAAAATAGAAGGTATATTCATTTAACATGTTTGGATACATAAATTACAGCTTTAAAAAAAATCTTTAAATAAATTCAGTTCTTTAAAATGGTTTTTATTTTAAAAAAGGTTGGATAAATATTGAAATTTAAAAGTAAAAAAAACTCAAAATTCAAAAATTATAATTTATAAAAAAATACTTTTTAAATTTTTTTTTAAAATAACTTTTGTAACCGAACAACATAATCTTTCCAACAAATTTTTTTGATTGGTTGGTTTCTAATCTCTCGAAAGAACGAAGCACTAAAAATATTCCACAAAAGTGTTGAAAACGATTCAAGATCGGTTTAATTTTCTTAATTTGTTTTTGTTTTTTAAAAAAGATAAGCATGTGCCATCCACTTGTGTAATCTGCCCATGTTTAAATAAGCACAAACCACAAGGCTGACATAAATTTAAGTATGCACTCAGACGTCCTAGTTCGCGACCTGAAAACGAAAGTTAACAAGAAAAACTTACACGAGCCCTGAAATTTAATGGTTAATTTACTCGACATATGAACTATAGCTTCTGCATCAGTTAAGCAACTTGACGCATCAATACCTGCTGGAGCATTTCGGGTGGGCGAGCTTAAAATCCCTTGTGTATTGTAGAGACCAAATGAGTAATAAAATAAGAATTATGAGCTCGATGGCAGAGAAGCGAGAGCTAGCCCGTCAAGGCTTGTGGAGCTTGAAGCCAAAGACTCTGGGAACATAGCTCTGTGTCGGCTTTTGTGGCTTGAGATGTCCATAAGTCATCAGGAACAGATGTGGGAATGTTGTTCCGAAATACGATCCATCAATATCTTTGACAGTCAAGGAAACTGTATCTAAACTACGTAAATGGTTTCAAACCATCAATAAGGGAAGCTCTTTGAAACAACATAAATCAAGGAACCATACTTCAACAGTTCCATCATTGAGTGCCTCTCCGTCGACTATTATAAAGATTTTATAACACGATTCATACAAGGATATAAAATGCAAATGATATGAGAGTTGTTAATCTTCATTGCCAAAGCACACCATTCAATATCCAACTTATTTAAATTTCCTATCATGCTTGTAGGGAGGGTGGAATTGTCCATCAAATGATTGGAATAGACAGGGCATAATGTTTTTCAGTTGTTTGTGCATAAAAATACAGAGAAATAGCTTATATAGATCGAAATTCACATAAATATGGGATTTGACCATGAACATGGCACTTATATTCCCTTGTTATTTCATCATACGCGCATTTCCATGAAAATACCAAGAACTTGAACGCATATGCCAGATAAAGAGTGAAGGGATAAAGTCTGAATGGAAAGATGCACCCGATACTAAAATGCAAATGAACAATGCAATTAAAGAATCAAAGCAAGAGTACAATGTAAGGATACTGCCTTGGTACTTCGATCGGGGGTAGTAAATATCTTCACATTTGGGACAGTATATCTTCACGGTACTTGAGCGGGGGACGTCTGATTGTCCGACTGGAAGGCAAGGCTGTCCAGAGCAGTAAACTCTTGGACATCTTCCAAAGTCGTAGCTTTTGTACTTCTCCAACTGTTTTAAGATTAAACTCAAGTTATAGGAGACTTAACCAACACAAAGAGAACAATAGTTAACCTATAAATAAAAAAACTCAATCATGTTACCATTGCAGCCATTCCCTTGGTTGTCAAAATGTATCTGACATGAATCAGGCCGTAGAGCATTTCCGCAGCTGATTCAACCAATTCATTCTGTTCCTCAGTAAACATATCACCTACATGAAGCCATCATGACGATGATACCGATGAAAATACTTTTCAATTTTTGTATAATTAATTATTAATTAATTGTATAAATATGTAAGTTATGATAAAATTAGAAGTAGAATAATAAAATAGATAATACAACACACAAGTTTTTATCCCAACAACTGGAGTCGACAACATGAATCCTCCTACGCGACTGTGATGTCTCTAATTATATCATCTATATGTAGATAATACATATCATGCTTAACTGTTATTATCCAAGTTTTTTGGGGTCTCCCTCTTCGCCTATTAAAGTTCTATAAATAAATAAAAAGTAAAAATAATGACAATTCTACTATTAGTGCTCAAAAATTTGACAAGTAAACAATCCCAAGGCTTTAAAGCTCGAGCTTCACTCAAAAAGGTTCTGAAGCTGTTAGAGATTGGCTCAACAAAGTACTGGAACAACTCAAGAGAGTTTAGTCATTGGCATATTAGGCCCATCTTGACAGCCACGTGGAATTATGATCCTGCAAATTATAACCTTAACTAACAGGTCCAAGCCATTAAAGGAACAAAGCTCCATTTCATTTTAAAACAATTCATACAACAGAGTGCTTACACCAGACCTAACATAATTAGGTTTATTTCAACACAAAAAAACTTAAAACGACATTTTTAAAAGGTTAATGACACCAATATGCTTACCATGAGAAGATTCAACGTCCAGAATTAGGTCAAGCGCATAATCATAATAGGGAACCTGACTGCTCAATCCACAAAGGTTAAAATCATCTTGAATGTACTCATCATCAACTTCACAGAAGAACTCGTTTCCTCGCAAGTTGCAAAACCATGAAATCCAAGATGTATCATCCCCATCAGAGCCACTGACATCAGACTCTTCACTGTCTGTCTCAGACTCCTCTGAAAAAAAGGCATTCAAAATCAAGTTCTTTCATACACAGCACACAAACAAAAAAAAATGTCTTTCCTAAGTGTACAAAACCAGATTCATGTCAGTCCATAAGTGTACAAAACCAGATTCTTATGTGCATGCATGGAAAAGAATCCACTGCAGATCACATCATTGAATGTCATTCACTCTGCACTTGAGTGCAAGGCGTGTGGTGATGTGCACAAAAAAGGAAAATCCAGTCTCAAATGCAAGGAAATAAAAGATTCTAAAAGGCATTCTCTTTTGTCAATCTGACTCAATGTATTCTATTCGCTCAAGAATCCTATTCTGTAAATAGCAGCTACTACAAAATAACGGGAAAAAGGTGAGAGATGAGAAATCGCCCCTTAAAAGCGTGATTTCTCCTCCGTATACAAAGAACAGAGGAAACCCTGATATCATCATGTAGCCTCTGCCCCGAGTTTCCTCTGCGGCTCTGCCCGTCTACGCCCTTTGCCCTTGCATTTAACATTTGATATTTGGAAGATGAAGATGTCGATTACAATATTTGATACCTCGAGTTTCATATTTTTTATAAAGAAATCTCATAACATTTTAATATTTTTAGAATATTTAATTTACAGCAATTTATTAAGGCGTAAGTTTCGTTTTGCGCTTAAAGCCCAAAGAAGACACTTGAGCACTTAAATGCGCCTCGAGCTTTTAATTACCATGAAATAACTAGAATAATCATGTTTAGATCAAATTACAAATAACTTCACAAAAGTCAGTTTTATTTGGGAAATTAATTCGTCAACAATGATATCCGCGGATTCAAAACCTTACTGACAACTTCAGAATGTCTTATCTATCATGTGATCCAGATCTACCAATTTCACATAAAGAACAGTTATTAATACAGAATCACTTGAATTTCACAAACTACAGAAAGACAAGAAAATCATGAGAAACAGTAACAAAAAACGCACTAAATTTAAAAACAATTACAAAAAAGGCACAGGAAAAGAAAATCACCCAGGCTCCAAAATAGTTCAGTAAAAAGATCAACCCCAACAAAATAACAAAATTACCATCGGAGCATTTGTTCTTGCTAGTATTGATGGTAGATGAAGATCTATTTTCCCGTTGTTCAATACCCTTTCCTGTAGCCGCGGTGACAGCGGAGGTCGACGTGGCGGTAACGGCAGCACCCTTGTTTCTAGATGTAGAAGGAGAAGACCTCTCCAGATGTTTGTCCAACGCATCGTTGATTCGCTTCCGATCCAGCAAATCTGCTCCGCCCTTGGATGAACCACCACCCCCTCGATCTCTGTACATATTCATCTATATCAGAAGAAGAAGAAGGACCGAACCCACTATCAACCCAACTGCATAGATTCGTGCAGTACGTACGCCGCGCAAGAACGAGACGGAGAAAACTAGGGTTCCCTTTCTCGTTACACAAAGGGGAAAGAGAGAGAGAGCCAATGGTTCAGCTGGAGCTTGGAGTGGAGTTGTTTGTTTTTCCTTTTCAGATTTTTTTCTCGGTTTTCCTCCAAAATTATGTAGTAAAATTAATTTTATTTCCCAACCCAAAAAATAAACAATTGTCCCCTGCAAATCTTAATTCTTTGATCACACCATCCATATTTTTATAGATGCATGCAAACTACATCCACAAAGTTTACTCGATATGTATCGAAAAATAGTAGTGATAGGTTTCATCGTTGTAAAAAAAATTGGACAAAGTACGTGAATTTTGTATCCATTTAGTTTGTTAAATATTCGATGATTTTTAACAAAGTTTTCAAATCGAGATCCATGATATAAGATCAAAAAAATTTCAACTATTTATTGCTATATTTCTAAAATTTCTAAATATTTATTCAGAATCATATGATAATGAAAAGATATAAAAGTAATTATATAAAAGTGAAGTTAGTTCGTGAAACTTGTTAAAAAATACGAGATAAGTTAAAGATCGTGAAAACGAAAGTATACATTGAATCATGAACAAATATTATCACATGCATAGATGAAATGTAAATCTCTGTAAATAAGAATTTGTGATAGCTTTGAATTGTAAATCAGATTAAAATTATATTTAAGAACAATTCTATAAATAAATGAAAAAAAGTTGAACTACATATTACATCAAAGGAAAGAGTGAGTCTCATGTGAGACCGTCTCACACAAGTTTTTGCCCAAAGGAAAATCATCGAACTTGGCATAATTTTCGAATCAGTCTAACTTGTTTCGCTTCCTCTTACTTCCCAACAATTTGAGAGAAACTCAAATTTTTTAGTTCACATGCCAATCTCTAGTGCCTTGGTATGCACATTTTGAATTTTAAAAGGGTTCGAATGCAATTATGCCTTTTATGAATTATCTAGTGTGCGTCTATGGATGAAAAAAAAAAAAAAACACACACACACACACTAACTAGTGTCTTTTTGTACGCGTTGAGTACTTGCATAGTATTTTTTAATTAATTTGATTTACATTCAAATAGAGGTAATATCACATTTATAAAAATTAGTGACTAGTAGTACTTATTTTGAAATTATTATATATTACAATTTTATTTAACTATAATTCAGGCATACCATAATTTTGAAAATTTCGAAACAATAAAAAAAAATCAATTAAGAAAATACACCTCTCTTTTTATTAATAGTGTGTGTGTGCGCGCGCGTGTGTAGGCACACACAAAATCACATGTTCACCATTTATTGTATTCTTGTTGGTTTCTCAAGATATTTTTTGTGCCTCAAGTCTCATGGGGTGGAACTGGAATCCAATCCATCTTCCGATAAGTCCATTTCATCAATAACAGTATATATACCAACTCCTTGACTCCTACAGTCCATTTTTTAGTATCCATTCAATCTTATCTTTATTTATATATTAAAATTTTTAGATGACTATATCACTCTTAATAAAAAAAAAAAATATATAAACAAAGATAGGATCGAATTACATATATAATCTAAACATTATTTATTTTTAAAATAAAACAATTTTCTCCATACAATGTATATTAAATTTAACGTAATATTTTAATCTAGCCTTATCATCATTATTATTACTAGTGTTTTTTTTACACTCGTTGAGTGCTTGTACAATTAAAATAATTATAAAAATTTATGTTATTTTCAAATTGAATGGCTTTTGTCTTTATTTCACCAATTTTTTAATGGGAACAAATTGATATGGAGAATTCGGGGAATAATTTCAGATTCCGTGCCGTCAGAGAATTTATTCAACACCTAAACTTATATTCTCCAACGAAAACCCTAAAAAACCAAAATTCTCCACACAAAGTTCAACATCTAGAGCCCAACTCACGTCCTAAATAAAATTTTACCCAAGCCTGACCAGAAGGAGACTTTAAAAAAAAAGTAAAAGTCTTTGAAACCTTTATTTAAAAAAAAAAAAAAATTGGATTCGAAATGTTAGATCTTATGGACACCCACTGTGAAACTGTATGTACATTTAATAGGTAGACGTCACCTCAGTGATGTTCATAAAGGTGTCCAAAAGATTAGTTTTTTTATATATATCGTATTATTTATCTTCTACTAAAAACTCAAAAAAAATTATTTATAATACAAACCATGTTGGCATTCACCTAAAGAAATAAAATAAAACTCACGCACTCAGCCGGACAAATAAATAGGAGAGTCGGAAAAATTAAGAGTTGCAAATACAAATTTCCGGAGCACATTCGAGCAAGGACAAAATAGAACTCTACACGGCGGTTGATGATATGCTACGTTTACGTTGATATCTCACTCGTATATCCAAGTGTTCATATCTCAACACATGATTAACACATGATTAATATTAATGTTGATAGTGATAATATATCAAAATATATGTTAATAGATCAATTGTTAGATAGAGTTCCTTGAGTAGCTTGAACTCAACTATTGTGCTGATAATATTAAACAAAGATAGCACGAGTAAGATTTGGAATTTTGATCAACCGCAAATGATGATATTCGTAATGCATTTTAAAAAAATGCAGATAAGAAATCTATGTTCTCTGATGCATTAATATGCAGTATTGTATAAGCCATAGCTAAGTTAATCTACAGAAGATTTGATGAGCTCAATTTCAAGAACATGTAAATATAAGAATAACAATGGCATTTTTTTACCCTCAATAAGCAACAGAACATGAACTTGATCACCGAGGAAAAATAATACAAGTCAGTGTGTGAATAAAATGCATGATCTGCTATGGAGGAATCATGGCAATGATTGATCCATCTGCATAGTCTAGTTCGGGGAATAATTCTAGAATGTTGAAAGATAAACTTACTAGTCTGGTAAGGTTTTAAGATCAGAAAAGGCAGTGCCGCAGTGGTTCTCCATTCTGAAAACTTGTGATGTGAACCAAGCTTATCGTACAGAACAAATAATCTTTTTCCTTTTATCACTTTGGGTTTACTAGATTGTACGCATACATGAGAATGCGGTATCCCATTGATTTCTGGATCTTTAAGTTGATTTTCAGCAAAAGATATATGATATCCACCTCTTTCACTCCAACAGAGATGTAGGTGATATCACGCTTAAAAACCGGGCGGTGACTTTCCATACTCGTGAGAGCTGAAGTCTCCAACATTCGGTTAAGTTCACATATTCAAGAATGACAAGCTCTAATGTAAACATTCAAATGAGAAGATAGCTTTTGGACGCAGTGCAAGTTCAAGTAAATCAACTTAAGAACAAGCCATCATATTCCCAATCAAAATTAAAGAAAGAAAATTGAACTTCCAAGTTACCTACATGTTTGACACTCTTTGCTCAACAAGTTCACAGAAAAATAGCAATCCCTAACAAATAAGCAGCTCAAAGTCTTAACAACAACTCCATTTTTAGTACCAATAGCAGCTGCACTCGGATGTTGAGCACAAAAGAGATCACTATCTTCCAAACTACTCATAATCCAGCTCCTACTCAACTTTCGTGATGCTGAGGAGAGGACAATTTTCTCGCCTTTTTGGCACGTCTCTCGGAAATTGTCCTAGCAAATGCCTCCACGATCCTCTGTTGTGATTCGAGTATCATTTCCGTCCTCTTCAACTCCATCTGCATTCTCGATTCCTCCATCTGCCGCATCATGTCCATTTTTACCTTCTCCGTTCTCATGATCCCCTCTCCCAGGGCTTGTATAGCCTCCACAATCTCACCCATACCAGCAGCATCATCTGTTTTTGCGTTTGAAATCTGAGCAGCACTTTTCCCCAATTCACTACTCCTAAAAAACCCATCCCCCGGAATCATGCTAGAAGTCCCGTAGCCAGTAGCAACAGAATTAGTAAATCTAGGGTTAGGGTTATTATGATATGGTTCATCAACGTCGTTGAATCTACTGTACACTTTCGACGAGGCGGGCCCTGCTGATACCATACCCGGGATCTTGATTCGGAATCCGGATGAAGACCCATTATTTGCAGGGCCTTGATCAACACCCTTCTGATTCTTATTATACAGATCGTTAATGCGCTTGACGCCGTTTTTATGGCCAAAATCATCTTCTTCATCGTCCGAGGAAGGCGGAGTTGGGTTATTATGACCCTTTTCCATGGCGTGCATGCTCTGGAAGTGCGCCCACGACGAGGAGAAGCGGCGGACGCCTCCGTGAGCGGCGGCTCTTTGGATCTCGGCGCGGTAACGCTTCCGAAGCTTCTCCATCTTGTGCCGACACTGCACGGAGGTCTTGGGGGGGCTGGCGTGGAAGTGTGACGCGACGTCATCGGCCACCTCCTGCCAGTGGTTGGCCCTGAGGTTTCCGCGGTTCAGAGAGTACCATTTCTCTTTGTAGGCATCGATGAGGACGAGAGTTTCCTCCGGGGACCAGCAAGGCGGCGGGAGGCGGCGAGACGTGGACGCGGCCGCGGCAATAGCAATGGAGGGGAGGGCAAGAGTGGCGGTGGGAATATTGTCATCATCACGGGGGGAGGAAGAGGAAGGGGATATGATGGTAGCCATGGGTGCGTGTGTTGAGATGTGGCGGAGGAGAGGGTGGTTGTGAGGGCATAATGAATGACAGATGGTGGGTGGGTCAAATTTTGTTGAAAGGGAGGAGCGGGGGCGGCGGGCGGGGCTGACTTAGGTAGGGAATCTACCAAGATGAGTGGCCACCGCTCAGGGTCGGGAGGCTAACGTGGTGCAGGGGTGCTAAAATGCGCCTTGTCTTTAGAACGCTCGTCATATTTGATTTGATATTATATTACGATATCATTTGAAAAAACTTATTCTACGTAGTTTTAACAAATTTTTAAATATCTGAAAATATAAGTAGAAGTTTGAAAATTATTTAAAATAAAATTTATTTTAAATTAAATAATCAGTCTTGATATTTGTCGTTGTCCCAATTATATAAGTATGCATCTATATTTAATAATATTTTTCCTATTATTTTTCTTTTGTAGCCTATATAATTTGAGGTCTTGCATATTATTAATTAGAGTGAAAAATTAATATTTTTGACATCACAATAGTATTTTTGATGGGTTGATTTAGGTAGATAAGAGATTTGTCTCATAAAATTGACTTGTATGACAAAAAAAATCCATCTTACCCAATTTAAATAGACATGACAAAGGTGTTAAAAAAATTTCAACTCTTAATCGTAACTTTCTTTTATGGTTTTCGGTTGCGATTCGACATTTTTCTTTAGAAAAAATATTTTTAAAAAACATATGTTTTTTTTCCGTGAATCAATCATGAAATAATCCAAAAAAATTTGAATCCAGGGAAACAATATGGACATGTATATAATGACAAGATTCATGCAATGGAACTAAGATTTGATGGAGCTCAAGGTGTTTCTAATACCACAAAATTCATGAGAGACCGACTTACAGATCAATTTTGTGATACGGATCACCAACGCGACACGATTCATGAAACAATATTATATTTATGCTAAATTGATCCTATCTTCAGATATGAATTTTTGTATTGTTTATATAAATGGAAAGCTCAATGGACCCATAAATGTTAATTAGAAAAAAATTAAGTTTTTTGCATTTAAGGTACGTATTAAATTAATATAAAATTTGAATTTTACATTGTGTAATAAAATAATTCTAATTATAACATTTTCGAGTTGCTATTGCCTACATCTCTCTCAAGTTGGCACATGCACATGCACAACTTCAAATCGTATTCGACTAAAAACCAATCATTTCAAATTGAAGAATTTTAAATCTTCTTGCAAGATCCGAATTTACTATTATTCAAGATCTTTTGTTATGTTTAAATATATCAAAAAATTTATCTGAGCAAAAATTAAATTTGATTATCAAAACCAAGTCGAAGTTTGGTTCGGTTTTCGCTAAATCGATAATATTTGTTTGATCTGGTTTTGATCACATCGACCATATATGCTTATGGTCCAAATTTTCTGTTTTAATCTGGTGTATGTTTCATCTATTTATACAAATTAACAGCCTATTTGGTTTAAGCATTGTTCTAGTACCTGAAAATATAACATTAATTAACTTGAAAGATAAAGTAAAGTATTTATAATTCGGTTCTTTAGATATGATGTATGAGATACACGGATAACATAATGATTGATAACTTTAATAATTTGAAGAATTCGAGTCAAACGTTGGATGAAATAAATATGTGTAATCAACTAATTATGTCTTATATTCGCATCAAACAATGCCTTAAATATCTAAAAAAATTGATGGGTTATAAAAAATTTACTAGGGCCGAGTTAATAAATAATACAGTTAAAATAATATTAATCATATATATAAGGCATAGACACCTAGTTTTTGAGAAAATTATGAATAATTTGAGTTAACCACTCCAGTACTTCGTTAATTAATTTTTCGGGCTAGCTGTTTAGTTGGGTGGGACTAATGTGTAATTAGGATTGATTAGTTAATAATTTATTATCACCCCATTGAATGTTCTCAAACCATAATTAATTGACATTAATGTATATGATTTTTTTTAAAATGACATTCTGTATTTAAATGAATGTTTTAAACTTCAAAACAAAATTTTTTTAAACTCACATTACGTCTTTTAAGTACGAGAAAATAATACTCCAACAAAAGTGGCGGAGTGAATGGTGGTGCCGTAACCTGCCATGGCTGAGTTTCATTAGTGGAATTTAAACGAAGAAATTGGTAGCTTAACTAAAGAGTGTGTATAATTTTTGTGCGTGCTTGAGTATGTTATATTTGTATATATTAAATTTATAGCATGATTGCGTATACAAATTGTTCCAAGGAAATACTACTATTAAAAGTCAATGCTAAACTTATCGATCGTACGACCCTTGGTTTCCAGGAAGATGCATGCTCTCAGGGAAGAATGCTAACCGCAAAAATTTGTGTGAGACGATCTCACGGGTCGTATTTGTGAGACGGGTCTTTTATTTGGATCATCCATGAAAAAGTATTACTTTTTATGCTAAGATTATTACTTTTTATTGTGAATATGGATAGGATTGACCCGTCTCACAAATTAAGATCCGTGAGACGGTCTCACATGAGACCCACTCGAATGCTAACTCAAATTTATTTATAGTTTTGTTTACTTTCCTATAATATATAACTTCGATGTTTTTTAACTCATTTGATATTTTGTTTTTAACTCATGTGATACAAAAATATCAGATTTAAAATGAATTATCCACTTTGAAATTCAAAGGTAATACACCTCGATCTCCCCCAACTCCAAGAAAAAAATTATATATTCTATGTTGATCATCTTGTCCTAATTCATTCATATACGTACGTTAAAAACTTATCTTTATAATGTTCCAAAAATGTTGATTTTATTTTAAAAAAAAATTATGCAAAAATATAGAGTCGTGAAAAATTAAGTTTAAAATTTTGATTCTATACTGCTAGAGAAGAAAAGGAAAATCTAAAAGGAAAAAATATTGATTAAATACTAGTAGACAAAAACTTGTGTGAGACGGTCTCACGTGTCGTATTTTGTGAGACGGATCTCTTATTTAGTTCATTCATAAAAAATTATTATTTTTTATGCTAAGATTATTACTTTTTATTGTGAATATAGGTAGAGTTGACCCGTCTCACAGATAAAGATTCGTGAAACTATCTCACAATATACCTACTCATACTAGTATAGGAGATTAGGATAAATATTGATGTTGTTATGATAATTTTAAAATAATTCTATAATATTTGATAAAAAGTTTTAACTAATTTATAAATTGAACCAAAACTCTTAATTATTAAATAGTAAATGTTCGTTTTATTTTCATTCGCCTCTCCTATATTTTGTACATTTCACAATCAGATTTTTTTATCAAATGTAAAAATTATAATGTGTTAAAAGATAAGGGTGTTAATTCGGGTGGGTCGGGTCGGGTCGGGTCGAACAATAATACTATTCAAAAATTGCTCAACCCGAACCCGAGTCAACCCGAAAACATTCAACCCGAACCCGAATCAATCCGATCAACAGGATTTTGAATTTTTTTAAATAAAATTAAATAAAATTCAAAGATATAATTTTTTTTAATTTAAACACATAATAACAAAATATCCGTCATATATATTATTTAAATTTGAAAATCTAATTGTAGAAAAATAAAATATATTTACTAAATCAAATAAACAATTGTTTAAAAAATAAAAAATGTTCAAAATAAATATTAAATTACCAAAATTTATGAAATAAATATACAATAAATATTTTTTCAGACATACAATATATAAAATGCAAGCAATATTTATTAATTATTAAAAAAATTAAAATTTTTGGGTCAACTCGAACCCAACACAACCCGATCATTTTTTCGGGTCAGCTATCGGGTACAACGCGATCTGATCCGAACCCAAAAACCCCAAACACAAACCTGATTTTTTTTGGGTTGAACCGTGACGGGTTGGTGAGTCGTGTCTGATTTTGACACTCATATTAAAAGAGATATAAATGTCAAATAAATAAAATTAAAGATAATGAACCCCAAATTACCCGTAAATATTCATAGTCAAATTATTGAGGTCTGCTGAGTTTCAAAAGACGCGGTTACTAACCAACCAATATATGTGGTGGTCGAGTCTCTTGGATTTCAATATTTTATCCACCTCCCAACTCATAGGTTTATCGTAAAACGATCTCATAAATCTTTATTCGTACGACGAGTTAACCATATTTATATTTACAATAAAAAATAATATTTTTTATGAATGACCAAATAAGATATAAGAAACAAAAATGACCCGAGAGTGTCTCGTCTCGCAAGAATTTTTGTTTTGACCCTTTTGATTTCATCGACCCAACAAGAATTCATTGATGACTACAAAGGGAAGCTCGACCCTAATTCTTTTACAGCAACCAAATTTCTGCAGACATTCACAGTAGAAATTAATCAACAGTCAGATTCCTACCGTAAGCTAAATAGCCAAAACCAGGGAGTCGTACATTGTAATATGAACATGATTTGTTATTTTAATGACAACTGAAATCAAATGGAACAATCAACTTAATGGTTTTTTTATTACTATAGTATAATAAGAAAAATCACGAGTTGGCTCACCACATCCTTCAAATTAATGGTATTAAAGAGTAGCTCTTTTGTGAGACGATCTCACAAATCTTTATCTGTGAGACGGGTCAACCCTACCGATATTCACAATAAAAAGTAATACTCTTAACATAAAAAGTAATAATTTTTCATGGATGACCCAAATAAGAGATCCGTCTCACAAAATACGACCCGTTAGACCATCTCACACAAGTTTTTGCCTTAAATTAAGCTCAAGCTGCTCCGTAAGTGAGCATGAGTAATATGACTCACTAGCGGACTCAATCCATTAATTTACACCTAGAGACAGAGCAAGAAAATTCCATTAGAGGGGCGTAATTTCATTATTGATATTTTCAAAAAACTATTAAAATAATTTTTATTGAACAATTGGTGTCTGTGGATCTGGCATGGGCTGGTAGTTTTTTTTTTAAAAAAAAATTAAATTAAAGAAACTCATGTTTAAGAATTAGTGAGACCACGGGGTTTTGATTAAAATCTAATTAAATTAAAGGAGGACATTTTGCTAAAATAATTATATATTTTCTTAATGAAATAAGGGTAAGGAGACCGTCTCTCTTTGCACACACAGAATATGCCCACACAAAAGATAGAAAATGACTACTTCAAAAAGAACTCAAAGCATAGCACGCATAGACAAAAATTAATAATAATAAAAACGAAAATTTGATTTATTTATTACAATTTTCCGTATACAACAAAAACATTCTCCACAACTTGATCTTATTCAAATGAACACACAAAAAGTAAAGTCCATTCCCTAAACCCACCAGTACGATCGATATCACACCAAGTTCTCAACCCTCTGACCGACCAAACCCTCGAGATTTTCAACATCCAAATTCACAAAACCTCCTTCAGTCTTGCTCAACACTGCATGAAGAACAACAACAGGAACTGTAGCAGCAATCGTCACGAAAAAATGAATCCCGGCACGTGTAAGAATCATCTCAACCCCGCATACAACAAACAGAAGTAACAACACGAATCTCCTGTCTATTATCTTGTGAAGCAAAGCAGAACTAGGGAAGGCACGGAGCAAAAGAACATATAGGAACGCCACTTCCGTAGTGGCAACCAGATATACGATCGAGACCTTGCGTTGAGGCACGAGGGTTATGAAGAGAACAGTCCACACGAATATAGCATAATATAAGCTGAATTTTCCTAGGTTCTTTATGATTCTTGCTGCTGCTGATTCTGGAGTTGAGGGGATGTTGAAGGGGAATGAAAAAGTGAAAGTGTAAAAGGTTTTTGCTGAATCATTCGATTCTTTGCGGTGGTCGTGGGAGGCGGAAGGTGGCGGAGTTGGGGTGGATAGGCGTTGAGTGGTGGTGCCGTAACCTTCCATGGCTGAGTAAATTAATCACTGGAATTTAAATTGGTAGCTTAGAATTTGTATAATTTGTGTGTGTTATATAGCATGAGTGCGTACAAATTGTTCCAAGGAAATGCAACTAGTCAAAGTCAATGCTTTACTATCGTATATTAATTAATTAATTGAATTAAATATCTATGAAGAGTCTAGCTCTCGGATGACTTACCAAGTCAAATTTTTATTATTTTAGTTACAAAAGTATCACTTTAATATATCCTAATTGATATAATTTAAAAACGGAATATCGAGTAAACCTATCTTTATAATATTTAAAAAATGTTGGTTTTTTTTTTAAAAAAAATATGTAATCATGAAAAAAATACGTACTGCTGTAGCGAAAAAAAGAAGAAGAAAAAAAAATGAAAGAATAGAAAAATAAATTAAATACGGGTGCTGATGAAATTAAGAAATAGCAAGAGAATAAATGATTTTTTATAATTTAAAATAATTTTATAATATTTCAAAAAATGTTTTGACTAATTTATAAATGAGTAGATCTCTTTTGAGACGATCTTATATATCTTTATTCGTGAGACGAGTTAATACTGTCTATATTTATGATAAAAAGTAATATTTTTAATATAAAAAATAATATTCTTTTTAATAAATGTTCTAAATTAAAAAGTTATTTTACAAAATTGAATCAAAAAATATCACAATAAATTTTATGTTTATGAATTGCACCAACAGGACTCCTAATTAATTAGTAATTATTCATAGTCAAGTCTAGACCTTTGATTTTCAATCACGCGGTATTCAAGACTTCATATATATTTAATAATATATCGAATTTTATCTCAATATAGTGATTTGAAAGCTATATTAATTTAAGAAATTATTTAATATATATTGAAAGATAATGTCCAAAAGCTGAGGGTTTCATGACGTCATAAAAAATCGAAATATTGTTTTATATATTTGCTTTTTTTTTATTTTTTTAGGAATAAAAAAAAAGATTTCGCAATGGCCAAACAGATTCGAAAAATTGAAGGCACTCAATTTTATTTAGTTAATTAGCTAAAATTCTAGCAATAGGGGAATCGATTATATATATATATATGTGTGTGTGTGTGTGTGTGTGTGTGAGAGAGATATATATATGTGTGTGTGTGTGTGTGTGTGTGTGTGAATATTCAACGTTAATATTTATGTGAGTAGATGTGACATTTATTATTGGATATATAAGACTCACTTCAATGATATTCACGTAAATATTCATGAATCATGATGTATGCTCGTGTCATCAAAATTTCACTTTTGATTGATTATTATTTAAAAACATATTAATTTTTTTATTTATAAATTAAGTTATAAAATTAGGAGTGGGACTCATGTAACACGGGTCGACCAAGTTTCATATGAGATGGATCAATCAAATCTATATTTAGACTAAAAAGTAATATATTTGACATAAAAAATAATTTTTTTTCATAAATCAAGTCGCATGAAAATATTTTTAAAAAAAATAATGTATTTTTTTAAAAAAAATTAATTCTAATGATAATATTATAGGTTAGACATATAATTTTATATTCTATATTATTTAGTTATTTTTAATATTTATATTGATAGTAAAATTTTGTCAGTGAGTCCAGGGGCGGAGCCACTCTTGTGTTAGGGTGGGCTCCAACCTCACCTAAAATTATATATATATATATATTTTTTTGACTTTTCTGTATTTTTTTTTTATTTTTGTATTTTTGTTAACTTTATTTTATTTATGTAAATTTCAAGAGTTTTTGTTAACTATGAGTAATTTTTTAAAATTATCTTTCATAAACATTTATAATCAATTTTGACTTTCGCTCGCATTTTACTCAAAAGGATGAAAAACTTAATGTAAGTTATTTTTAAAATTAGTTTTAAGTTCCAAATATATTTTTAGGCTATATTTACATAAACACACAAATATATTAAATTTAGCTAATATGATAATACAATTATGCATTAAATACATATTTTATTATATCTTTATTTAATTTCTATTAATACTAAAAATTTTATAGAATTTTAATTTTTTTAGTATGAACTGGTGTATGTTTATTAGAATTGATTTTGAGAAAAATAAAGCGCAAATTTTTCATGTGAATCATAGTATGTGATATTATATGATTTATCAATTATTTAAATGATGTATCAAACTTTTGTTTTCTATTAATGTCTATATTATTCTTTGATGTTTGTCAATATCATTTTTTTTTTACTTTTGGTTTTAAAAAATGATGTGAACTGACTTTGGCTTTTGACCGCAATGATTTTTAAGAGTAAAAAATTTGAAAAATCTTTTTTGGAATTAAGATAAGGCCATACATCAATTCAGCCTATGGGTGAACAAAATATCGATTTCAATCCAAATAAATTATCAAGCTGAATTAATTTAAAAAATCAATTTGTTTAATTGATTTTTGGTTTTAGTTTTTAAAATTTGGTATAGGCCATTCTTGTCAAAAAATGATTCAATCACAGTTGACAACCACTATCGATTTAATGTATTTACAGCTATAATAGATTTTCAAGTTGAAAAGCTTAATAATAGATTTAAGGATGAGACAATTGAACTTCTTAAACTTAGTTGTGTTTTGGAACCAAAAGAAAACTTTAAGCTTCTTAATGTTGATCATATATATCGACTTGTTGAGAAATTCTATTATATTGATTTCGATTCACAAGATTTGCATCACTTGAGAATGCAATTAGATCACTATAAACTTGATGTTGCTGGCCATGAAAGATTTCAGAATTTATCAACTATTTTTGAACCATGTCGAAGATTAATTGTCAGGAACCTACGATTTGATTGACAAGTGATTTATACATTTTTATCTACGTCGTTTATTATTTATCGAATATTATATATTTATTTAATTGACAGCTTGATTCGTCTTATTTTAACTCGTCCCGTTTCTATAGCAACAACGGAACAAGCATTTTCATCAATGAAATTTGTTAAAACAACTCTTCGTAACAAGATGGAAGCATAGTTTTTCGGAGATTCTATGGTAATTTACATCAGACGAGATTTGGTTGAAAAAATTGATAACGATTTAATAATTAACGAGTTTTATTCTAAGAAAAATCAAAGAGTACAACTTCAGTAGTGTTTTAGCTCCATGTTTTTGAAAATATTAAATACTCTTATTTTATGTTTTCATGAAAGTTAAATTTTTTAGTTAATTATTTATTTTATTAAATATCGTATGAGACGAAGTCGTCGTAATTTTAAATCCTGTTCCGCCACCGTGACTTCACCTGAATGCTTCATGGAACATGCGGCTCCGGCGACGACCCAGAGCGGTGTCCATCTCCTGCGCTTAGTCCTCTCCTGCAGAAATATCACAGCCCAAGTCATATCTCCGAGCACCGACTCTATTATAGCCATGGCTTCATCCACCGAACAAGAATTCATTGCTGACTACAGAGCGAAGTTCGAACGCTTCCCGCGCTCCCAATTCTTCTGGAGCTCCAAAGTTGCTCCCAGAATCGGGGAAAAAGATGGCCACCCGCCTCAAAGTAGTCGGGGTCTTGAGCGTCCAAATTGATGCGCAAGAGGAGTTGTCGAGGCCAATTCATTATCTGATAAAGCCATTTTCAGGTATATATTAATCTAATCAACTGTCTTTGTATTTTTTTTCTCTTCATTTTGTTCAGTTTAAAATGTTAAAGAATCAATCTTTGTTTACGAATTGGTGGGTTATCCATTGCGATCATTAAAATTGTTATCCCTTGAAATTGTGGATCATTCTTTTTGAACCACGGGATATGTGGGTCGTGAGCCTCGTGACGTGGATTTTTCTTTATTATCGTTTGCTCTTACAAATTTGGATGAGATATGCTAGGAGATTGGTTTCAAATCTAGCTTTTACGCCATTTACAACGCAGATTTTGCTAATTTTGATTGGTTTCTCCACCATCTTGAAATAATATAATGGCGGCTGAAAAATTTCCTGATAAGAATAATGTGGCCGGTAGCTGTCCACTATTGGTAACGATAATCAAGAATTTGATTCAGTATGCTACAATTTAGTTGGTTTGTCTCGGGGAAACTTGCCTTAAGAATTATTGAACTCTAAGTTTAATGCTCGGTGGAGTCGTAAAAGATTAATGGTCATTTGGATTGGAAAATCGCCTTTGGAACATCAAACTTCTCAGTTAGGAATAGTGTTTGTGGATAAGTTATATTTCTATTTGTTTGGATGGTTCTATCTTCAAAGTTAATAATAATAGAGCAATCCTATCTACACTTTATATCGAGCTCCACATAAACTAGATTGATCAAGAAGTGAAAGAACTTATGCATAAAAAAGTCTATTTTTTATTGATGATATCATTCAGCCATCCCAAAAGAGGGAGATAAATCTTCTATTATACAGAAACAAAATTTATCTGGGCCATTTATCAACATAATACCAAAACAGTACTGATAGGCGGCGCACCCAGGAATAGGTATGACGGGGGCAAAATGGTTTCGTGAGGGGTGACTCAATGCATTCGAAGGATGTGAAACTAGTCCATGGGAAAAATGTACTCATTAATTTTACATATTTGCCATTTGATACTGGTTCACACTTCACACCTTCTAAACTGCTATTTCTTGAAAGTGCTGTGACTCTTTAAATGTTAAGAATTTGAGCATGAGCTCGATATAGATTAAAGTCTAAGAGATATCTTGGTTTTCATTTGACATGGATATGCAGGAGCAGTAAATGTTTTCATGCCATGAGACGAGTATGGATTCTCATTGTTATTTTTGTTTCGCTTTTGTTATTGTCTTCATCATCCATCTTGTGAGGTTTTTTTTTTTCATTTCAACACTTGTTTGGTGAAATTTATCTTTGTTTACCTTTATTTTGCTGATGCAGCTTGGATGTGAGCAAAATCTTTTTTGCTGGCCAAAATACAATATTTGGTCCCCAGACTGGTCGATGTATCATTAAAGATTTTGCTACATATAGACCTCAATAACTAGAGTAGCTGATATTTCCTTGTACCTCGAGTTTATTTGTTTTCTCAGTCCGTTTTTTAAAGAACAGATCAAGTTGATGTGAGAAGATGGATCATATTCAGGATTGAAACTGGAATAGACACCAAAGAACTTGTAGATTTCAAAAAACGGCTGGAAAATGGTAGTTGTGTTTTATGCCAATTAGCATAGGGTTCAGATATGTAGTCTCTATTGTAATCTTTGTGAGTTCAAAGACTCATTTTCTTCAAATCATAGGGTAGCGCCTTGCTTATTCTTGGTTTTTTATGTTTAAAACTGCAGGGAGAGGGCGATGGAGAGGTCGCGCCAACTCACTCAAGAGATGTTGTTGCCTTGTTGGCTCTTGTGTAGTTAATTTTAGAGCCCTATAGCTTTCTCTGACTCTTAATTTTTTATATCCTTTTACATCCTTAAATCCGAAAATTATGTCGAAAGAGAGACTTAATCTTAAAATCTCAAACTTGAATCGTGGTTACATTCACGAATTTTATATGTACTCATAACTAATCCATTCCATTGGTGCAACTCATCCACCTGCATATAAATTTCAACTGTATGTCTATTTCTTTCATCATTTCTTCAAATCTCCGAACAAGATTGAATGGGTACGGACACATACGAGGAAAAGCGAACTGGCATGCATGCTTTCTTACCAAATCAGCTGGAGTTACTGTTATGCGCAAGATGCTCATCAAAATTCTCAAGTAGAAAAATCCAAGCACAAAAATTGGGAATCCATGATGACATTCTGACTGAAAAAAGGAATGTTGACTCAGTGGAGATGCATCCCTGCTCCACAAATGCAGGGGCACATTTCCTAATTTCTAAAAACTAATTTGTTGAGATAGTTTGAAGCAAATGAAACAAGAAGAAAGAAGGAGCAAATAAAATGGGAACGTTGAAATAAGCTATGTCACACTCACTTACACATGTATGAATAATAATAATAATAATAAAATCTAGAACATGTCTAATGTACATAGTATGTGTTGTACATATACAAGGGATCGAGTTCATTTAAAATGAGGCGAAACAATCTTGTTCTGGGGAATTCGAATCGTCGCAAGGCGAGTGGTTGTGCCGGCCTTCGTAGGTCGTTATTACCATCCGACAGTCCTCCGATAGACGCTCGACCCTCTTCTTGACTCGGCAGTTGCTGTGAGTACATCGATAATAACTTCTACATAATAAAATTTGATAAACCATGTCTAAGAATGATATACATACATATTATAACAGAAGGAAAATTTAAATCCTGCATTTTACTCTAAATTTGTTTTCAAGACATTTAAGGTGAATGAGTCTGAAATATAAGCATACAGCATGTCTAGCAAGTATACATACCATCGAAGAGCGAGTAGGGAGTAGGAGCATAGGCTGCGCTTACTTTTATTTAAAGGAAACTATAATTTTAGTTCTATTCCAACTGTGATGTAACGATGAAACTCTCCAAATACGAAGTTATTTGGCCTAAGGGCTCAACATTTCCTTCTTCTCTTCAGCATGAGACAGAAACCATGACATTTTCTTAGACTAATTGTACAACCAGGCATTATTATATTCAAAATTAAACTGGTAGTACAGTAGAAATGGTAAAGGGATAGTTTTCGGCTGATGNTTATAAATTCCCTTTCTCCTATGTCTGCAAGAATTCAAAAGAATCGAATTTGAAGGAGGAAAGACAAAAATAAGCCAATATGATAGCAACAGTAGTGTACTATCAGTATTCTCCTCTACTCCTCACACCAATTCTATCAATAATTAATGTTCATCATGCGCGCACACATACAGTTTTGACAAATCTATTTAGGCTACTAAGAAATTAAGTTATATGTACTTGTAAGAAAATTACATTAGCTAGCTTCCTAAAACAACAACAATAATTTTTTTTTAATCTGTATGTGTGGTGGTTCATTTCGATTTTAAAAGTGTCGTTTTTTACATAAAAAAATGTATTTTGTTCTCTTGAATTTACTTCTCTATTTTAATTCATCTTAATCTTCATCGATTTGCATATATGAAACAATCTAGTCTTAATTTCCTTATATATGTAAAAAATTCTTAATCCATTAGGATCAGTTAATTAGAATGAAAGAAAAAAAAATCAAAATAATAAACTAATAATGAAAAGATTTTGAGTTTTGGGGCAATATTAAGTTACTGTGCACCTTGGATGAAGGCTGTTCTTAACAACTTTCTGTCCATATTTCCTCCATTTGTAACCATCATCAAGAACATCTATGTCACTCCTTGTCTGAAAACAAAATCTTGGCTCCCTTAGCTTTCTCCTCACTTTGACTTTGTTCTTATCTGATGAACAATTCCTCCACCTGCCAAATGTATTATACATCAATCTGTGTTTTTATATATGCGACTCGGATTCCGGCTATTTTATTTAATAAATTTTTTTTATAGAATTGTAAAAAATATCAAGATTCAATATCCAACATCATAAACATCAAACACTTAGCATCAATCACTCAGTGTACAGAGATGCATACATATATATAGATATATATATATATATACATATATATACATATATATAGTGGAAGCAGCACTTGTCCTTCTCAGATTTCACTAAAAATATATATTCATCACATTAACATTGGCAGGCAAATATAATTGAAACAAAAAGGTATTCTTTTTGTGGGATTTCTACGATATATTAAGATCTTTCATTAAAAGTACATAAACAAATAAATCCCTTAAAATCACACTAATTCTCTATTAGTTCGATCCGAACCCGATATTTTAACATATTTTTCATATTTAATTATTTAAGCCTAACAGAAGCATTTTTTGAGGGGGAAAAAAAGAAACAGAAAAAATAATCCCTTTCGGATTAGTCTTTCCGACTCAAAATTCTCTATTTCCAAACATTGATGTTATATATGCCATACTTCATTTTTTTTTTGCAATTTAACGACTCTTCTCTTGGATTTTTTTAGATAAACAAATACAGTAAAAACGTAAATGATAACCTGGCTATTATTCAGACATGTGGCATCAAATTCAATGTTCGAAATATCATATTTTGCTAGGTTTGAGAATCTGAACTTTACAAACATCCCAATTGTATATACCATGGCCAGATCTTGATGAAAAAATATCTGTAGGGTTTCATTGTACGTAAGTCATTCATGAATATGTACGTACTTACGTGGGTCAGATCCCTCTTGATCCAGTGAAAAAAAATATGAACGCACGATCGATATATAATTGGTTTGATGATAAGATAAAATCCCAGATCGTGCACTTAAATAGTAAGAGGCTATGCCCGAGTTAAACTAGAAGATGGAAGTCTTTTTTTCGTAAAAAAAGCTAAACCAATTTCATGGAATAACAAGGAAAAAGAAAAGGAATTCAAGAAAATATCAAGATACCATGAATTTCCACCTTCATTGTTGTTTGCACTGCAATTTTGATCGTTTACTGACTTGGGATCCAGAGCTCCTATCTGTAATATAAATTTTATCCATTTAGTAAATTTTCTCCATTTAGTAAAAATTTCAAAAAGAAAACATTTTTTTATTCATTAATAACAAAGATCTTGGACTTGAAGCAATCAGTAATCTAAAAGTAATGACAGCAATTTGAAACCTAAAAGTGTACCCAAGATTTCCAAAGCGAAATGAGTACAGAAACCCAACAACCTGATCGTTATTCCATGAGGGTCTGTTGACGAGCTCGGTATGATTGAACCTTAAGAAACCATTATTGCTTGCAGCAGCCGCGGCTAACTTGGCGGAGCCGTCGCCTCCTCCGCCGTTCACGGGGGACTGCAACGATGACGGAGGCGTCAAAAAGCTCACGAATTGATTATGATCTTCAAACTGTACAAACCCCATTTCTTGATGAGGCACAGAAAAAGAAACTTGTAGCTGATCGTAAATGGGAGGCAGCCCTCTTTCTCCTTCCATTATTTGGATCTTTTTCTTAGCTTTTTTCAAAGGAAATATTGATGATGAATTGAAGAGAAAACATCTTGCCCTGCAGCTCTTATTTTCTTTCTTTTCCCTGCTGTATTTTGCTAGTGGATTGTGGGATACTATTGCATGTTCACAGTACAAATGTGTGGGGCGTAATACTTATACTCGTGCCTCTTCAATGAGGTGGTGTGTTTTGTTTTCTTTCGGTCAACTTAAACTCTCCATGGAATATTGTGCAGTGGATTTTCAGACAGTCGTTTCTAATCGTATTGTGTTTAATTTCTTCAGTGAAGATCGATCACAATCAACTTCAAGTTTTGTTATATATGTTTGGATTGATCATTTTCAGCCTATATCGTAGGATCGAGAAACTATAACCAGTGATACCAAAGTTTGTAACTCGAATATTTTAAATCATATCAAATTTCGATTAATTTTATCTAACATATATGTATCTTTTGTGTAGTAAATAATCGAGAATAAAATCTAACAATCATGTTTTTTTTAACAAAGAAATATATTATTTAGAAAATGTAGACCACACATATATACATAATGATTTTCTTCTAAACAAAGCCTATAATGCTTGAAATAAATATCACAAGTTGTTGATTTAGTAATGTGAGATTACTAAATAATTAATGATTTTAAAGAATGAAATATGACATATCTTGGTCCTATGAAGTCCAAATGATTTGAAATCTAGATATAACGTAGAAAACTCAAAGAAGATGATTCTTATTTTTGGTAGCTCATCACGTAAGAACTCCAAAGTTAAGCGTGCTTGACTTTGGGCAATTTTGGGATGAGTGACTGACCCACTGGAAAGTTTCCTAGGTGCGTGTAAGTGAGGACATAAGCACGCTGGAAAGACTCATCTTGGTACAGTGAGGACAGTCGTCGAATCTGTAGCGTTACAGCCAAACATAGATATAGCCTAATTATATTATAATTTATTAATTATTATATATAGTCTCAAACATTCGGGTGTGTAAAATTGTTAATGGGAATGGCCGAGTGGGCAATCGTGTGATCAAAACATAAAAACCATATATTTGAATTTCTGGAAAAAAGAATTTGCATGAGTTTGAAATTAGAACTTTCCGTTAATTAGTTGGGTTGATAAGATTGTAATATTATTATTAAAATATTTGAATATACAAGGATGATTTCGTGACTCAATCAGATAATTCATCGGGTCACATTTGCACTAATCGTCACGCACAAAAACTAACGGAAATTCAAGAAAACCATTATAATTTTCAAGTCTCACTTAAACTTTTTTCCATGTTGTTAACATTTTTCAATCACAAAAATTCTTATGAGATCGTCTCACGAAAAAATTTTGTTAGACAAATTTCCTATCACACATGCATGATTCATGAAAAATATTATTATTTTTTTGTAAATATGAACTGATTCAGCTTATAAATTCATGAGACCGTCTCACTTTAAACTTACTCTTTTTCAATTAATATAAAAAGCTGCAATCCGCATTTAGACAAGAGAACTAATAGGAATGTGGTCCATGAGTTTTTAAGTCTCCATCCAAGTCAAATAGGAAAAGAAAATGATACGGGTTTCTAAGAATCCACCAATAGGAACCCTTACTTAGGAGTGGTATATCGTCCCGTACCGTACCGAATATCCTATATCGTATAATGTACCAAAAATTACGATATAAAAAAATTCATACCGATATCATACCGAAAATTTCGGTACATATAATTAGCATACCGATTATATCGAAATTGTACGGTATACCAAGATTTCGGTACGGTATCGATATATACCATTTTTATATCGAAAAAAAACCTTACATTTTAAAATTTTTATAACTCTATTGTTTTAAAATATTATATGTTTTAAAATTTTTGTATATTTTTTCGATATTTCGGTATTCCGGTATCTCCGAAATTTTCAAATTGCATATCGTTACTGAACCGAAAAATTCGGTATTGTTACCGTATCGTACCGAAATATTTGGTATACCGAAAAGTTGGTATTTTTTCGGTACGGTAATCTCGATATACCGTGCAATTCGGTGTTTTTTCCCACCCCTACCGTTACCAGATGGACAAAAACAAAACAAATATTATAATTGTGTTTATCTATATGATATAACTTATGATCTAAATTAATCTAAATTTCCAATAAAAAAATGTTAGTCTTTCCTTCACCAAATTTTTTTTAAAAAATAACATTGATATTGCTATCATATTAAAATTTGTAATATATTTTTATGATGATTTGAACAATAATAATTTAAAATTGAAACCCTACATCGATTCCAAAATAGGAGAGGAACGATGCACTAAACGACATGCGGGCCATGCTCGAAATGTAGGAGATCGATCATTTTGCTATCCTGAAAATTAACTTTGTACAATTAATCTTACATAATAGAGATCAATTTACCAATAGAGTCACGTGTATATATTGGGATTAATCTCTTAAACTTCACAGAAAATTTATCGGGGAAATCATTTTTCATCTGAAGTATAGATTTGGCGCTATAGACGTCAATGTCACTTCGGTATCATGCATGTCAAGTGTGACATTGGCACCACGTCATAAAAATTAATAAAATCGAGGAAAAACAAATATTAAAATTGAATTTTAACAACATGATAAAGCAAAATCACAAAATAACAAAATTGCAAAGTTCCATACTGCTCGATCACTGTTTATCTAAAAAATGTTATTATTTTTGTGTATACTTAGATAATGTTTTTAAAAAATTTCTCCATTGGTGAATATGATACAATAGTTATATTACTTTTGCTTGTAATTCATTGTGTAATTCTATTCATGTTTACGAAATAGGATCGTACAAATCGGTTTGACCAGGATCCGATTATTGTTCGGACAATACTTAAAAACCGTTTTAACGGTCGAATTGGTTCACTTTTTTTTAGAATAATTTTTTTAGAGTTTAATTGTTTCTCATATTTGAAATCTTAAATTTTATTTTTGGTTATACATATGATAATTTAGATTTTAAACTTCGTTAAAAAAATTATTTTAATAATATTAGAGCTTATTTTATTTGTAATTTTTTTTAAAAAATATATATGTAATTCATCTAATATTTTGATTATATGTAGGTTGCTGCTTATATTTTAAATTTATTAATTTTTTTTATTATTTATATAAATTTAATATTTTTAAAATTTAAATATATTATTTACTATATTATATTATTATTTTATTCAATGCAAAAGTGTTCTTGTCTGATTGACCGGTTGAACCATTATTAAAATAAATCGGTTCGAGCATCTATCCTGTTATGAAAATATTGGTATTTACTATATGTTTTTAAATCATAAATATTTTGTCAATTTATTTCTAAAGAATCTTCTCCTCCAATTTGACACTAAATATAAATTAAAAGAAAAGAAAGGATGTTGATGCATGCATGGCTATGGTGGTGCCTATTGGATTATGCTTTAGGCAGTAATAATAGAAAATAATTTCCCCCAAAGTAAGAAAGAAATCTAACTTTTTGTTTTGAAAAGATTTTCTGCATAGAGTGGTGTAATTTAGGACAAGCACGACTACATTTGGAGGGATACGATAGAATAACAGTCTCAATTCTTTATAAAATAAATTAGATAAGGTAAGACGGGTTAATCCTACCGATATTCACTATAAAACTTTTTGTTTTGAAAAGATTTATCTGTAAGACGAGTTAATCCTACCGATATTCACAATAAAAATTAATACTCTTAGTATAAAAGTAATATTTTTTCATGGATGACCCAAATAAGAAATATGTCTCACAAATACGACCCGCGAGATCGTCTTACACAAGTTTTTGCTTTCTTTTATATAGCGGCTAAAATTTTAAAGAATTGACATACACACTACTAAATCATATTTTAATAATGTAAATGACAAACAATATAAAAAGACAACATATAGAATAAAAATTACAATTATTCTATTCGATATTAGACTATAAATTTTAGGTGTTAGAAATTGTTCTCCATTCAATGGAGTAAGGTTTGTGTTCGCTTTTAGTACATAAAATCAATAACAATTATATATGCGATTATGGATTTTTTTTTAAATGGTCGAATTTAGATAATTTTACCGTAAATGTTATTTGGTTTAAAATACACAAAAAAATATTTATTTTTAAAAAAATTATATTTGTAATATATTAAAAAAATGAATATCGCTATATTATATCATAAAAAACAAACACTTTCTTGGTTTTTTGTTCTTTTAATTACCTTCTCACATATATTTTAATATTTTTATTTACTGTAATTCAGCAAGCAATAATGAAAATTTTTATAATCTTTTTTCTCCATATACGAGTTGGGATGCAAGGACAATAATCCAATCATGTCACCCGAGCAATTTGTTTTTAAATAAATTAAATTTATAATCAATTTGCATTTTTGTTATGATTTAATGCTTACAAAATCATACTGTATAAATTATTATCTCTTAATATTAATATATATTTATAAATTATTATCTCTTAATATTAATATATATTTATATAAATTCAATACTAAGAATCACTAAATTAAGATTCTGTCCACAGAAAGGGATTGGGTACTGATAGAAATCTGACAATTTAGTAATCATATTTATATATCAACCATTCCTTGCGTGCACCTTGGTAGTAATAAACTATATATTATTTTGCATATTTGTACTATTAAAATAATAAATAAATAAAATTTTATATTTAGCAATTCCCCCAATACAGTCAAGATTTCAAACTGAAAAAGTTGGTAAAAATGGAACAAACTTTCAATCCATACTGTGATAAGTACAAATATTCAGGGAATATATGAGGATTAATCATTAGCTATAATAACATCACAATAAATTTGAATTTCTACTGATCCCAATTCTCAAGATTTAGCATGGAAAAAACCAAAAAATCAGTTCGAGTAAAAAAATTATTCCAAAGTATAAAAAGAATTTTGCAAATTATGTTTTTTTTAATGTTTATCAATTTATGATTTTAATCATTTATATAATCACAAAAACTCTTGTGAGACGATCTCGCTGATCAATTTCGTGGGTCGAATCTCTTATTTGAGTCATCTATGAAAAATTATTACTTTTTATTGTGAATATCGGTAGGATCGACCTGTCTCACAGATAAAAATGCGTGAGACCGTCTCACAAGAGACTTACTCTTATATAATTGAATTTCAATTTTAATTTTTTATTTTTTTTGTTTTCGTAATTTTATTTATTTTTTTATGTGATATTGATATGTACAATGTCAAATAAGTACTTTCATAAAAAATATTAAAATTACAAAACAAATTATCAAAATATAAAAAAAAGAATTAAAACTCGATTTTGATAACAAAACTGACAAAACATCATATATGAAAGATGAAATATATTATTTACATTATTTTTTGTAGCCAAATGTTTTCTATTCCTTTAACCAAATATTTACATCATTATTTAATTTCACATAATCATTTATTAAAGCAATTCATGAATGGCATCATTTCGATTTTCTTTGGAAGATATTGAAATGACCATATCACATGTATGTCAAGCAGTAATTTTACTCTTTTCATCGTTATTTTCCATATTTTGAAACTATATTTCCAAACATTCATTTCGTTTTACGATAATATATATCTTTTTTTTTCTGAATTTTATATTAATATATTTTAGAAAACTACTATTTTTCGATAAATTAGTAAAAGAGTAGAAAACATATTGCTAAATAGGATATAAGACTACATATTTGGGACAAATAAAAAAATAAGATAAATGATCTATGTAATTGGGACGAAGAATGTAACACATTTTTCATATTTAATATTAATTTTCTATTCTTTTACAACCAATCGATATTTGATTTGTGTTTTATCTACTAATTTGTTTATTTAATTTCTAAAACATTCATTAAAAAAGAGGTTGTTAGGTGCAATAATTATCTCTGTTGGATAACAATCGAAACGTGGTGCTTAAGCTGCTGGTCGATTTAAAATATTTGAGTTGCATTGTTACTAACTTTTGGCCAAGTTACATGTTCGATTCTCTTTGATTGCAAAAAGTGCCATTATTGGTAGATATGTTGTTGAGTGTAATAATTGTCTCTGCTAGTTAGAGCTATTGAAACTTGCTGCTTGAGCTGTGCGTTTTAAAATATTTGAGTTACACAATTACCAACACAATTAGATGTATAATTTCATCACATCTAACTTGATGTCGTCTCAACGGTGCTCACACGTGTCCAAAGTGAGTTACCCAAGAGATCAATTCACACACACACACACCACACATATTTCATTGGATCATAAATAATATTGCATGACACAATTTGATTTGTAGGATGAGATAATGAATGATGAGATGATAAATTTAAAGATAATGACAGCACAGTCATTCTTTAACTTTAATTATTGTAAAACTCGAATCAAACACGAGATGATATAAGGATATTGAATATATATCTTCCACACCAAATATTATGACACCATGTGCACATTATTTACTGTGATCTAACAAGAATTAACATAATGTAATTGGAATGTGAGATGAAGAATGGGACACGAAGCTCCACTTTGAATAATCTTGGTGGCATTTGAAAAAGAAGCTTACCTACGGATCCGACAATCTCATGATTATTCATTAAAATTTCAAAAGAGCAATAGATATTGCAAGTTGAAGCAAATGGGGATGTAAGTAAGTATGCGCTGAATTCCATGCAATAATAATGAATGCTTCCTTTCAATATCAAATCAACCCTTTAAATATCTTCCAATTTTCTATCATTACCACACTCCTCTTATTTGGTGGTGGATCCCCATTTCTTCCTTTTCACCTCTAGTTTATTTTTTAATCTTTTCTTAAAGCAAAATTGTGAACTTCATCCCGTTTCGAACGTCTGACTTAACATAACAACCCTAGAAAAAGAGACAAGGAGCTAGGAGACGACTCTTTCTCAGATTATTTGGCAGAGTTAAAGTCTTACGAACCAAAACCTTACGCCAAAGATCAAGCACTGAACAAGACCAAAATGGAAATCATATACTTTTTTCCACCCTTCTAATCTATACTCATAATCGACAACAAGTTTAAACAAATTATTTCACTCCAAACTGAATAAGTTTGTACTTTTTCTAAACCATAGAGACAATTATGAAACATATTAAATATGCAAAAATATATGAACTAGTTCATAGCATTTGATGCAGATTAACTATAGTTCATAATGGTTAGAACATAAAATGTAAGAAAAAAAATTATGCAAAATTTGAAGGTACAGCAGGCTTGTTTACGCATTTAACATTCAAGATTAAGAATTAAACTACCAAACCATTTGTCATACAAGTGAATATATAGGTCCACAAAGTTCAACTTTCTGCTGATAGTAGCCTGTAGCCAATCCGAACACAACGTTTCGGAAATAAACTCATCCAGAACTCAACCCAGCTTCTAAGAGTTTGTTTGATGGTTAACTACCATGCTCACAGCTTGGTTGTTGAGACCAAAACATAAATTGGATGATAATTAAGTCAGAGAAATAAAAGTTCCAACATATAACAGGGATCATTGTTTCGCCGCCCTTCAATTGCTACCTTTTCATCAATGTTGCTGTAGGTTCATCTCCATCCAACAGAAATCCCGGATCACAAGCTCTCTCCTTGCACACAAAAGTTAAAAAAAAAATATGACACGAAATGTCAGATTAATTGAGCTTGAGACGTTGAATCATAGTTCAAATTGTTTCCCTTCAAGCACTGCTCGAAAATAAAAGTATGTTAGTACACTACAATTTTCATGTAGGGTGGTACCTCTTTCAAAACAAATTCTTCCACGCACAGCTCATTTATATATAAGACTTAAAGTAATTCAAGAATTCAATAACAATATCAGAACATGTGTAGCGTATACGCTCCAACTTGCTCGAAAGTACAAACTCAAATAAGAGCAACAAGCATAAGTAATTAAATATGTAGAGTAGACTTGAATCGCATTGCCTCTGCTCTAATCTCTCGTCCTTTTTCATTGTATAAGCCACAAAATCTGTAAGCTAATATATTATTGATAAGGTAATTTACCTAGTTTTATAACAGTAATTGATTCCTTTTGTGTAAACTAGAGTTGATAGAGGGCAAGACACTTGGATATCATAGAGCTTTAGGGACAAGGTGAGGCACGAACCCTTTTAAACGGAGGTACACTAAAAAAAGATGACACACTAGAAATTTAAGCATCTCAAGAAAACTTTATTGCCTAGCATCCTCATGTATTAAACAAAGTTTTGAATGACAATAAAATAAATGTTCATAAATTTATAAGCAAAAATCAATGATTATCAACAAAGTGTGCCTTAAAACGATTCGATCCTTTAAACCGCGCCAAGGAAAGTGATCTACAGCCAATGTGTATGCTTTATTGAAGAGATATCAGATATGCCTTGGCTTGCATCTGGGCTCAAGGGGGGAGCCTGGCTCCAACTTGTCTAGGTGCATACTTTGTGTAATTTCAATTAATATAGTGTAAATGATTTTTCAAACTAATAGAGTGTAAATGATATCCCGGAGCTTGGTTTTCTGTTTTGACTTGTGGTGAGTAGGTTAATTATAGGCAATGCTGCCTTAACACATGGTACAATGGGTTTATGCCCTAAAAGTTCCAACTAACATGCTAATCGCATAAAGAGAGTCCAGGACACAATAGTACCTTTCGATGCTCTTTTGAAACTAAACTTTGTTTTGGGGGTCCTGAGCCCTCTTCAGAAATTTCCTAAATTCAAAGTGAAGCACTTTCTTGTTCCAGAAGCAGAAATAGAGGTGACAGATAAGGCAACTCTTTTAGAGGCTAACTTAACCGTTCCCAATGCATAAAATTTATTTGGATCCAACTCTTGTTCCTCCAGGCTGATTTGAATATTCTCCAACACTTTCGCATTCTGGAGTAAAAACTTGACAAACTCCATTGGGAATACAAAATAGCAGGACCCAGTAATCTGAACCTCTTTCAGATGATATGACAAACAAGCCACATCCTCATCTCTGGACTTCCAATCTTCCTCGAAGCCCTGGAAAAGAACATAGTAGAATGTATTCATGAGGAAATAAGATTTAATAATCTTGCACACAGGAAAAATTGAAGAACAAGAAGAATCTTTTGAGATTGCTTAGTGAAAAACAGAAAATTCCCTTTACAAATTATCAAACATTATAAGTTAGACATACTTACCATTCCTGGTCACAAGCACATACTGTACATTCTGGGACAGAATATATGTGCAAAGACATCCTATCACACAAGATGATTATATCAAGCAGAACGCAAGCACGGAGTACATAACCATGTTAAAGCCAGGGGATACAGCCAAAAATTCATTATCAGTAACAGGAAATTCATCATGCTGGTTCTACAATGATAGATCTGCAGTTATTGTCCATGAAAAAATACTGATTTCCCTGTAATTATAATGTAGAATCAATCCATTTATATAGTGATGAGCAATAAAAACAGTTATTTCAATATGTCTCATTAAGTAGCAGTTGCGAGGACAACAGACTATAATAGATGAAAACAAGGCCAAACAAACAGGTGGTACAGTTTTAAAATTTTGTTTCAGGAGTTGGGCAGAATTACAAGCAGCTCCAACCTACAGGTAGCTTGCCTCACCCAGGAGGTGAGAAAAGTCGAGTAAAAAAACTCACAAAAGCTTAAAAAGATAGAATCACCAGGCAATAACAAAATACGTATATCCTCTGTGTAGGAAAAGATTCTCTATTATCCAGTGTGAAATAAACTCAAGGAAGAGGGAACCAACACTTGCACACCCTCAATTGCATATGACTCCAACATCAACAAATCACTTCCCAAAGGCAATGCAAAATTAAAAGCACTTACCCACGTGAATTCCATGGAAAGTATTTTAAGATTGGGTGTCAGCTTGAGTAAGTTGATTAACCCCTCCAGATAGCGTGCAGCATATAACATACATAGCCTCAAGGACCTTGCATTTGGTAAATGGCACCCTGATCCACGCCGAGCCCTAGAAAGATACTAAGCAAAATATGACAAATAAACAGTAATGAGTAAAATACAAAGAGAAATTCACATGTACAAGATTGAAGTACAATTTGTACAAAGAAAAAGTAAAAACGGCAGTACGCTGAACATCAATTACCACCATAAATCATTTATAGACAGAAAGTGTAAAGAGAGTAACTAGAGGGGATATGGTTCTCTTATGTTTATGAATTTCACTACAGATAAGGGTTTGGTTCGGAATTTTTCCCATCAGAACCAAAAAGAAAACAACTTCATAGATTAGATTATTCTTCACAAGTTGTTACCTAGTCAAAAAAGTGACTAAAACTATAAACCTTTGTAGGAAAAGTCGCGAATTCATGGTTTTCAGGGTTCAGATAGGTTAATTGGCAGTCTGACAAACTAAATTGAAAATTTTTGGTCCAGAGAACGTTTATTAATGTACACTTTTGTGAACATCCAATACAGCTTTGTCTATTAATAAGTCCATGAAAACAAACATGCATGCTTTAATTGAATGTGGAATTCGATATTAATAACTTTGGTCATGGTACAGAAGGAAACATGCTAAAAAATTTGGTGAAATGAAATATAGTCTGAACAACAGATAAATTTTTCTAAGCAATACTTTGATGAAAGCTATTCTTTCTATCCTCTTATTTCTAGTGGAGCACAAAACTTTGCATGGTGAAAAAGTTGGGGCATCTTACCATCAGTACTTACCTGTTGAATAAAAATATTGCATTTAAGAAGGAAAAAAACAGACATGGTCGGCAGCAAGATCAATACTCAAATAATTGAATAAATGATGATTTCTTTCTCTAGAACATTCAGACTCCAGATGATCTGTAATAATATCAATGTATTGGTTTAATTATCCATGCGTACTCAGTCCCATCTGGGGGGTGATACATTTCTTAAAAAGAAACACGAAACTAAATAAGGGACTGTGTAAGTATTAAAAGCTTAGTCATTTGTATAAAGACAATAGAACCCTAAACTATTTCAACAATATTTCTACAGTTGTCACGACTTACAATCATCCTTTATCTTTCTATTGTAAATTACAGTTAAAAAGGAAGTCACAAATGGCCTAATTAAAAGAGTGAATAACATAAAAATAAATAATTCCACCATAAATCTCACAAATGCTCATATATTGCTGTGCTAAAAATACCCTTTGAATCTTAACCAAGAGTATCCTGTAAGCAGTGTGCTTTAGAAAACATTTTTTAGACAATTACATCAAATCCATATTGACAAAAGCACCAAATGTTTGTTCCAATGCATACATACCAGGGGAACCATTGATGGTAATGATAAAGCTTTTGCACAACTAAGAGCAGAGATCATTGCAGCCAATTTAGGTTCACGCAGTACATTATACGTCTCATAGGACACCTCAATCATCGCATGGTTCACAGATGACATATTAGAGAACTCCCAACATATTACTGGCCCATTATAACAGAAGTTCACAAGGTTTGGAGTGTGCAAGTTTAGCCTGCCATGAAATAAATGTGGGTTGAACATGTCATGGCGCATATTAAAAAATGTGAACTTCTTAAGGTTTGGAGCTGAGATATTTAGAACTTCGAGCATCTGCATGCGACAATATTCCAGAGATAAGTTCTCCAGAACACCACAATCGGTAAACAGTTTCTCAGAGATCTTGGCATCATTGAAATAAACTGCAACCAATCGTAAACTTTTCAGATTTCCAAATGCTGCTGGAAATTGCTTTTTAACCGAACCATCATAATATTGCCTTAGTGCTGACAAAGATTCAGAAAGTGCAAGGCTGAATGGATAATCATCTACAGTAAATCTCGCCTCAAACTGAAGTTCTTTGACATTTTGGGTAGCAAAAAGACCGATCAACAGATGAAATTGTTTGACGTCAAAATAATGACACGAAATACGAAGCTGGGTGACTTGAGATGCCTCGCTCATAAAGAAGGCCCGGAAAAAGAATACCCAAAACTTTGATAAACACTCACAATAATTCAACTGCAGATATGGCATCTGGACCAGAAACACGTCGAAATCAAATTTCAAGGAAGGGACAGAACTCCATATGTTCCTCCAATTTTTTCCTAATGCACTGGTCCGAGTAACATCAGTGGCATCAAGAAATGAGAGAATGTGATAGAGAATATCTATAGGCAGATTGCTCAGCCTATCTTCACGAACTAGCTTAATCATTTTTGCACGCTGAGTGTGTGACCGTTTGTAATATGCATGATCCATAGATGACATGACAAGATATAGCAACAAAGATATGCTTGAGATATCCTTTAAATAATGCGATAAAGCATACTACATCAGGTTTCTGCATTCAGAAAGAGAAAACTGTCAGGTACTCAGGGAAACATCCACTCACAGAGTTTTAGCAATAGGATGCAGAATAAATCTGGAGAAATGTTTAACAAAACAAAGAACAATATGGTGTTTACATTATACATTCCTGAATGCTAACCAAAACACAGCAAGCCAAAGTGCTTGTGATGAACTTTTATGAACATATGGTGAAAATGAAAAGACTATGTACAGACTATATAAGCTACTGTACTCCTGAAGATTCTAAACACGAAGATACAAGATATATGAAATACATAATTTTAGAAACTAAATATCAAAGCGATTGACAGACAGAATCAAATTAGAGATTCTAGAAGTAAATCGAATTAATCAAACAAACTCATTTGGTGCAAGTAACTAATGCAAGGTTGGCAAACAAAATTAGCAAACTAAAAATGGCCATCACCCATGCTCATACATAAAATTCTTGCACGATTGAATTGCTGCTTGGGAGTGAGAATAAAAGTTCATCTTCAAAACAAGTAAATCGGAAATATAATAAATTGGATCAATGTTCTATCCTTTTTGGAAATTGTTCTCGCCATCACAATCAGCGAAAATGCATAACTTTGTGTGAAAAGTATATGATAACAAAATAAGAAAACCTACAGAGAAAATTCATTTCGTCTAATTTAGCATTAAATTCGGGTGCCATATATTCAAAGAGAAAAACGAGAACTGAAGCACAAAATTCACAAATGACCTAACATTCGTTGCATGATTATACCCTAGCAAATGAACATGAAATTCACCAGTGATCAAATAAGGACGAATTGGAAAGAATTTAGGCATGCTCATATAAATAGATGCAGAACAAATATAAGGGGAGGGGAAGGAGGGGGGTCTTCACGTTAGAGGGGGAGGCGGCCGCATTAGAGTAAATAGAAAATAAGAATACCTAAAAGAAGAATGAAAGAAGGAAAGACAGAGAGAAAGAAAGATATATAACTGAACAAAATTTACTTCAATTAAATTAACAAATCAAGTTTCTAAGCATAAGATTTCATTTAGAAATCTAAAGAAAGCGCTTTCAAAAAAAAATAGAAATCCAAAGAAAGCAAGAAACCAATATTTGACTGCACCAATATTGCGCCAAAAGAAATTACAAGTCCAATTGAAGAAAAAATTTTAGGGGAAAATTACAAAATAATATAAGGGGATTTAATGTTGCACTAATAGATAACGGTTTTGTCGCATCATATGTGCATTTGTCAAAAAAGTGCAGAGTTGCGTCCATTCACAAGCAAATTGCTTTTAAAGCCATAGCAATTAGCAAAACTTTGGCTGGATCTTGTGTTTTTCTCCCATGCGCAAGGTGCACTATGTCAACACCCTCCTTTCTCTTCTTTTTCTATCCCCTTGTTTGTCTTTTCTGAGTTTCCTTATTCTCACCATGACATGCAACATTCAAAGTACCTGTTATTATTAAAATAATTAGTATAAAGATAGTAAAAATCTCTGGATCGAGCGTTAAAACCTTACGCAGATGTCCAGGTTAATTAATTTATTATCATCTGACAGATTTTTCTGAAACATGCTATAATTTGTAGAACCACTTTTATTGCTAAAACCTAACTTCATTCCAAAGATTGCACCTGCATTATCAGGAATCTTGATGAATTACATCTAATTAACACTTCTACAAGGTGCACTTGTGTGTGTTTCACAATAAACACTGCTAGAAATTTGTTACGCATCAAAATATGACATAGCACAGGAATCCCATCAAAATAGGGGCTAAGCAAAAGAAGAAGGCATAGACTGAATTAATGGCATAAATGCACCAAAAGGAGCTAAGATAAAATTTACTTACTAAAAAATAATTTAAAGAATCAGCCGACCAAATTGCACGAAATAGAACGAGCAAACAATAAAAACTGAAAAAAACATTCATCGACATTATAAAACTTTATACTAAAAAATCCAGCATGCAAGTGTAAGAAATTCACCCAAGAGCATCTCAAATCTCGTGCTGAAATACCCATAAAATTCTAGAGCAAATATCAAACCACGTCTGCCCTAGAGTTTCTTGCCAACCCTTCCACAGTAGTAATAACCTTAAACAATCAGAAATATCATTAAGTATGAAGAACTATATTCAGATATCAACGGAAGATAAAAATAAGTTATGATCGTAGTTTAGTGCATCCAGCTATAAAGTATAACCATTGATTTCTAACTTCCATTAGGCTCATCTCCTTCCAATCAAAGGATAACTCATTTCACTTTCCACAATATTGCCTTTAATTTCCTGAAAATATACAATCCACACCCGTATATTCTTCCCAGCATAACCATTTTAATAGTAAAATTCAATCGGCGAGTACGTAACGGTTATCTGCTAATAGCACAGTGAATTTTAAGCATCTTTCTTTGTGTGTGGTTATGAAACAACTCCAGCTAATTCTATCAGTATAGATACTATAGCTTCCTGAAATTCTGCTCTCAAAACATATATAATGCGGATAAGATTAATGTCAAAACTGTCAAGCCTGAAGAAGGAATTATAATAGCCTTACAAGCTGGAAGACCTGAAGAAAGATGCAGAACACAAAGATAATCCGAAAACCGCAGGGTGAAAAAAAATGGTACTCATTTAATCAATGACTATATACCTTTAAAAAGAAAGCCAATAACTTCAAAGATTTAACCAGAATAATCCCTTCAACGACCCATGAGGATAAGATTGACAGCAGCAATCTGGCTAAAATACAGAGGAATTCCCAAACACAGCACAATTTCCAGAGCTGTACCGCCAAAAAGCTCCGTGCAAAGCAACGTAGGAGGGAGGCGCGCCTGAAAGTCATTTTGCTGGTAGTCATTGAAACTCCTGAATTATGAAAATTTTCAGATAAATATATAACATCAACCCGAATCAAATCTCTGCAGGATTTACTATAGAGACTGGAAATTTCCACTGGTTTGAATGAATTTCTGAAATATTCATAATTCTGAAGGAAGTCGATCGTGTTTTGTGGAGACTACGAAGCGGATATTACGGTTCCCGGAGAATCGCATTTGACGGAGCTTTCATGGGTAAATTAGGAAAAAGGGACTTAGAATGACTTTTTTAAAAAAAATGATCTATTGTTAAAATTACTTTTATCTCCCTGCGTTTTTAGGTTAAATTCTTTAAACACACGCCTTTTCCCTAATTTTCCCCGATTAACACGTCCATAGCTCTTTTGGAAAAAAATTTGAAAAGCTCTCCGACCGTTCTCCTAAAACCCTGGAAAAACGCTTCCCTCAAGCGACGCAAACTCAATCAAAGGAATGGCAAACCAAAATGTGGTAAGATTCGCGTTTATTTCGATTTGTTGCTTCTGTGTTTATGTCCATTTTTGTGATTTATGTATGCCGTGTGCGTGTGAATCGACCGTGTGCGTGTGAATCGACGGTGTTTTTTTTACTTTGATGGTCGACGTTGAGAGGTATGCCATAACGTATGGTCGACCTCACATGGTCGACCATCAAAGTAAAAAAAGCCAATAGATAATGGTCGACCATCGAAGTTGGTCGGCCAATAGATTATGGTCGACCACCTTTGTTTGTATTGTCGACCATGTGTTCCAATGGTCGACCATAAACACATGGTCGACCATAGGTTATGGTCGACCATTCGACCACCCTTGTTTGTCGACCATGTGTTACAATGGTCGACCATATACACATGGTCGACCATAGGTTATGGTCGACCATCTTTTCATCAATTTATTTTTATTTTCCTAACTGTACTAATTTTTTTTTGTCACAGGTCTATTTGCGGAGAAAACTAGGCAGAGATGCAATTTTTCGATGCAAATTGACAATTCAATCGAGATATAAAGAGATTTCTGAGAAGATTCATCGCTATTTGAACAACGACGAGAGAACCCATTTTTTCGAGCAGTCGCCTTTTGGTAATTTGGTTAGGTATTATAGAGATTTTAACATTTCAAGTCAAATTATATGGTATTTAATGAGTAATCAGATTGTTGACAGTAGTAGTGATGATTTGTGGATGGTGGTGCGCAAAAGACCGGTTAGATTTTCTTTGTTAGAATTTTGTTTAATAACGGGTCTCGATTGCGCTATAGAGCCCGAAGATTTATCAGATAGAGGTGTATTTGGCACCACACACTTTCCCGGTAAGTCTGAGATTGCTTTGAGTGATTTGGAGGGAAAGATTATTGTCGAAGAGCATAATGAGACCGGTATAGATGTGGAGAAGATAAAGATGGCGAACCTATACTTTTGTTGTGCCGTATTCGGTGAGGCGACGAGGAAAAAGACGATGAAGATCGACCCTAAATACTTGAGGCTTGTAGATGATTTGGATAGGTTCAACCATTATCCCTGGGGTAGAGTAGCCTATCGGGATGCTGTCCGATGTTTGAAGAAGGACCTTTTAGGGCGATATAATTACCTCACCGAGGCACAAGGTCGGAAAGAAGTTGACGGCAGCTTCCTTGTCGGCGGTTTTGTCATGCCTCTGCAGGTATATTATTTTTTGAATGTTAAAGTGGATTTGTTATCTTTATTTCTACTAGTAACATTCTTTGAATTTTATGTTACAGATCCTTGCTTATGAATGTTATCCGAGCGTGGCACAAAAGGTAGCAAGGAGAAGAGATGTGGACGGTTTGATGTTGCCCAGGATGTTTCAGTGGGTGACTAACACGTGGTCGTCAAACCGTGCCCCAACTGGCGCTGAAATCGCTGCAGCCTTTGGTGGTTCTCCTATAGATGTAAGTAATATGAATTGATTTGATATAATAACTGTGGACATTAATTTTTATTAATCTGACCTGTTATTAATTATATGCAGGATTGTCTTGGATTTTTGACTCCTACTCCTGAAGAGCTAGTTTCACCTTATTACACGACCGGGAATTTTGTTGATTCTGCGCCTGATGCGGTCATCACTCGGGTGGTCGAGCTCTGGAGTCAAGGTGAAACAGTCATATGTAGCGAGCACCCTTTGGAGTCTCCCTCAGTCCAGCACACGCCTTCTGCACATTCAAGTCCTGATGATTTCGGCACCTTTTATGGTGATATGAGTAGATCAGTCCAAAACACTCCTTCTCCACATGCATCTGCGGACGTTTCCGGCTCTCGTTCTGGGGATCTCAATAGAAACAGCTCCAGCACCAGTTCTCCTATGCGTACGGGTCCTAGAGTCCACTTTGGACTCAATCCTTCCCGCCGCCCATCACCCTTGGAGCATCGTTTCGAGAGGCGGTTGACTGCGTTGGAGGATTCCGTTAGGGCTTTGCATGCTAAGATGTCAGCTGAATTTATTGAGACGAGGGCGTCTATCCGGAATATGAATATTGTTTTAGATGACATGAAATCGAGTTTTAATCTTGGTCTCGATGAGTTGAGATCGAGTTTGACTGCATAGATCAGAGACGGTTTTGTTGAGATGAGGTCTAACATGTCAGTTCATCAGGACAAAGATTACAGCGTAGCCTATAGCAGAGGGCGGAAGAGGAAATCATCTGAGGCAGATTTTGGTGAGTTGATTTTTATTAATTATATTTATTTTTATGTAATAGAATGATTTAGTAGAATTGTCATTATTATTTTAATTTGTTTAATCTACGCTGTTAGGCGTGGATGATAATCTGGTTAGGGAACTTGGCAGTAGTAGCCAAACACTACATATATTTGAGCCAAACCTTCCAGTCATTACAGAGGAGTCCTCAGAAGGTGAGTTAATGCATTTTTTTGATCTTTTATTTATGTATAGTATGTTAAACCATATAATTTTTGTTTTTAGATATTCAAGTGACTCCGGATGCGCGTAAGCCAGGTGGCGAGGCGACCACGTCGAGAGGTTATTACACTACACCTTGTCTATTCATATTTGCATTAAATTAGTTATTATTTTAATTTGTTTAATGTACACTGTTAGGAGTCGATGATCATCTGGCTACCCAACAGATATTTGACCCTAACCTTCCGATCATTACAGAGGAGTCATCAGAAGGTGAGGTAATGCACTTTTTTATCTTATATTTATGTATAGTATATTAAACAATATACTTTTTTGTTTTTAGATATTCAAGTGACTCCGGTTGTGCGTACGTCAGGTGGCGAGGCAACCACGTCGAGAGGTTATTACACTATACCTTGTCTATTCATATATTAGTTAAAGTTGTTATAATTGATCAATTTACGCAGCGACCCGTCAGTTTGGGCCAATTAAAGATGACGGTGTGAGGCCACTTGAGGAGACGGTGACACTGAAGGTTAAAAACTCGCTGGCCCGAGTTAGGGCATCGATGCTCGACCGTTTGCCAATTACGATTCGAGGTTTCTATGCCGAATATGAGAAGTCGTACTACGGGCCCATGGCGATCGCAAACTCACGTGTCACTTTGTCTGTAAGCATTTATAAAGCTTTTAAATTTGTAGAGAACTTATTTTAAATATTAAAAACCTTTTGTTTTGTTGAATTCAGCACATCAGCGAAGCTCTCCGTGGATTGCTTGAGATGCAGATCAGACATCCTGAAGTGATGTCGCCAGATGTGTCGTTGATGGACTTCAATTTCTATAGTTCGATGTCAATATTGGCCGAAGATAAAGATGATGTTGTCAACACAAATCTGGTTGAGATAGTGAAAAGCAGTGATCCACAATGGCCGTGTATCTCGTGGGAAAAGGCACGAAGAATTCTCATCCCTGTTTACAGAGATAGGCGATGGTTTTTTCTTAAACTCGTTACAGGGGTGAATAAGTGCATTATATATGACTTGCAGCGAAGGCACGATCCGAACTTCAAAGATCTGAATGAGGAAATAGAGCCTATACTTATAAATGCTGCTCATCTGCTATCCATTGTTGGGAACAACCCACACCCTGAGAAGCCATGGAATATAAAGCTGCATGATGAATTCAGTGCGAAGATTATACAGTAAGTTGTAAACTTTCTATTTGAAATTTAATAACGTTATTAATGTTTTTTTAAATTGTACAGTAAATAATAACTTTTCATGTTATTTTCTTTTTTCACAGTGAAGACTCCGGAGCATTCGTGTTAGCTGTTGCTGGATATTCTTTGTCTAAGAAGAGTGCCCATGTAGTACTGACTTTAGATGAAAAAATAGTATCTGAGTTTAGATATTTTTTAGCTTGTAATATGTTCCTTAATGATTGGTCATTGTTGTAATGTATCGGACAATATGATTTTTATCTAATTAATGGACAAATATTTTTTGTTTTCTAATTAGTTCTGGTATTTTGGTTAAATTTTTTAGCTTGTAATATGTTCTCTTTGTTGGTCGACCAAAAAACTAATTATTTGTTGGTCGACCACTGTCATTTTTGGTCGACCACTATAGATTTATGGTCGACCACTTTCATTTATGGTCGACCACTCTCTTCGTTGGTCGACCAAAAAACTAATTATTTGTTGGTCGACCACTGTCATTTTTGGTCGAACACTATAGATTTTTGGTCGACCACCATTTGCTGTTGGTCGACCGACTCATTTATATTGGTCAACCACTCTCTTTGTTGGTCGACCAAAAAACTAATTATTTGTTGGTCGACCACTATGCTTTAGGATTTAGGGTTATGCTTTAGGGTTTAGGGTTTACGGTTTAGGGTTATGGTTTAGGGTTTAGGGTTTTACAAAAGATGAATCCTAAATACAGGATTATGTTATATAATTTACATGTGTCACGATCAGAAAACTTATGTTACATTTTACAAAAGATGAATCCTAAATTCTGGATTATGTTATATTTTTTGTAAAAAAATATTAATCGTAATCTCATGATTATGTTATATAATTTACATGTGTCACGATCAGAAAAATTATGTTAGGGTTTTACAAAAGATGAATCCTAAATTCAGGATTATGTTATATTTTTTTAAAAAAATATTAATCGTAATCTCCCGATTATGTTATATAATTTACATGTGTCACGGTCAGAAAAATTATGTTAGGGTTTTACAAAAGATGAATCCTAAATTCAGGATTATGTTACATTTTTAAAAAAAAATTATTAATCGTAATCTCACGATTATGTTATATAATTTACATGTGTCACAATCTCACAATAATGTTATTTTTTTTTTCAAAAAAAAAATCGTAATTTCAGGATTATGTTATATGTTTTAAAGTAATGGTGGGATCACAATCTCACAATTATGTTACATTTTTTTTCAAAAAAAAATATAAATCGTCATTTTAGAATTATGCTATATTTTTTAAATTACATATGCATCACTGAAACACAATTTGAGTATTTTTTTACATTATAAAAAACAAGATGATGTTATATGTTTTAAGTTGATGGCAGGTTTATTTTTACGTATGAATAACGGAATCATAATCTCACAACTATCCTAATTTCACAATTATTTATGTTACATATTTTCGACAATTATTAATATCTATTTAAAAACAAAACAAAACTAATGGTCGACCACCAATCTCATGGTCGAACATGAGCTTGATGGTCGACCATTAGTTTAATGGTCGACCATCAACCTCATGGTCGACCATGAGATTGGTGGTCGACCATTAGTTTAATGGTCGACCATCAACCTCATGGTCGACCATGAGGTTGATGGTCGACCATTAAACTAATGGTCGACCACCAATCTCATGGTCGAACATGAGCTTGATGGTCGACCAAATAAAACTAATGGTCGACCATCAAGCTAATGGTCGATCCCAAGCTATCTCTTGCTGAATTCACCGATGGAAGGAATTCTGTTTTGTTTTCTTCTCCCAACTCTCTTCTCTAACAAAGGAGGCAACACCTGCTGAAAATTAATGTTGCGTGGCCATTCATTTTCTTCCGGAACGGGATACACAGTCTCTGAGTAAGCCATGCACCATGACATTGTAGAATAGCACTCTGAACACATATCATATAAATCAATCTTCGCTATCCAACTGGCTGCGATGGCATGAGCACATGGGATTCTATCAATATCAAAAACTCGACATGTGCATCTTTTTGATTCAAGGTCCACAATGGCAGAATGTCCACGACTCCTAACATCAAACTCCAGGCGTCCTAATTGAAAAACTTGCATTCCTTGGGCATCTGTGAACCTGCTACGAAGAATCCCCTCGATCGTTGGGGTCAAGTTAGTGTTACTTGCAATTGATGCGTGGCGATATCGGGCAAACCAAGATGAGGCCAGTTTCTGTAGAGAATCTAATAGTGCAATGATTGGCAGCTTCCTTTCTTCAAGTAATCTAGCATTGATCGACTCAACCCCGTTTGTCGTCATAATATTGTAACGGGTCTTCGGACAATACGCTCGAGTCCATCTATCAAGTGAGTCTCTCTCGTCCAAATATTGCGCTGCCTCAGGATATCTATTCCTAAAATCATTGTATGCATTATCAAACTCGAAAGTTTTATAAATTTTTGCAATGTGCAAAAACATTTCGGTTGCACCCTTCTTTTTGCATCTAGTCTTCATGTTTTGGCATAAATGCCACGTACAATGACCATGATGCGCAATAGTATGAATGCTGATATATGTCTGTTATGCTTCCTCGATTCATCTGCTCAACCATGTGCAAAAAACAACTCAATTTAGTAAAACTATGCGTAGGATCACCTTTCAACATATTGTCTGCTAGTTCTTTCCCTTTCCAAGCCTTGTAGTATGATATATCAGCATTCATACTATTGCGCATCATCGCCATCACCGCTTTTGGTATAATTGGCACTGGCTGACCTTGGAAATTATCCACCAACATATCACGAACAACAGCTGAACTCGCTCCACGGATTCTCTTTCGTCTCCCAGTCAAACCACATGTGTGTGTCTTGCAATATGTTCGAACAGAGAATGCACGCGAATCATTCTTAATCAAAGAGTTTCAGATTCTCCACTTACAATCAGAGACTACACATTTTACGGCGTACACCTTTTGACTACTTTTAACCGTCTCAAATTCAAAGCAAGCTTCCAAACTTATTCTAATTAGCTCTTTTTTCACCGCTTCTCGGGTTGGAAACTCTTGACCAACAAACAAGTTTGAACCATCCGTGAATGAAAATGTATCATTATCAATATCCACATCCGCATCCATATTTGCGTCATTGCTTTGAACCAAATTTGCCTCAACCTCAATTGCGTCAATACGTGCTTCATCATATAACTCGGCTGCGTTACTACGATCCACATGCATGGCATCCACATTATGTGCTTCGTCGAAAAAATCACTACTATTATTACGATCCACAGAAACAATATTCAAGTGAAAATAATCATCAAAATGCCTATGTTCGTTAATATTGCAATTGTTTTCATCAATACCATATCCGTGCACATTATCAAAGGAATCAAAAGAAGCAACACATTCAATTTCAACTTGAAGCACTGGCCTACTTCTCGGACAACCAAGATACAAATATGCTTTCAAATCATGGTCATTCTCTATATAAATTGGTTGAATATTGCACGGCAAATTTAGAAGATAACTCAACCTCAAGTTGGCAGTGTCTTCTACCTTCCCAGCTCTATATAGTTCACTTTTTAAATTTTCAAAATAACAAATATCATCGTCCACTGGAATAGCAACAAACTTTGCATTGGCCCCTGGATTCCATTTATATACGAGCCCGTCCGTCACTTCCCATTTTCCATCAAAATGAACAACAATAACTGTTGGCATATCTACAAAGTGCATAAACAAATATGATAATTAGAATGAGCAAAATTTGTTAATGGTCGACCAAAAATTTTGTTGGTCGACCAAGAAATTTTTTCTTCTTCTAGAAAGATGGTCGACCAATAAACGTTTGGTCGATCAATAAACGTTTGGTCGACCAGTAAGAATTAATTTTGGTTGAAATTCATTTTCATTTTGTCCGTGAACAAAACAATGAACGACACAAATTATAGATCTTAATTTTGGTCGATCGCTGCATGAAATGAAGAAAACAATGGACTGGGTTCAAAGAAAATGGAGCAAACTTACTTACTGGATAAAAATTTTTCTTCACATACAGACGAATTGGTCTTCAAATACAGAAGAATGGGGGCAACATATGTTTTAGTAGATTTAGATCTGGATCTGAGGAATGAGCGCAACAACAGTGTTCAATATCAATTTATTGTAACGCGAAAGAGGTAGATGGGGTAGATGAGTTCTTTGAATTTGGGAAGCTCATAATAGAGAAAATGTAGGTGGAATGAGAAGAGAGAAAAGATAACAATTAATTTAAGAAGTTAAAAGTTTAATTAATGTTTAACATACTAATTAAAAGTCAACTTTTTAAAAAAAAAAAAAAAAATCAGACCCCTTGTTTTTTAAATCTTTCCTAATTTAATCCCATTTTTTTAATTACCCCTTTCATCCACAAAAGATTAATTATCCGAATTTTGTTCGATTTGGGCACATATTTGCCACGGTTTGGTGCAGTCTCGAACATCCTTTCTGCTTTGGCTCATATTTCGGATTCTAAAGCGTCGACGGCGGCGGTTTTCTTCATCATGCTCGCCGGAGAAGATCGTGGTGGGTGTTAGGCGGTGCTTTTTCTCAGCCATCGATTTCTAATTCATCGGACGGTGACCATCATCTGATTTGGTTGGATTATACAATGACCAATCCATTTCTCAGCCCACTTTATAGCCCAACCCATATTTGTTTCAAAATCTGGCCCAAATTTGCATCAGAAAACTAGGGACTAAATCTGAATTTCCATATAACTTTCATTTTGGTGATTAGTATCTCCTGAAATCTAACTAACATTTATATCCATGTGAAAAACAAAAGGTATAAAACATTTTATGAAAAATAAATAGTCAAATACAATCTTGTGTTTTTTAAATCTAAGCAAAAAATCCCCTCCATTTTTTGTTTATTCTTACTAGTTTAAGCAAACAATAATGTTACTACTAAATAAAAATTTTAATATAATTATATTTTCGTTATTTAAAGATCCAATTTTTTTACAAAATAAATGATAAATAATCAAAACATACTTTTAAATTTTTTATTAACTTAATTAAAAAATAAATATTTTTATTTACGTTGTGTCACTTTTAAAAATAAAATTTGGATGCAAATGCAAACAAAAAAGAGAGGTGTTTTTGCTTAAATTTAAAAAACACAGGGCCATATATGATCATTTATTTTTCATAAGGGGTTTTATGTGTTTTTGGCTTTCACAGGGTGATAAATAATATGTTCCTCTTATTTGGTTATAAATTCTAAAATTTGATTTACATTTACGAATTAAAATAATAATTAGTTAAGATACAACTTTTTTAAAAATTTAATTTAGAAACACTTCTAATTTTATTAAACAATATAATTTCGCTCAAATTTAGCAAGAAATACAACTCCAGCTCAATGCATGTTTGTTTTTTAAATTCATTCATATATATAATTTTATTAAAATAAAATATCTTTATTTAAAAACTCAAAATGCTTTCCGAACATACATGAGTTGGATAAATTTCGATAATTTTACATAGAATCGAATATTATTTAAATTGGCTTGACTCGTTTAGATCAACAGAAGTTGGAGAGGAAAGTAGGATAAAACAAAGTTGCTTAGAAAGTTTTTTGTCGAAAAAATCCAAGAATAAATTTTGTGATATAATAAACCCATCCATCAATTTTTTCAAGTTAATGAGAGTTTACCTTAAGACAGTATCTCAATCTGATCCATATCATAGGTTATTAGATTTAAAGGTTAAGATAGTACCATTTAAGTTTAGCTTGAAATCAAGAAATTTTTCATTAAAAATATGTTACGATCTAAACCAGGGAAAGAACGTACATTTCTCCGTAACATGTACCTATTTATTGAGTGATGGCCGAGAATATATACCGCAAAACGTTTCATTGTTCAAAGCTCTAATTAGCAGACAAGGCCTATGTGTGACACACTCACAAATGATCAGTTGAAAATCAGAAAACAAACCAAACCCCTACAATCTACAACAAACATCTAATTTGAATGATAAAGAAGAGAAGCATCCATTAAAGATTGTGATTATGCTATCGACTGAGAAGGGCGTAAGAAGGTAAATCTTCGAGGCGTGTTATGTCTTCCTGCAAAAGCTCTGTTTCCAGCTGCCGTCGCGTGGCTTTCATCACAGCCTGAGTTTAGCATGGAAGACAAAACATGAACTCCAAATTTAGTGTACACAATGGATCCATTTGGTAGCAAGTAAAATAGAAACAAGTGATTTGAAATAATAAAAAAATTGTTTTTTTTTAAGTTGTTGAAATTATTACAGAAATGTTAATTCACAACATTTTATTTTTTGTATACTTTATCTAAATCAAGTAAAAATGAGTTATATTGCATTGTAAAATTAAAATAGTATATTAAAAAAAATATGAACTCAAAAGTTATGATATATAATTTTAATAAATGAAAACTTACGTTAAAATCCATGTAGGAAGCATGCATAGCAAGCCACTGATGGTCCATTAGCTTGAATGCTATACAATATAGAAGGTCAAACGCGCATTCATTCTCTGGCAGGTTAATAAACAAAAGAAAATCAGTCATGATCATCAAAACTCTAGGAACATAAATTAAGTTCAATAATTAGCGATTGTTAGAAGAAAATCAGATTGATGGCCATTATTATTTCCCCGACTGTCCTCTACCTCCGAGTGAAACTGCAAACTATACCTGCGAGAAACTTCAAGAAGTTTGCTCCCACGAGCATTTGGGGCTTCACTGCAAAAAATAATGTAACAGATTGGCTTGTTAGCAACGAGTACAGCACTTGTTGCCTTTGAGTGAACATCGTGTGGCTAGATTCTACCAGTACTCAAATCACGACATTGTGGTAAGCATCATAAAAATCTAAACATGAGAAGTTTAGCAGTTCATATTTGATGCGAGCAAGAAATGAGAAATCATGAAATACAGACAAGTGATCGATAGAAATGACAATGCTTCATTCTCATCTCTGACAAGCGTCTGAGAAAATCTAGAAAAACAATTTCAGCAGCTCAGTCGACACCAATCATTGGAGCAAGAGTGAAATGGAAAGTTGATAAATATATTGCTTGTCGACAAATTTAAGCTAATAAATGTATAATTTTTCCATTTCCATTATGCTAGAAATAGTTCTAGGCACAATATAGATACAAAACAGTTTCAGAACACTTTTAAACAAAACTGCAGAACAGGCATCACAGCTAATTCATTTTGTAATTGCTATCAGTCACAAGTTGAAGGGATTATTGAGGTCATTTGAAGAAGAAACACAAATAAACAGAAAAAATGAAAATGAGCTTGAGGCTAAACGTAACCGCGACGCCCTTTTTGACTAAATATTCAAAAAGCTACCTGCTTCAAGATCAAGCATCTGAATAAGCATGAATGTGATGTTGACACCGGCTACAGCAAATGGATATTCCCACATCGCCCTATCGCCTTCTTGCTTCCGAAGAAGATCCTGAAAGGATCTCTGTGGAGAAAACACAGTATGATTTCGCCAAAACTTGGATTTCAATAATAACTTTAGGAAAACAGTCACAAAGAAAACCCTACACAGGATTTGGAAACTGTTGTACAAATCAACAAGTCAAACGAATCCAACAGAAGGAACTTGCAAAGTTCAGACCAGATTTTTTGTAATAAGCTTTTCTGGTCCTACATCATGTCCAAACAATCTTCAACGCCACAGATACGAGGGCCAGTGGTTGAATCCCACAGACCAATTAAATGCACCATGAATTTGTGGTGCAAAGAAAAAATGTGCATGAATTTCAACTTTTCCTCAATTTTGTTCCCGCTTGGGATGTTTCCCCAGGGAAGTAAATTTCCAGTAATCAAAACACGGCTCAGGACTTCAAATTAGTCTATTTATCTCAAAATTTTATTTTGTTGCCAGAAATTAAACCTTCAGATCAATTCCACCAAAAACCACCCAAACATAAAAGGAGATCAAGTTTGACCAACTTATTAAAATTTCAATTTCATGAATTAACAATCTGCAATTAAATTCAACAGAAGTAGAAAGTAATACGGGAAGCCGGATTACTACAGAATGAGATTAATGGCATGTGACCAAAGCTTTATCGAATCAAAGCAGTTCAAAACCATATGTAAAAAAAGTTCATACAAACAATGAGAATGATACGCCACTTATTGGAGAGGGCATCTTATTGAACCACAAACCAAAACATGCACAGACCAAGTTTATACCACATGCATGTGCAGGCTTGCACTAGGAATGAGAGATAGTAAACTTACTGGAAAATTCCTCGCGAAGTACAGCAAATTTTCCAATGATATGAATCCACCACCCCTAAAAGATAAACATGTCAAAGGTTTTCAAAAAATTTAAATTCACCAATTCCAAAACGAAAATCGTAGGTTCACCAAGAACTAAGTCAACTTGTTTCAAGAGATTGAGAGAGTTCTATGAATATTTGAGTACCGAAAATCAGTAGATGGATCTTTTCCTTGCCAACCCATTTCCTTCCATTGATCTGATATTAAGCCACAAAGTTCCTCCTTAGGAAAGGCAGCATGCCACAATTCCCGCAGAGCTTCCTGTGAATCAAAACCAAACAATTTGAAAAAACGAGAAACATCTTACGATTTCATAGTTAATCATGACTAGAAAGAAGGTTTCTGTTGACATTGCTCCACTACTCACGAGTATCTGACACATGCATACCGCATAGCATCTTTATGAACTACTATACCTGATGTTCAGGAATGGAACTATCGTAGGAAATATCCATCCGGTTCTGTAGCCTCTGTAAGCATCTCTCCTGGCACATGAGGTAAAATGGAAAATCAGAATCTAGTGAATTAGGTGTCAGTTAAGGGTCAAAGTAAGGAATACAAACAATACAATGAAGAACTCTTCGACCGTGTGAGGTTGATCGATCAGCATACAATTTTATGGTGCCTAAGTTGTCAAAACACAACTTTAAGCACAATGCGGAAGAGAAACAGATATGCACTAAATTCAAAGGCATTCTATGAGCATGAGTGAACCATATTTCTCCGGCCATTCATGCCTAGGCCATCTAGGTTTTAATGCCCTGCAACAGTCCTGGTCAGAGCATGGGAGTTTGAAGGCTTCACCTTCTTATACGAGCAACACCAGCCAATTTGGATATAAGGAAACTTGATCAAGATGTAATGAGAGAAAATCAGATAAAGTAAGCCAAGATAAAGAAAGGCTAGAGAGACTCCGTAGAACAATGCTATGCAACATTGGCACCTGAAACACATACGTTACTATAAACTTTAATTCAACAAGAGTCGAGAATTCGAAGCAGCAGAGCATTGCCTGTGAAGGTGTCAAATCAAATGATGGCCTAGCATCACTGTCTCTTCTCTGAGCACAAACGCATGAAAGGCCTCTGCCAAGCCATGCAGCTGATCCTGCCACAACCTCCTCTGTCACAAAAGAGATGGATCGGAAAAAATTAATAATGGGAATGATGCTTTGTATTTTTAAACATATCCTGGTGCAAGTAAATGATAAGGCAGAAATCAGCTTCCCCCTAGATAACAAATAGCAACTTCATACCTATCACAAGAATTATTCTCATGTTAATGTGCAATCATCTTTAGCTCAGCATGATTTATACACACACACACACACACACACACACACAAAAATACAAATTCAAATAGATGTAAAGAGCATTTCACGCGAAAAGAGCAGTAATCAGTTGGTTTGAACAGTTCATGTCTGGTCATTGGTGAGTCTACAGCATCTCTATTTTTGTCAATAGAGCTACAAATAGTAAGAAGACAAAATTCATTTTACAAGAATAAAAAGAATAGAAAGCAACCAAGTCAGATTTCATTTTAGGTCGGTGACAAAAAATATAAAGTACTTTCTTATGATGCAATAAATTAAAGTACAACTTATAAATAAATTCCTGTCTTGAAGTTTATTGTTATCCAAAATTCAAGTATGCAATATAACCAGGTTCCAATGTCATAAACAGGGGGGCAAGCGGATTAATTCACTTGTCCCAAAAGTTCGAGCTCTTGGGAGACAACAGTTATATTTTAACATGCACGTACAAGTTGGTTGTTATTAGGCAATAATGGTCATGCAACACTAACTTCATGAAAAACATGAGCTTTTCCTAACTTTGACATACCTTGAAATTGTTCGTCTCGAAAAGAAAACTAACGGGAGACAGCCCAATTAAAGTTATTAACTCTACTGCACATAAAGTATGCACCAAAAAGGCGACTATTAAGAGCCCTTCATAATATTGAAATTTATATATGATTTCTTTAAAATTGAAGATTTAGCTTACCTATCCTCTCTCGATTGAATTGCTGCCCTTCGTCATAATGGCCTCAAATATAACATGTTTAAGGAAAATATTTACATAATTTAAGTTCTGATCAATGAGTCCAACAAATTTTTAAAAAACAAAAAATCAATGAGTCCAACAAATACCACTCCATAAGAAACTTACAGAGATAATGTTCGATCAATGATTTATTAATATAATAACGTACGAAATGGAACAGTAACTCTAATGTAACGTATTGTCAGAGCCACAGAATGAGTGAATTTTCACCCTGAAGCAAATTTAAAAGTGTAAAAAATTCGAAAACAATATCTTAACAGAATTGCAAGAATTTTCAAGCTTCAAGCAATCCATCAAATCATTAACGGATAGATAGCGTGGAGATACAGAAAACACTGTGGACGAATTTGTAAACGGCCAAAAAAAAAAAAAAAAAAAAAAAAACCAACCCGAAATCTCAATGCACTTGGGTATAACAAACGAATTCTTTCAACACACAGATCCATAATCCCCACACGTTTCATTATAAGCAATTAAGCATGAGTACACAGAGACACATACACACATCCATCGATAGGCACTCGTACGAACAAAAGGGAGAGAGAGAGAGAGAGAGAACAGTGAGAATAAAATGAGGATAGTGATGATCGATAGGTGAAACAATGTTAGGATAAAAAGCAAATTACAGAACGAAATAAAATAAGATATATAAAAAAAAACGAGAAAAGGAATTATACCAGATGTAGAATGGCAAGCACTTCCGCGATCGAGCCCCTGCGAAATTCGCCTCACCGCGACAAAAGATCCTCCGCTTCCTCTATCTTCCATCCCCTCACTAATTCTACTCCGGTTTCAGTCAATTAACAATCCCTCCACATGATTCCAACCTTAACTGACAATCATGCTATATCTCACAACCGTCTCTCAATCAGATTCCACGGATTCACATTCAAATCACAAAAAAAAAAACGACGCGAAATGTGCGATGATTGGATAAGGAGGAAACCGTTTCTCGAACTGCTCGCGATCAGGAAGGAAAAACTCCTCCTCACGGTTTCAAGATCTGCCTCACACAAAAACCGAATCGAAACTATTGATTCTCTATAGATTCGTTTGCATGTGTCGATTACGGAATACAGCGAAGAATGCAGAGATTATTTAAGCCTTGCGATCGTATTCCTGCAAAGAAAATTTCATTATTCTCTATGGAAATGGAGGTTTTGTTTTATTATTGTGTCTGTTTGAGTTGGGTGGCCTGCGCGTTTGTTTTCACGGAGGCGTATTTCACATTTTTTAATATTATTTCCACTTTAATTAATAAATTAATATTTTAACCTTTTTAAAGAAATTGGATTATATTAATGATATAATGATTTTTTGAACAACTCAACAACTTCGGGCTAATAGAATAGCTGTGTAAACTACATTAATAGATAAATCTTATTAGAAAAATCGCGTGAGAGAACCTCGATCATATGATAAATTGTTGGTAAGAGAAATCGAATCTCAAAAAGATTATAAATTTAAATGGTATGGAAAATGGCAACTAGGATATATAAAACTTAATTGTGATTTATGTGAGAATGAATGAATATATTTAACCATTTTTATTTTAGATATTTAACATTGGATATATTAAAAATATGTAGTATTTAAATAAAATTAAATGAGTTGGCGATATATTAATGCAACAAGAAGTGTTGGTGTATAAGTAATTAATTCAATTACTCGTTGATATTTATGAAGGGTGTCAAAAATGGGATAGCTGGATTCATAATTCGTTTCGGGTTGGGAAAACGTAAAATTGGCTTTCAGTCTCCAGCCGTCGATTTTTTTTGTGTTCAGTCTCTGGGTATTTTTTTAGTACCACATTTCCACATGAAGTGTACTACATTTTGTATGACATAGTACCATAATTTTGTGGGTAGAGAGTGAACCCAAAGAAATATTTTGATCGGAGATTTTTCACCAACTTCCCCTTGGTAAAACATCAACTTATCTCACCTATTATAAATGACACGGCAGACCTAACCAATTTAATTTTGATTTTGTGGATTTACGGATTGATAAATTATCAACTCAATTCACCTATTTTATACGATGACACGTGTAAGTTGAGTTTAATCCATTTTACATATTTGGTCATTATTAGTACATATGCCCTGTTTATATTGATCACGTTTCTTTTCTTTTTTTGGTTTCAAATATATAGACTATAATTTATAACTATTTTTTTTTCCTACTTCTTTGCTAATATACCTTCATTAACTAAATCTTGTAAAACCTACATTATTTTTTAAATTAATTAAATATAGATAAAATATGAAGTTTCTATTCAATGAAAAAACAAATATGGATAAAATATTAAGTTTTTTTATGTGGATTTGTTTTTTAAATCATTTTCTTAATATGTGTATTAAAACAAACAAACTTATATAATTGACACGGATGAAATATCAATTTTCGTTATTAGTCTTGTATTTTTCAATTTTTGAGGATTTTAGTCATTTTTCATTAGAAGTGTTGATGTGACAGTAGCTACGCACTTCAGTATTGACTATTGTATTGGGATCACATCAACGTTAAATCTAAAAAAGAACTAAATTAAAAAAAATAAATGATTGAAATTGAAAATTGATAATATAAAATATTAAATAAAGACAAGCATACATTAAAAATAACTATAAATTAATATTCAATAAATTAATAATATTTTTAAAATAATATTTTGTCTCGATCCCTACTCGAGACAATATGCTAAATTAATAATTTCGATAAATTAATGAGATAATAATTTTTCGGAAGACTTATTTATAAAATTATGGTAATGTCAACATCATAAATTTATAATTTTCTAAAATTATAAACATAACTAAGAAAATTTAGCAAAATATAATTATATTATTGTCTGTTTTTACATGAAATTTGATTCTATTATTTTATGTTTATACAGAAATTTTATTTGATTAATAAATATAATGAATATTATTTAATTAATAAAAACAATAAAAGCAAAAAAAGTTGATTTATGGTAAAGGGTTCTTAACTTCTTATGACCATGTGGTTTTCTCCAAAATTTAAAATGTTGTTGATATTGGTATGTTTTATTTTATTTTCTTTTTTATTTACTTTCCTTTTCAGCAATTTTCATCTTTTCTTTTCGATCCATTTTTATGATCGGCTTTCTAAATTTTTTTTATAATATAAAGTTCATAATTAATATTAAAACAATATAATCAATATTCTGAGTTGCATACTTCAATTTTGCAACTTTTAATTAACATTATGGAAAATGTTCTTAAATAATGACTTTTTATTAACTTCCCATTCGACTAAATGCCGCAAATCAAAAATAAAACCAGTTTACTTTCTAATATTATACTCATACAAATCAAAAAAGAGGTTTGTCAAATCTAGAAGTGCTACTCATGTTGTAATACAACAATTGTCACTAACCTAAAATAATCTTCAAAATTTTAAATAAATTCTTTTTTTAATGTTATAACATAACTCTAAGGAATTTTGTTGTAATAAAATATCGAACTTGAAATCTCATTTCAAATTTAAGATATTATACTGTGTACATAGATAGTAATTCATTGGATCAGTGGGTATTTTCATGGAATGAAATATTGTGAAAAAATATAGAGTAGGAATTAATTAATTAAAAAAGTCTCATAATTTATGGAAATCATACATTCTCAATTAGTGATGTGTATTCAGTGTAGAGATTTAATGACTTTTTTAAACGATAGATTTTCGTAGATTTGGTATATTTTTATTGACTCTTATAGAATCTCATAGATTTGTAAACATAATTTCATGGACTTTTGTTGATTTTTTGCAAGATTTTTATAGATATTTTGCAAATACTTTTATTGACGGTGCAAATTTATCGGAAAATTGGCCTTCAGTCCCCAGCCGTCGTTTTTTTTTTGTTTAGTCCATGGGTACTTTTTTAGTACCACATTTCCACATAAAGTGTACCACATTTCCACATGAAGTGTACCACAATTTGTATGACATAGTACCACAATTTTGTGGGTAGGAAGTGAACCCAAAGAAATGTTTTGATTGAGTATTTTTCACCAACTTCCCCCAAATTTATATATATATATATATAATTATTTAACATAAATAGCATCTTCACAAAAATTGAAATATAGAAATTGAAATAGATTATTTTTTTAAGAAATTAAACATAAAATTAGATAAATAAGATCGGTTTAATTCATAACTAGAAACCACAGAAAATACAAAAATTAAAACATATAATTGTTTAACAAATCGAAAGCTAAATGCACAAACTTCCTCATATCACATTATATAAAAAAAATTTGTAGCACACACATAAAAAGATAGAAACAGGCAACAAACGGAATACAGAAAGAGATACATAGAAATCATAATATGTTTTTTTTTTATCAAATCAATAATGATTCAAGAAAGGAATCATGTCTCTGAAATTCGAGGAATCCTCGCCTTGTCTTTAGAGATAAGAAAAGCGTCGTAGAGATATATGGGTGAGAAAGATATTTTATTCGATTAAAAGTCTACCGAAAATTTCCAAGGTGAGTAGAAGACAATTTTTGAGTTTATATAGTTGTACATAGAGTTTTAAAATTTGTACATAAAGAATTATATTAGAATCATTGTAAATCTATGGAAATATTGGATGCCTATAGATTTTTATAGATTTTTAAAAAGTCAAGTTTGAAAACCACTAGACTTTTTAACCCTCTAGAAAAATCTAATTTGAATACCTTTAAACTTTTATAGAGTTTATAAAAATATATGTTCAATATATCTAGACTTTTAAATTCTACAAAAATCAATAAAAGTAATTAAATTTTTAAAATTGAATACACACCCCTGTAGGTGCAATATGTTCAATACCTCTAGACTTTTAAACTCTACAAAAATCAATAAAAATAATTAAAATTCTAAGATTGAATACACACCCGGTAGGTGCAGAAAACGTGTCACGGAGCTGTGGAAAAGTTGGGACCATACACGTTCTAAATTCTAACCTTACCTAACCAAACCTGCTGGACCTGGGCCTAAATTTCTAGCGGGCCGCAATTTTTTTTAATTAATTTCTTGTTACGTGTTTCGTTAGAACTTTGCCTACTTCTGAAGTGGGCGAGGGACCAATGGGGTCCATTTAATCAAAAAGTAAAGACAAGTAGCCCAACAATCACCACAGCTTGAATATTTGGCAAAAAAAGTTGATACATACACAAACAAATTTGGATGATTGATGATCTATTGCGGCCTACTTACCAAATTGGTATATATATAAGCTAGTGGATGAAACTAATTATATTTTATGTATAATAATTAAAAAAATATAGATATCTATAAAAGTTTTAAGAGATTTAATGTTTGATCCACTCTTCCTTCGCCATTGTGCTCCATTGAATCAAAGATACTTAAAAAAAAAAAAATCAAATGTGGTGAAACTCAATTGGACTCACCTAAAAAAATAAAATTAGATCATTATGATGTGAAATTCACTTTTCATTTGACTTAAAACCTACGTCGGATGCGGATGTTCATCGAGTACGAGAGTCCTAATATTTGAAACGAGATATCAAATTTCAAGACCTAATTACAACAAAACCACTTCTCATGTCCTTTCGACGAAGATAAACATATATCATCAAATCAACACATCAATCAGTTGGAAAATATCGCAAATATTAAAGAATGAATTCATCATTGAATCCAACCAATAAAAAAAATGTATAATACAAACCTAATTTTCCAAAACTCATTACTGAGTTTTTAAACAGAAAATTAATTTAAACGGTTCATGGGCTTTCAAGTTCCTGATTTCTGAAATTTTTATCCTTTTTAACATCTAATTTTTGTTTTTTTTATGAAAATAAAACAAACTTTTTTAGACAAGAAAATAAAATAAAATAACTAAATATAGCTTTGTGACATCTAGTTTGATCAAGAAAATGGTAAATACTTTTCAAATATGATTTTTATTAAAGTCGCATGAATCTTTTAATATAACTGAATGATGGTCATACATAATGCATTTTTAATGCGCAATCTCGTTTTACGTTTAAAACCTATTTTAATAGTTCATTGTTGTTCAATGAACTTCATATAGTTCTCCCCAAAATACAATATAGATCAATAGCCATAATACAACACCCAATTCATTATGGAAATCATTCTCAGACACACCAAAAGAAAAAAAAAGAGGTAATTATCGAAAAAGTTATACATACAATCAACCAGATCCTTTGTCAACCAAGAGGGTAATAGATTGTGCATTTGTCCAATACAAAGAACAGAGAAAATGCATATAAATTCTACATAGTCCATGCCATTACAGAAGATGGCACTAACCCATAGCGTATTTCTGGGTCCAGCTCCTTGCAGTTTGCTCATATTTGGCTCGGTCCGTCTTGTACATATGAGCGATTTCCGGCACCAGTGGATCATCGGGATTTGGATCCGTCAAAAGAGAGCAAATGGAGAGCAATACCTGAATATAGTCAAGTCCAATCACTACCTTAAATAAACATAACTCGAGATCCCTACTGTGTAAAAGGAGATTGCGATCAAATTAGTGCTCTCCTTTGAGTAAAAGATAAATGTAATAAACTTGTTATGACAATACTAAGTTGGCACACTATCTCATTGTTGATCCTTTTTGTTTTTTGTCGGCCACAAATATTTCCCAAACTCAGTTCAAGAAGGAGGTCCCAACTCTGAGCTCAATTATTCAGACTTGGGCTTTAACTGGTATGGTGCACATTTATGACTAAGATTGAAAAAAAAGGCAGTAGAAATTAGGATGATTGCATATGCAATTCCGGTCCGCTATAAGGCCATTATAGTTAAGCTGATAAGAGAAATGACTCCGGACAAAGAATATTAACCTTAGATATGGTTAGGGCAGGACTCCACTGCTCCTTCAAGATATCAAGGCAAATACTGCCATTGCTGTTTATGTTTGGGTGAAAAACTTTTGTCCTGAACGCCACCTGCAAAAATAAATACAGAAACAATGAACTTTTCTATAAGCAGCAATGCAAACACAAAATTAACAATGTAGTGTAGTTGATTGCACTGACAGTTGAAAATTATCGTAAACTGGGATTCAAAACAAACTTGATACAAAAAGCATACTTCAATGAATTTGTTAGGTTTTTTTATTAACAACTAACAAAAGCTAACACAGTCAACCAGAGTTTTAACTTGCAAAACAAGAGGCAAAATAAGAAAAATCTAGAAAGGTCATAATGCACGGACCTTGAAGATTCTGATCTAATTTTTTTAATGATTAAAGTATAGGAACAAAAATAATAATGCAAATATTCTCTTGGCTATGCTATGTCAGACAGAAGAGCGCCACTGATTAATGGTTAGTTCTCACCCGGAAATCCGGAATGCAACTGGCAAAAAAATTTACTGCATCCATTAATCACCTTAGTTCTCAGTACCTTCCGATAGCGTTCACTTCTGTTGTTCGGATGGCTTCAACTCAATATACAAGGATTGTTATTAATTGCATTTATATATGACACTATTCACAAGGTAACGCCCAATATTTTCTTTATTTCAGTCAATTCCACAAGAACTAATATTTTCTGCTTCTATTTTTTCACTTCTATTTTTTCACAATACAAATAGAATCCAGTAGCTATTTTCTGCAACACATAAATATAAATATTCTTATAATTCACCTCTAATCAAACTACAAAACCATAACAAACTTCGGCAACACATCTAAACATCTTGATGAGGGACAAAATCATTGGAAATATTAAATCTCAGCTACAACCTATACAGAAAAATTATACAAACTTAGATAAAAACAAATGTAGTAAGAATTAAACAGGCAGTCAGACTCAGAATATTATGCAAAAAGATGACGATCATCAACAAAGTTATTTTCTTATACGATATAACGATACTAAAGCTTCAGCTGATGGATCCAAGGTTGCCCCCCAATAAAACAAATGGTTTTGTATTATTCTCCAACCGAATCTTGACACACACTAAATCAACAGGTGATGCTAGAAAGAGCCATAAAAAATCCAGACAGCATGACCTTTGAGGTACTCTTCTTTTGTAAGCTCTAACCAACCATTCTAGAGACAGTTTAACTATTCACATACCTTAGGAGGTTTGAATGGATAATCAGGGGGGAAATGAATAGTGACAAGAAACACTCCTCCTGCATAAGGGCTATCTTGAGGCCCCATTATTGTTGCTTGCCAGTGAAACATATCTTCCCCAACTGGACCTGCCAATGTCAAAATAACAAAAGGAACGTCACACCTCCATCTGTAGAAATTATCTACATATTCTATCAGCTATAAATCTACAATTCCCTCTATCAACAATTGTTAGTAAAAGCATACAAGTGAAAATGCCAACTCACAACACTACTTTATGAAGAAGAAAAAACAGTATATGAAGTGTTCGAATGATTCTCCAATTTAGAAACACATCCTGCTGTGACTCTCTTCTGTTTGAAAACCTCGAGATGATCACTGGAATTCCTGGCAGTGACGAACTTAAAATCTCAATACACATGCTTGTATTATTCATGCATATCTACCTATCTAGCATGCACCAACAGTCAACTAATCAAACATGACAAACAAATCTTCCACCTAATCCTTGTTAATTAAACTTCGACACGAAGCGTCAAATTTCTTCATGGAAATTTTAACAGCACAAACCCACAGATCAACACCCAAACGCTCAACAAATCACATCAAACCAAGAAAGAAACACAAAATTGAAAAAAAAAAGGATAAGAAAGAGTACCAGCGCTGCATGATGTGGGTGGATCTTTCTGAAGATCCTTAAGCTCCTTCAAAATCCGTTTCGAAGCCATATCAGCAAATCGACGCTCGAAACCACCGATCTGCTATCTGTATTTCGAAAGGAAAAATGGTGAAATTGGTGTGTGGAGAGAGAGAGAGTTGTGGTTGTGGACTGACCCGAGGAATTCGATTGGAAGAAATTTGCTTTGATATTTCAATAATTAATTTTCGTCTGGTTCCTCCCCGGAAACTAAACAGTCAGACTTTAAGGATTGGAACGGGTGGGTTCGGGCCAAACCCGCTCCATAAAGAAAAATCAGGACTCGAATCTGACCCACCTCGTCTCTTTTTTAGACTTATTATTACGACCTTTCATAGAACCAGACGAATTCAATTCTAAGTTGGACCAGTGGACCTGATATATATTTAATTACAAAAATTAAATAAACTATTAATGGTTGAAAATAAAAGATTGAGTGTTGAAAGTAAGAGTTGTAAATATTGAAAATTAATGTATGATTATATATTTATTTTTGGATTATTATCAAAAAAATTCTATAAATAGGTCTCTCAATTTGTGAAGAAAAACACAATTGAGTAGACAAAATTTTATAAAGTGTGTAGTTTAAAATATTTTGTGAGTTTGAAACTTTTATTTTTTACCGTAAATTTTTACTTTTAACACGTTATCATCACGATACTCGAAGGTTTGGTTCTCCATAATTTTCTAAGCTCCAAAACACAAGAAAAAGATAACAATATTCAAAAGCAAAAATATTTATTTTACTATTTTTTTATTTTTATTGTGTATATATTTAATATATAATATCATGTTATTATATAAAAAATTCTATGACACCTCATTATAATAACATGATTTGATTATATTATTACACTGCTTATATAATTTTATTATGTTACTGTTTATTTATTGTGTATATATATTTGAATAATATAAGGTTATTATATAAAAAAAGTATATGACACCTCATTATAACAACATGATGTGATTATTTCACTGTTTATATATTATGTTATATAATAGTTATATATATTTGTATAATATCACAGCATTAAATAAAAAGAGTTCATGACACCCCATTATAATATTGTGATGTTATTTACATAATTATTTAAACATGATTAACATTATATACATCATATTATTACCATAAAATGTGCATATACATACATTTATTTTTTTAAGATTTTGTAATAGTCATAAATGGTCATAAACGACTAGTTTTTATCCTATAAATATGATTTTACAAACATATTCAAATATTGATTTTTTAAACAATTTATTGAATTCGTCTGGTTATATGAAAGCTACGATATTAAAATTTGATATAAAATTGACGAAGATGCTTGATGAAATATTTATTTTATAAAATATTGATTTTTTAAACAATTTATTGAAAATTATTTTGTGGTGCTAACATTTTTTTATTGTTATTGATCTCATAAATTTTTATCATATAATATTTATTTTGTGAAGTATTTGAATTCTAAACAATTATTTATTTTATGAACTAATGATTAGTTTAGACAATTTCTACTCTTAAATTTAAATAATAAATCCATGAAACTTAATTATCATAATATATTTAGGTGATGTTTTGTTATTATTTTTTAAATTAAAATATTTATTATGTGTTTTGAATTTTTATTCGATTATTTTGTTAAATAATAAAATAATAATGATATATAATAAAAAATCATATATATATAAAATTGTATTTTTTTAAAAAATAAAAAATTATATTGGGCTGGTTTGGATGAGTTAGGTTAGTCGGATTTGTTCAAATTTAGGTTTGGGTTTTTAATTTTCAGGTTTGTTTGGATTGGGTTCGGGTCAAATTTGAGTTAATTTTTATAATACCTATTCTTCGTCCGGATCCGACCCACCCTAATTGATTCAACGTGACCTTCCAATAAAATCAGAATTGAACATTTGTGTCTAATAATAAAGACCAAGTAGCGAACCTTGACCTTTGGCCCTCCGCTCTTTCATGGTCGTCGCCGCCGGCTTCAATCCACCGTCACGGACACTGGTACATCCCCACAGCGTCTGACCATGGCGGAAGAAGAAGTGTTAGCAGAAATTGAGGCTGTCCGGGCTGTTTACGGTGATGATTGTCAAATCATCAAAACCTATCCCCCACACCTCCACGTTCATCTTAAGCCTCGGACAGCCGATGTTTCATCTCAACAGGTTTTATACTGATTGATATTCAAGATTCTACGGATAATTGAATGATTGGAAAATTTTGTGCGCGGATTCTTGTTGTTTTAGCGGTTTTCTCTTCCTTAATATGGGCTTTGTTGCTTGCGTTGGCTGAATTTTTTTCTGATGCTACGTGGTCTGTGGATTTATAGACTTTGCAATAGTTCAAGGAAGCGTATATAAATGGATTTTTTTTTACGACTGAATTTTTTATTCTGTGTCTGATGGAAAATATTTCCTTGACTGTTCGTCTTGAGCAATCCTCAGATCGTAATATATTCTTGAATTTCTTGGTATTTTTATTCGACGTGCTGAATTATTATATTCTTTTCAGCTTTATTAATCTTAGAACAGTACTAGATAATATGGGCCATTCTAAGTTCTATCTATTTAGTGGCTTTTTCCAGTTCAACTTACGAATGAATTTTGAAGGTTGCATTTGAAAAAAATAAACAAAACCTTCATTCTGTAGGTTGATGACTCCTTGTTTGTGGGATAGCAGTCCTGATTATATGCATGAAATGACTGCTTTGTCATTTGTTTTTCTTATCTATTTAATCTGTGAATACAATCATTTCTTCTTACGGCTACATAGTTTTCAATAATCTCTTCTTACCGCTACATAGTTTTCAATTAGGCTTCATGCATTGGGTGTTGAAGTTAATTTCTTTTATTTACGGACAATTTAAATATTTTTATAACATTTTTCTGTGCAGTTTGTGGAAGCGATTCTAGGAATTCAGACCAGTCCTCAGGTACACTCACACCTTGGCGCTTCTTGCCTTTGGTAATAGAATCTTGGGATTATACATTGCTTTTCTGGCACTTGAATTGCTATCTGTTGACTGTATCATGAAAGATATCAAAAGTATTTTGGGCTTTTTCTCCTCACTTCGTATTTTTTACACAAGTTTTTGGTTCTACGAGGATATCTTCTTTTTGCTTTGGTATTTCTACACTTTGATTTTTTTTACTACCCTCTTGTATTATTGAAACGTAGGTTATCAGTCAATTTTTGTGTAAATGCCAATGTGCATAATATTCAACTTCTTTTGTTGCAGTACCCTGAAGACCCACCAGTTATTTCTGTTGTTTACTCCAAAGGCCTTGATGAACAGAGGCAAAAACATCTGATATCTAGCCTTCGCGACAAAGCTCTTGAACTCGTTTCCTGCCTTATGCTCATCATTCTTTGTGAGGTACCCAAGTCTGGCATTTTGGCGTAGTTTTTTATTTTTTCTAAATGAGATGGTGTTGGGCAGGGGTCTCTATGTGCGTGGACATGTTTTTCCTGTGGTAACTGTTTAAAGATCGAAGTAGTAGTTTCCTTACCCTTGTTTCGATTTTATTTTCCCTTCGTTGCCCCATTTTTCACCCTTATGTTTTTAAATACCGAGTGAATTCGTCTCAATTTTTCATAGTCTTGATTGCTACATGTTATTTTAGGAAGCTGCAGAGATGCTCTCTAGTATGAATCACCCTGATGGAAACTGCGCATTATGTTTATATCCAATAGTTGATGAAAACGCAGGGAGCAATTCACGACCCTTTATGAAGTTAATGTCTTGCTTTCATTGCTTTCATTGGTAAGTATAGTTAATACCCTGCAATGGCTCCTCTATAACTATGAATATATCTGCATCTGGAAAGAAGGGGATTTTGATTTTGTTACTTAAGTAGTCATCATAATCCTGAGTACTCAGACTGGCCAGCGGGAGCTATTGAATTGCGCTTTTCAAAGTATGTTTGGAATGAAGTCAATGATCCTGCAATCGCTTGAGTTATTAATTTATGTAATTATTTTGTCAACTGTTGCAGTGATTGCTTCATTCGATGGTGGAATTGGATCCTGACGCAATGTGAAATGGGCGTTGCCAATTCATCTTGTGCTTCAAAATCTTCTGGAAGTATGCAAGACTAATTTGTGTTTGAAATAGTAATTTGTGTTGTAAATTGTTCGCTTCGCCCAGTTGGATTGTGCATCTTGCTCTTACTTTTGTTAGTACTAAACAGTCCTACTTTCTTGCTACAATGTTTTCTTTACATCATACTTGTAGTTGTGCATTATGAATTAAAAATCTGATGAATCTAACTGCGATTAATATTTTCAGACATTTTTTCGTCTTTTTTTTAGTACTTCTGACTGCCACTCTTCAACAATCTATGGGTTAATTTCCTTGTGTATCAACTATCATGTGAGTGTCTCATGCAAGCATTCTCTAGTGATATTTTATTTCTCAAAATATAGAGGCGCTGAGTTTGTTATTTGTTATTGAAGTATGAGCGAATACAAATAGTTCATAGTTATTGTTTCTGGCATTTGCATTTGGACCTGTGGCACAAACAATGTTCAAGGACAGAGCTAGAACACAGGAGATACTGGGAGAAAGTATGATTTATTGCTTGGCAGATTTCATTTTTGTGATCAATTATAATAAGATTGCCATGATGTGGGGGGGTTAAAGTATCTACCTCCCTCCTAATGGTTGCATAGTTTGGTCTCTTGACTGCTGTGATTGAAATGGCATGCCTCCTCTTTTCCCGTTACATATTTCAGCCGTGTATAAAAAAGAGAATGGTAAAATAAAAATAAAGATTGAATGTGTACCATTAGTCTAGAGGGTTTAAATTCATTTTTAGGTGGCCAGGACTCTCTTCTATCACGCATGCCAAGGTTTCTTTTCACACCATAGTTTAAAATTGCTATGATACTGAAGTGCACAATTGAGAAGTTGCCTATGTGTTTCTGGGTCAAGCTTAGTGTAGAAAATTACTATCAATGCCTCATTACCCCACATTTCTATATGCAGGTACACCATAAATTCACAGCATTTATATGCAACATATTTTAAATTTTGTGTTGGCATAGTCGATGAGTTGAATGAGTATGATACGATACAGGTTGTATAGTCTGCATCCTGTATGTAGATAGTGATTCTGATCATACTTGCTATTGTTTAGACAGTGGACAATATAACTGTTTGGGCTAATTCGAATCATCTGCATTTGTTTGCCAACTTTTTGTGTATATTTTTTTGCTCTGAGATTAGTTGCCAGAAGAATCTTATGTTTGGAGTTTAACCTGTAAAGTTACTTTGCATCAACAAAAAAATAAACTCTATATGGTTGGGGAAAATATAGAATTTTCCATTGATTGAATTGAAATGATTTCGAGTTCTGTGAACTTGATTCCGGATTCATGAACTTGATGTGATTTCACACCATATTGTCTGGGATATAATTGCATACTGTAGGTTAGTGATTAGTCCATACTGCTTATGCGGGGGATTTTGAGTTGAGCTGATGCTTACCTTTACCTGTCTTAGAATCATATTACGTAGTCACCATAACATTTTAATTGCACAACATCACAACTCTGTACTTTTCAACTTTTTTCTTGACTGATTAACTTGTCATTCTCTTCTTTGTTTTTGTTTTCGTTTTCGTTTTCGTTTTCGTTTTCTCCCATTTAGTATTTAAGCAATCCTTTATTCTGTCTTTGTGTGTTCTCCAACTCCACCTCACACTTATACCAACCTTAATTTTATATGTGTTGTGCCACTTGATGCATTCGTCAATTAGGCTAGTTAAAGAAAGAGAAGGATATCACATTTCACACCTCTTTTGCTTTTTTCTGGAATTGAATGATTTTGTTCCTTTCTCTAACCTCATGAGTTTGAATCACTTTTGTCTTTCGTCTTTAAATTCTACTTGAGTTGTGGAGTTATCTGATATTTTGTTGTTACTCCTTAATTCCTGATGAACTTATGTATCTTGTGAAGGCTTGCACGAAATGACAGAAGAAAGTATGTGTAAGTGCCCTGTCTGCCGTGAAATTTTTCTCACCAAGGATATTGAACATGTGCTGGACTTTACTGGGACTGCTACGCATTTGGTATGTCAATTAGGCACTCAGAATAGTTTTTCTTTTTTACTTTCTTTGTTGTTTCTTATTATATTTTAAATTTGATTTGTTCTGAGAAAGTGATGTAATTTTATCCGCTGCTCTTCGTATCTAGATTGTGTTGTTACTGCAAACACGAAGTGTAATCGTAATTACTTTTGTTTAGCTTGACCAATAAATAACATTATTTAATTTCTTTGTAACATAATGTTTTATAACAATTATTTGACTGTGTTTCTTCAATTGTAGGATTCCTATGAAAATGAGGTTGACAAAGATTTTCTTCAGTCTGATTCTGAGAAACTCAGGAGACAGAAATTTGAGACTGTTTTGAAACTTCAGCAAGAAAATAGTGGCTTGATAGAGACAAAGAACACTGAGGTCTTGTTGTCCGGCATGTTTCTTCCCCAGTCGGTTTTGTTACATTCGACCGAGTCCAACATAGTACCCAATGAATCGCGAAAAGAAGAAGTCGTAGTCAAATCCGGAGCAAATCCGGGAAGCTCCTTCAACAGGCCTGGCTCCAAGAAGCACAGCAAATCCAACCCAAAGAAGCACGGGCCTCAAAATTCAAGAAAACAATCAAGGCAGTGGATTGTAAAGGATGATAGTTTTTGAAATCAAGTCATCGTTTATTATCATCATTGTTTTTAATTTTGCCCCCTCATTTTTTGATACCCTTTTTGGTAATACTTTGATTGAAAATTGGAATCAATGATATACTTGTTACTGTAAGTATATTGCTGTTTGGATCAGATAGTGATGTGTCACCAGAAAGTATTGACCCAAAAAATCTGACTCTGGAAGTTAATGTTCGATCCCTGTTCCAGCTAACCGATTATATAATCTGATGGACGTTGTTATATTCGTACGTTGCATTGATTGCTTAAAAAACAAGAAAAAGAGGTTGGCAATTGGCAGATGTTCGATCATTTGAGTGGCGTGGGCGTGTCTGTCGTGTTCTTGCTGATGGCAAATACAATAGATCCGAATCAAATAAATGAAGCAGCTAGCCGTGAGTGCCTTTGCCATTTACTGGAGATTTACCCAAAAGAAACAAGTAAATTTGCTATTATAGGTATGAAATTCTTAAGTTCAAATCAATCAATCCAAATGCAATTTTAGATTATGTTTCAATTTAGGTATTTGAAAAAAAAATTTAAATCTATGCTGTCAAATCCATTAGTTTGGATGTTATTAGAAATCCATTGACAAATCAAATTCATTCACGTTTGTCACTAAAATCTATTAATCCAAGTAGTATCCTCATGGAATACAATCAGATTTACCAATTCAATAATTAACCACCATAAAGTCCATGATGTTGGTTCCACAAAAATTAGTCAATAAGTCATATCTGATGGAAATTTCCTAAATACTAGTGCACTAACACACGTGTTGCATGTTTATACAATATTTATTATTATTTATCTGGTTTATATTTGAATGAAGATTAAAATGTAATTATAAGAAATAGTGATAGATTAAACTGTAATTTTGATATATGAATTAAAAAAATAAATTGAAAAAAAAAATCAAAGTAGGAATTTAACCTACAACTTGATGCTTAAAAAACAAAGACTCTATTTACTAAATTACAAGTGACTTGCATTAAAGTTTTAACACTTTATCGATATATATAATTATTAAAACAGATCATGACATTAAAGTTAGTTATTCTAACGGTTTCAAATTTAATAATATAGTATATATATTTAATATAATCCAATTTTAGAACTAAATTATTTTTCTTAATTTCTAGATTTTTTGTATTAGAAGAAACACCAGAAATTCTTAACAGTCAATAGTTATATGGATCGATTTCAATATAAAAAGTATTTAGGCTACATTTGAACAAGTACTTTAAATTTTTTTTATTGTTTTATGGATGAAAAAATCTAAAGTATGTGTTTAGAAAAGATGTTTGTAAAAAATTCTTGAAAAATATTTTTTAAAAATTGTTCTCCAACTATAATTTTTAAAGAACAATTAATATATATATATATATATGACGACGATGGAAACCAAAACATATTACTTTTTAATTGTAAAAATGTTTTTATAAAATAAATTTTCAAACGCATATTTGTTCTTAAAACAATTTTTAAAATTTTTTTGTAATTTTTTTTTTATAAAAACTCTTTATAAGTATTTTTCCAAATAAAACCTTAATTTTGAAAATAATTTATTAAGTCGGAACTTTTATAGAAGTTCTATATTCGAATAGCAAAGACTATTTTTCTAATTGGCAAAATTAATAAGTTGAGAATCTGATTATCTAAAGGCCAAAATAATATTTTAGTCACTTCACAATTATTAAAACTTTGAAATTTAAGAACACAAGTTCCATTACACATAAACAAGACGCATTGAATATATATTCAAATATTCAATCGAATAATTTTATTGTGGGACGATATCACGGATCTTTATTCGTAATATAAACCAACTTTATCCATATTTAAAATAAAAAATAATAATTTTAGCATAAAAATAATAATTTTTCATAGGTGACCCAAATATAATATATGTCTCATAAATTTGATACGTGAGACCGTCTCATAAGAGTTTAAGTGATCGAACTCGACTTGATTCATACACGTGCATAATTTATCGTAATAAAGTTAATAATAGGTTTGAAGTAAATAAAATTCCAAAAAATCCTATCAAGAAAAAAAACTTGAGTAATTATTCTATGATATATGACAGCTATATTGTTGTGAACCCAAATTAGCAATGGTAACAATTTAGCTTTTCTAAATCTCGTGTGGATCCATTGTATATAAAAAAATTTATAATAATCTCGGGTCGATCCAATATCTTAGATATTTTTGTGTTTTCTTCGAAAGTTTTGTTGGAGAAAATCCATATAATTACATAATTCATCATGCTAAATCGTTAAGAATTTGACTGAAAATTTAAGCGGAAGCGTACACTAAGTCATATATCACTACAATAAATTTCCTAATCAACAACACACACACGACAACGGTTTGTCGCTAAAATTAGCGACTGTTTTGCTTAAAACCGTCGCAATATGCAAAACCGTCGCTATATATAGCGACATTTTTCAACAAAACCGTCGCACTTTTTAAATTAGCGATGGTTTTGATTAAACCGTCGCTAATTTTAGCTTAAAACCGTCGCTATAAATAACCGTCGTAATTTTTAAATTAGCGACGATTTAATTATAACTGTCGCTAATAGTGACGGTTTAAAATATTACCGTCGCTAATACTGACGGTTTTACCAAAAACCGTCGCAAATTGTCTATAAATATCGGCAGTCCATTTTCTTCCACACCACTTCACAACACTTAAAATTTTCTCTCATACATGATTTTAGTTTCGAGTTTGGGTATTTTTTTCGCTTCAATTTTTTGTAAATTTTTAGTTCAGATCATAAATATTGTTAACATAATCAGATTGTAAGTTTTTTTATTTTATAGATTTATTAAATTATTAAAACTATTTCTTTTATTTTACTGAAAAAATTAGCGACGGACATCATAACAAAATGTCGCTAAAATTAGCGACGGACTCTATGGAAAACCATCGTTAATTAGAGACGTAAAATTTTCAATAAATCGTCGCAAATGGTATCTACGACAATGTTTTAAAACCGTTGTCGTTGAACGCACTTTTAACAACACAGCTTTTAACAACATTTTTAAAAAGACTACGACAACGGTTTTTCACCGTTGTCGTTGGGCATTTTTCTTGTAGTGTATAAATGAGTTCTGAAAACTTAATCCTTTAGAACGAGTTCTTATTTTCCAGATTTATACGTTCTTTTCCTTAAAAGAGTCACCCATTTTCTCTTCAGAGCTATTTTCAATAATTGGTAGAGATTAGAGAACGTAATAACGCTTGATCTAGGGACCACTATCATTATTTATATATAATATTTCTGTTTTAACTCATCATAAAAAAATATTACACTTATATCTCTATACGTTAAAACCAACTATCTATTATACATATCAAAGCCTATTAACCAAAAGCTAAACCGATCATTTAAGTTTTAAGTTTCATCTCAACTCACATCACATAATTATTAACATATAAGCTCGTACTAATAAATTCGACCAAACAAGTTTTTCAAGAATTGAAAGTATGAGAGCTCTTTAAATTTATGTATCATCTTGTGCCTGGACAAAGTTTATTCTTACCATCGTAGCGATAACAAAGCGAGGCACTTTGTGAAAAAGCGCTCTTTGTTGGGATAATTGGGCTAATCTTTTTCCATCACTCGATCCCACTCACGATCCTAACTTTTCTTAGATTTTTTTTTTTGTAAAATTAACTCAATAATGGTGTGTAGATCCTTTTCATGGATTCATTCTCCATGCATTTTTGGAACAGGTTCAATAATTAGAGTTAGAGAAGGCTTGAACTTGATATTGAAGAGGGGAGTCGTGCTTTGGGTGTGGAAAAACTTATATTAAAGAGTTTAAATTGCATGCATAAAAATAAACACAATAAATTTACATTATATATATACAGTTTTGTTATGTTTCTCATCAATCGTATTCATCTCTATACGGCTGTACCCACCAATGAGGTGACACTCACCTATTGGATGTATAATTTTGATATGTCTCATCGCATCCAATAGGTGAGTGTCATCTCATTGGTGAACACATAAATGAGCACGGTTTGATTGTTTCCATGGATTCAAATTTTCTGAATTTAAGATATTTTGAATCCATGTCTCAACTTTATTCCTCAATTGCACATCCGAGTCCATCATAAACATCTACGGGATCTAAAATGATGGATTTTAATTTCTTAATTTTTTATGTGAGATCGGAGATATGTGTTGGAGTGTGTTGGGTGCAATAATTGTCTCTGCTGGAATAGCGATCGAACTGTGGTGCTTGAGCTGCTGTGCGATTTAAAAGATTTGGGTTGTACCATTACCATTGGCTATAATTTTCGGTAAAACGACAAGCACTCGATCCTACAATTATTATCAGAGTCAAGGTCACGGGTTCGATTCACACTGATTGTAAGAAGTGCAATTATTGGGAGGAAGATTGTTGAGTGCAATAATTGTCCGTACAGGAAGAGCGATCGAACCGTGGTGCTTGAGCTAATGTGCAGTTTAAAAGATTTGAGTTGCACCATTACTACTAACTATAGCTTTTGGTAAAGTGACAAATGCTCGATTTTACAGAGTGTGTGCATGTAAAAAGATCAAGAGTGTCACACTATGATCTATATAGTGTTTTTTAAAAAAAGCATTTTCCTTTTCTGTTTCATAATTTGTTGAGTGTACTGTGTAGTATTTCATTAATTATTATTGATAAGTGATCAATCATTTGTTTATGTTCTGAATAAAAAAAATTAAGAATTTGCTTGAAAGAAAATATAATTGAAATGATTTTTTACATGACTATGAAAAATAAAATCAAAATGAAAAAAAAATGTCCAAAAAACCTTGTCATTGGTTCAAAATAAAAACCCAAAAAATAATATATCCTTCAATATATACACTCTTTATAACTTGTTATACATCGTTACATTTTTCATTATTTCTAAAAAAAATATTTATTATTTCATTTCATTATATTTTATTTCTAAAATGTCTCATATATAATTGAATTATATTAAATCAATAGCACAAACATTCTTAAAATACTTAATATTTAAATAAAAAAAAACATCTCATCTATTTAATTAAAATTTCTATTTCCCTTCTTTTTTTATGGAGATGTAATCCATAACCGCAACCCTCTCATGCGCACTGGGTAAATTCTCATGCTAACGTAATAGTCTGCAAACCACGTTAATCAAATAGATCACACTGGACAAAATTTGTGCGACATACTCATTCGAAAAACTGTTCGTATGAAATATCTAACTCTTGACTTTTAATAAGATGTTCTTACTTTATCAATTCCAGCACACTCATAAATAAATTATGCTTTTTTTTTTAATGGACACAACAGAACACAGAAGTGCTGAGCACTGCAAGGAACCAATATAAGCGGCGCATGTTGTCGCTGTGCTTTAACAAAAAGAACGACATATGTATTATTGAAATTTATACAAAAAAGGTTGCCATTTTCATGTCCGAAAATGCAAAACAAACAAATTTGTGGGTTCCTATTGTTATTTAATTCAATTTTCAAATGTACTTGAAATATAATTGTGATATACACTGCACATATAATGGATTATTGTTGTTGTTATTATTATGAGTAGGTCTCTTGTGAGACGGTCTCACGAATTTTTACCGATATTCACAATAAAAAGTAATACTCTTAGCATAAAAAGTAATATATTTTCATGGATGACTCAAATAAGAGATTCGACGCACAAAATTGATCCATGAGATCGTCTCACAAAAGTTTTTGTGTATTATTATTATTATTATTATTATTATTTTGAACTCAAATTCTAATCATTTTTATACTTATTTTATTACTACAATATTCCGACCAAATAAATAATCAAATTTATAAAAAAAAATGATAAGATATTTAAAATTTTAAAATTAAAATATATTTTATATGCGCATATAATATATATATGTATAGACATATGGTTAAAGTTAGTTCAGTGGGACCGAAAATCTGCCAAGTTATAGCCAATAATTGGATCTAACATTATTTAGGATGAAATATTCTAGTATACAATACACCATATTTCATGTTCAATCACCGACACGTGGTGATAGGGGTGGGTACGGTACGGTATATTGTATCGAACTACGGTATCGTATACCATACCGTAAATATCGGTATGGAATTTTTCCTTACCGATACCGATACCGGAAATTCGATATACCGAATTTTCGATATGAAAAAATTCATATCGCATACCGTACCGACACTGAAAATTTTGTCGGTATACCGAAAAAATGTCGGTATATCGAAAAGACAAAATTATACCGAAATACCGAAAAAAAAATATTTACTTACCGATACCGTACCGAAATTTTCGGTATATTGATTTTTTCGGTAATTTCGGTATTTTTTCGGTACGGTATTTCGGTATTTCGATATTTCGGTATATTTTCCCAGCCCTACGTGATGATTTGACTGTACAATCCGTTATAATTTTTAGTAAAACAGAAAACACATTATTCGGATAATAAAAATATAACTGGTCCTCGATTATTCTTGAACTTCTTTTGTCTATCATGATCATTAAAATCTATACTTATCACCATTTGTGGTTTGAATAATTCAATCCACCGAACAACTTGCCTTTTCTGCATCTTCAACCCAAAAGCTAATCAAAGCAAACCAAGCCTAGACCAAAATTGAAGATTTCTAAATTTTCTACACGATGTTATTTATTTATTTATTTAAAAAAATTGTATAAGTTTTTGAAGAAAAGTTGCTAAATTTCTCTAGTAAATTTCATTTTTTTAACGTAAAATGAAGATAAATATCATAGAAGAAGGGAAATAAAATAAAGATCGATTGTTCAGTTCGAATTCGATTTAAACCAAAACTCGAAATTAATATTTGGCTTTATTTTTCTTAATTTCTACGTAGATTTCAGTTAAAAAAATTAGTTAATCAAAAGTGTCGAAATCACAGCTCTGAATAAAAAATTAATACCCAAATCAAATAATGTATCCTACTGTTGTTGAAGTTGAAATCGTGTCTCCCAAATGGAGAAGGTCAATTAAATGATGATTTATTATCTTTTTTACTGAAATTAATGAATCTGTACGGCCTAAATTATTGAAGGACCCAAACTGTTGCATCGGCCCTATATATTCTACAATTCAATAATACGTCCAAGCCCATTAAATGAGTTTTTTTTTTTTAAAAATAAAATTTATAAAGATAAATGTAAACGATCCACACCGCTCGTGAGTTATTCGGAACTCGACTAAGTAGAAAGATTGTTTGAGATGTTTGCTAAGCTTATCGAATCGAGTTTGAGCTCCATAATTTTATCGAGTCGAACTTGAACTTAAGGATATTCGGCTCGTAAGCTCGCAAGCATGTTTGCGAGTTCAAGCTCGGTTCGTTTACGTGGCTCGAGCTCGTATAGTTTGTTGGACAATAACTGTACAATAACTCAAACATTGAAAGTTAACTTGCATTGTCCTACTTTGATATCTAATTAAGTGAAAAATTATAGATTGAAATGTTATAAAATGATAAGCTTACTCCCTTAAATTTTCGCGTCTTTGTTGGACTTTTGGCTTTGAATGCTCAACGAGCACGAGCCAGACTCATTAAACATGATAAACGAGCTATTAATGAAGTGAGTTCGAGTTTTTCGCGAGCTTAGTAATTTCAAAACAAGAAGAGCTCGAGCCTCATGATAAAACCTCGAATCAAACTTGTGCCCAGCTCGAACCTATATATTCCTTAAACGAGCCATTTACTCTAAAGATGGCTTCTTTTAATTTCTCATTTGGCTGGAATATAATCGATCTTGATGCTCGTGGCTAGAAAAAACCTAGCAATTAATTATTTGATTGATTTAAATTATTTATCATATATAACATATAGTTTTGTGAAAACATGCACGTGGATAAAAATAAAATAATTTCTATATTAAAATAAATCTAAATTCTAATTATATATTATTATCTTGAATGTTTCCCACTATTTTCAATGTTAGTGAGTGTCCTGATAATTAAATAAAAATAATAGAACGAAATTATTTTCCATGTATTCAATATATTAAAATTTCAAATCACAAACCTCAATTTTATATATTATTTGTTAATATTTATATTAAAGTTATGTTTTCAGTCACAATTATATCAATTTTTATTAAAAATAAATAAATAATTTTCTCGTTAAAAAATTTAAAAAAAAGTTTTTTAAAAAACACGAGAAACTTAATTAATTACATTTTAAAAATATTTTATTCAAATAAAACCTACCATAAATCGAATAACTGAAAATAAAGTGAAGGCTAATTCCTAGGGTTTCTTTCAAGGTTTTCAACTCACATGGAACAAACTTTAACGAAACATTTAACATAGTGTTATGAAAAATTCATCGGACTCACACTAGAAAAAGACATAGATTACTACTAGTTAGTTTCTATCGTTTAATTTAACGGATTGATGAACCCGAAAATTAATCTTACACGAAAATACGACATTCTATATTTTTAGGAAACAATTATGATTTTTTTTGTCGAATATGAAGTAAAATTCGATTATCGTTCGCATGAGATGATGATTATTTTGAGCTTCGTCTTCATGCTTTTTTTTTTTAAAAAAAAAAAAGTAATTTAAGAATCCTTCAAAAGGGAATGTTCTTCAACCTAGTTTTATCCCAACAAACCTCGTGCCTATAACATTACAATATTCTTTCTACATTATTCAATAAAAACAGTCCTAATATGGAAAGCTCGAGAAAGAACACTGGGGCGCTTACGCGCTTGCAGCATGTGCTCGTAGTAACTAGGGTTGTTAACGAGTCGAGTTTTATGATTAATTTGAACTTAATTTGTAGGACGAATTATTGAACTAATTATATAGTTTTTATATATTCTTTTGAACCCTTGATTAGTGGTGAATTAGTTTTGACATGAAATTTCGATTTATAATTATTTACGCACCAATATATATGTATAATTTCAGATTAATTATATCAATCTCGTAGCATAAGTTTAATCACTCGTTCAGTATGTTGACAAATTTATGGATAGATTGAAATTTCACACAAGAGCATACACATAGAGATTATCGTGCTATAGAATATCACAAAAACTCCCGTGACATTTATAATTTATTCGATCTGAACAACAAAAATTATTAATTTTTAAATCTGAAATATTATTTTTCATTGCAAAATATCAATTTTGTTAGTTATTTGTGAAAAAAATTATGGTGAAATGTATGTTGTTTTGAGTCAAAAGTGTTCGATTAATTAAAAATATTAATTTTTATGTCTAAAATATTTATTTTCACTGAAAAAATATCATTTTTATGTTATGAAGAAATATTGTTAAATATATGTTGTTTTGAGTGAAAATTATTCGATCCATTAAATATATTATATTATTTTCTATTTCAAAAATATTATTTTTAAATGTCAAATTTTTTTTGTTATGTTATGAAAAAATATAATGTATTATATATTGATTTGAGTGAAAAATATTATTTTTTTATTTTAAAAATATTAATTTTTACTGTAGATAAAAAAACCAGTTGATCTCACAAATATAAATCCGTCGGACCATGGTGGAGTTGATCTAATCGCATAGTATTTGGATAGAGGTCGATTAAGTGATTGATGCGATGGCTTTGTTTGCCACCCATTATTATTAAAATTAATTATATAGTCCTTGTAGGAAAGGGGCGGGAATTAATTGTGGTCATAATTCATTCACTCTTCTACCACTTTATATTTTGTAAGATCCAGTTTGGTTCCCCATTTGTGCTTCCATTTTTTTTTAATTTCATATGGAATGATCAAAATATGTAAGATTCTATATACCGAAAATTATATATCATATACCATATCAAAAATTATATATTGTATATTGTACCGAAAATTACGGTATAAAAAAATTCATACTACCGAAAATTTCGGTACATATAACTAGCATAACGATTATATCGAAATTGTACGGGATATCAAAAATTTCGGTACAATATCGGTATATACCGTTTTATACCAAAAAAACCTTATATTTTTAAAATTTTATAATTATTGTTTTAAAATATTATATATTTTAAAATTTTTATATATTTTTTCGATATTCCGGTATATAACGAAATTTTACAATTGCATACCGGTATCGTACAGAAAAATCCGATATTACAGTACCGTACCGAAATCTTCGGTATACCGAAAATTCGGTATTTTTTCGGTACGATATATAATCTCAATATACTGAAAATTCGGTATTTTTTCTCATCTCTAGTCCAAATTGGTTGAGAATGCAAGCACTTGAACAATTATCATATATTTGATTTATTCGACCAACACATTCTCGGACGATTGAAATGAGAAGTATTTAATTTCGTACCCTTTTAGAAGGGCTGAGATAAAATGTTCATGATCACTCTAGCTAATCTTTCAAAGATTTTTATCAAAACATTTGCAACCATAACATTAAGGTTGGTAGATTTCTGCTCCGATCCTAGCATAGTCAAAGAACGTTGCATTCCATTAATTCTCTTTATAAAGGTATAAATATTTGGTAGTAACCTTATGATATACGAAGGAAGCATATGCGATGAGACTTCTTCTTCGATGGTGAGATAAAATAATGGCATTGTAACGTTCTTGTTCTATATTGATTGAAAATGATTATAAGTGGTTGTAATGAAATAATGAACTCATATAACAATTTGGATCAGTCGTCTTTGTAAAACGAATACAAATATATAATAGTTTTTAAAGAGCGGAATTAAATTCGCGCTTGCGTGAGATTAATCTCTGGACGGTGAAATCGGTAGGGTCCTCGTTGGATGAAAAGAATCCGTTATGTTTTCACTTGTAAAGTAGATTGAATATGAAGCAGCACAATTGTGATTTAACTAAATTGTTTATGTTATGATTAATTAAAATGATACTCAAGAAAAAGTATCAAAGGACAATGAGCGGGTTTCTAAGTAAGCTCGTTAATATAGTTTATGTAAAAGTTGTCTTTGTCTGCTTAGTTTCCGATTTCGAATTGTAAGGTCTTCGCGCATCAAATGAATAATAAACTTTTCAAAGAAATGAGTCAAAAGGTATTCTAGCTTTGAAATATAACTAGAACAATGGTGAGAAAAACATGTTTATACGAAGAGTTTCATTTTAAACAAAATTATAAAATTTATATCGAGTTGCAAAAATTATCTTGATAGGAGAACGTTCAATACATGACGATTGAATTGTACAAATTAAAATATTTAATTTATACTAATACCATCAACTATAAATTTTGATATAACAATATGCTTGACCGTATAATAAGCATTAGAGTCAATGACATGGATTGTAACGAGAGTAATTATTGGAAAGTGTACATAGTGTCATAAATGCTTCTCCTAAAAATGCGATCGACATGTGACGTTATATTGTCATATAGACTAAAAGATTTTACTTGCTGTCTTTAGCACAAATTATAATGATAAACAGTCGATCTTATAAATAATAAACACACAATATACACATATATAAATAGTACAACCGTTAGATTAGAGTGTTTATCAAATGCCGTCGATAGAAATAATCGAAGCATATAACAATATTTTTTAAATTTTTGATAATCGAAAAATAAATACGTAAGTAATCAAATAAATAAGAATATGACAACTTGTCGTATAAGTAGAAACATAGATAAATCAAAAAGTGTTTTCCTAAGAGTAAGGACAAGGAGCCACGTCACACTGACAACTACTGACTCTCCGTCCACTAATTAAATATGAGAAGTCTAATTAATTAATTAATTAATTAAAAAAGCGGCCAAAATAATATCTGTTATTCCAGTCTCTGACGTCATCGTTGGACCCTCCAGGCTCCTATGTCCTACCCAGGATCAAATATACAGTATATATTTGGCGGTTTCTCTCTCCCACTCTGGTTTTTTTTTTAAACTAGTGTACTGATACACGCGTTACGTATTTATACAATATTTTTTTATAACTTATTTTGTTCATATTTAAATGAAAATTAAAATATAATTATAAAAATAGTGACAAACTATACTGGAATTTTGATATATGAATTAAAAAATAAATAAGAAAAAGAAAAGAGAAAAAAGATTCAAGTAAGAATTGAATCTATAACTTAATGCTTAGGAAACTAAGGATCTAACCACTAAGCATGACTTGTTTTAAAACCTTAACATTTTATTTATATATATAATTATTAAAACAAACCATATCACCAAAAGTTAGTTACTCTAAATATTTTAAACTTAATAATATAGTATAGAATATGATATATTTTTTATTGATATTTATGATTAGGCGAGTTTTGTTTGAGTTATTTAAATTTCTTTGAGTTTATTAGAAATTAAAATACTTTTTATTATATATTTAATATTGATATCATTTGAAATTTATTTTTTAAATTTTTTCTCAACTCAAATTCATTTTTGAAATCAAAATNAAATTTTTTCTCAACTCAAATTCATTTTTGAAATCAAAAATTTTTTTTCATGCAAAAGTAACATTAAATTATTTATAATAAATTTAACCAAAAATCACCTCATATATATTATTATCATTTCACCGACATTTTGTTATTGGTAGTTAGAAAATGTCAGAAATGTAAGTCATGTTTGGTTTGGATAGTTTCTAAGAACATTAATTTTGGGTAAATATGAACATTATTAATTCGTTTCACGAATAAAGATTCGTGATATTATCTCATAAGAGAAAATATATAATTAAAATCCTTCACAATTACTATTAAATTGAAAGGATATTTGAAAATAAATTTTGGCGAAACACTATAATATCTATACCACATATACATAATACACGAGGAGCCTAGAGTAATTAATTTTTGGGCATTCTTTAATTTTTTATAAACAAAAAAAATACTCTTATAAAATTATAAAAATTCGTCATCTTCATTTAAAAAATATTTATAAATAGATTAGTCAATTTTTTGTTTCTCTATACCCCATTGCATGCATCGCCTGTGAAGGGATATTAGTATGTATTTGAAAAGAATAGGTATCTTGTGAGACGGTTTCACGAATCTTTATCTGTGAGACGGGTCAACCCTATCGATATTCACAATATAAAGTAATACTCTTAGCATAAAAAATAATATTTTTTAATGGATGACCCAAATAAGAGATTCGTCTCACAAAATACGACCCGTGAGACCGTCTTACATAAGTTTTTTTCATTTGAAAATATGAATTTAAAATTGATCACGCTATCAAATAACACGATCCGAATAGAAAATAAAGAAAACATAATTTAAAAACTATTAGAGATTAAGTAGACACGGAGTTATGAGAAGTTCAAAAATGTAGAGCAAGTTATAGTACAACTTATTTTGATCTCTACTTTTATTATCTTGTGGGTTAGTTTTGGAAGATCACTTGCATAGATACGTAGATACACACAACATATAAATCATGACTAGGTTTTCCGTGGGACGAGTCGATCGATAGATAGCTCGTGTGAAAAGTAACAATCGGGTAAGAGACTTGTCTAATAAAATTAAAGTTTGAGACGATATTACAATGGATTAAATTTGATCTAAATATGAATAGCTATAAAATGTCACCGTCAATCAAAATATGAATCTAATTATGTGACCTGAGTTCGCGTTCCTACTGTTTGCTCATTCCACGCACCCTTTAGTGCCATTATAAAAGGCCAATCCCAACCTCCCTATTTTCTTGCAAATTCAAGAGTCCCACAGCACAATTGAATAATATCTAAGCTGCCACTACGCTGCCCTACCCCCACCCAACTCAACCCCATTTCCTAACAAAAATAAAGCATGCGCATTTCATCTATTAAAAGCGTACGGCCATGCACCTTATCGAGCGTACAATTCGAGCTCCCCATTGCCATTAAGACAAGGCCCACCAAGAAAACATCGAGCGTTGCTTTTCGAACCCAGAAAAGTTACTTAAAATGCGGATTTTTAGATAGTATTGATGGATCCAAGAACTTGTCCTTGATGGAACCAGCCAAGGTTAGCAAGAGGTGGAGGGAGTACCAAGGGATCAAGAACTGGGAAGGACTACTCGACCCGCTCGACGACAATTTACGACGCGAGATCATTCGTTATGGGAACTTCATCGAGGCAACGTACCAGTCATACAATTTGGACATTTCATCTCCCTTGTATGGTACTTGTCGTTACTCTAAAAGAGACCTACTCGATGAGTCGGGATTTAGCAAAACGGGTTATAGAGTTTGTAGGAATCTGACCGCCAACTCCGGTATACGATTGCCGCGATGGATGCCAACATGGATGGCCATGCAATCCAGCTGGATCGGTTACGTGGCGGTTTGCCAGAACAAGAAAGAGATCGCCAGGCTCGGCAGACGGGACGTGGTAATTGCGTTGCGTGGCACGGTCACTTGTCTCGAATGGCTAGAAAATCTGAGGGCAACCTTAACTCCCCTCTCTGGCACGGACAACGGTTCTGATTCCGATAGTTATCCCGATCCCGACTCGGAAGTACCGATGGTGGAGAGTGGATTTTTAAGTTTATACACCTCCACGTTTGAAAACCGGCCAAGTTTACAAACTCTACTGAAACAGGAGATATCACGAATCCTGGAAAAATACAGGAATGAATCACTGAGCTTCACCATCACCGGCCACTCCCTAGGGGCGGCTTTGGCTACTGTCGCCGCCTACGACATCAAAAACACTTTTGGAAACTCGCCCCTTGTCACCGTCATCTCCTTCGCGGGGCCGAGAGTCGGGAACTGGAGCTTCAGATGTGAGCTGGAGAAGCAAGGCACCAAAATCTTGCGCATTGTCAACTCTGATGATCTCTTCACCAAAGTCCCAGGATTCGTCATAGAAAATAACGAACAGAATCAGTTTTCAGACAATTTTTCATCCAACAAAGCTGCGGCGGGTCTTGGCGGATGGGTTCATAAGCTGGTGGAGGATATGCAATGGGTCTACGCCGATGTTGGCTGCGAGCTGCGGCTGAGCAGCCGTGACTCGCCGTACTTAAGTGGCATCAACATTGCCACGTGCCACGATCTCAAGACGTATCTTCATCTCGTTGACGGATTTGTGGGTTCAAACTGTCCCTTCCGGGCCACAGCAAGAAAAATAATTAACAAAAACCTCGGCACCGGATAATTAATTAAGTTCCCTTTTTACGTCCAAAATTTGGTATCATTAAAAAAAAAAATTAAAAAAAAACTTTTGTATATAATTTTTTAAAAAATTACTGGTTTTGTTTATCCTACAAGTACAATATCCACACAATTACTAATGCCGTCCTGGATGGATGCAATTATTGACTTTTTAAGTGTCCCATCATGCTCAAGAACAGCACATATAGAATCCGTATGGACCTGCGTTTGTATAATATTACACTCTTCGTCCAACATACAAATCGTCATAGGTAATGCAATTATTTACGTATTGGAATTGCGAGACATGTACTTTTGTTTACACCTGGCTTTCTGACCAATGAGACCAAATATCCCAATTTTAGGGACATTTCCACTTCATCTAATTTTAATCTTAATCTCTTATCTTCCATTGACGTTAAACTAATCCGATGGTAACTTATCATATCAGTACTTACGATGAAAAACTAAAATTAATATACTATTAAAACAAAATTTTGACATTATAAAATCGCAAAATAACATATATCATTTCATATTTGATATGGGAAACAAATAATAATCTCCTCTTATAGTACATGATTTTCGTGAGAGATATTTCAATAAAATTTTTTTTTACAAGGATGTAAATTGATGGATCAAGTGAATTTATTGTACTTGATGAGTTTCCTAGTCCATAAGTAACGTGTTGTGCCACGTAGACGTTGTAGTGACCTAATTGGAATGTTGGACGGTACTAAAAAAGTCTAATTTTGTTCTATTGATGGAATTTTAGGAGAATTGCATGCCACCGACCCGCTTCCATGAGAAAACACTTAAACACTACTCATGCCTAACCAAACCTCCGTCCATATATATAATTAATTTTATGCATGTTATGTAAGCACAGCTGAAGTAACATCAATTTATTAAATATATAGTTTTATCTCATCCAATACGTGGTCACCTTAGCCAGTGGCGGAGTCAGGAATATGACTCTGTCTGGACTAGAATTTTAAACTCTAGAATTTTTTTGATATTTTAAATTGATCTACCCAGACTAATATCATATTAATCCAAAATTATACAAAATTTACATATAAATTTTTTAAAAAAAAAATTGGACTACCGGGCTAAAGCCCGGGTATCTATACATGTACCTCCGCCTATTACCTCAGCTGTGAGTGTTCATAGGATCACAAACACAAAGATATATATATATAATGAATTTTATGTCTATTATGTAATCACAGCTGAAGTGACATTAATTTATTAAATATATAGTTTTATCTCATCCGATACGTGTTCACCTCAGCGTTGAGTGTCCATAAGATCACAAACACAAACATATGCGTGTATTCTTCAAGAACTAATTTTTGTTATATTTTTGCTAACTAGTTTATTTACTTCGTATATTTTTAATTATGGGACAAACAAGTATTTATTACACTGTAAAAAAAAGGTTAAACAATGATTGATTGTTTATTTCAAAAGGAGATATTTAATTCCGGGCCACGACTTCGGTTTCATAGTCCATACATGCATAATCGGGCCTCCGTCCAGATATACCCATATTAGGCTGAAAATGTCAAACTCTGCGACCTTCATATATGTATGCTTTATTAGATTAACACTCGATTTGACATTGAAAGTAAAATATGTTAGATTCTAATCTCTTAGTTATAGTTTAGTACACAGATAAGAGAGGTATTGATAAATAATCTTCTTTATTTCACGTTTGGTATTTTTTTAGAAAGCTCATGATAATACCATGGGCCCGTGATAAATAATTTTATACAAGAATAAATTATCCTTTTTATGAGATGTGATAATTTTAATTTAATGATAAAAATACCACAAATGACTTAATTGCCCTCAATATATAAAAAAACACTACAAATGATTTTTATAAATCTCTGTTAGTAGGTAGAAATTATAATCAAATAAATAGTTTTATTTATTTTTATATATTATATAATATGATAATTATATAAATGAACTCGAGATCATTATATAAATGATTTTCATAAATTTCAATAAAATTATTAGTATCACTCAATTAACCTTAAAAATTGATATTTGACTTGACTCACAAAATCAATGGCTCAATTATCATATTATATAATGTATAAAATTAGGTAAAAATAAATAAATAATGCAAACACCGTCGGCACATGAATTGATAAGAAATATGAACTCAAGCAACAATTTTGAAATTATAAAATTTATTATGATAAGATTAATTTTGTCATTACAATCTAATACATAAACTTAATCACCCTTATTAAAATCATACCAAACATTAAATATAATATCCTACATCTTATTTATCCTTAACTTATTCTTATATTATATATCACATGTTTATCCTATCATGTGTACCAAACTATGCCTTATAAAACAATAATAATATTAATGTTGTTCCATATACACAAAAAACTCTTACGAAACTGTTACACAGATCAATTTTGTCATATAAATTTCTAAACCGACCCGTGGAAAAAAAATATTATTTAATATTAAGAGTGTTACTTTTCACTACAGATATAGATCATGTCGACATATCTAACAAAAACATATTCGTGATATCATATCACAAAAGATGGCGTTTCCTCGGTGTAACCTTTGATCCTGCACTCTTTTCACGGTAGAGCCGAAATGGTTCGTGCATCCTCGAGGCCGATCTAGCTATATGAAACGAAATGGGTAGTTCAATTGAGAATCATGGTTGTGCTTGGAGACAGAAAGTAAGAAATATTGGCTTGGTTTGGTTCATTAATTCGATTAATCTCATCCGTACGATAATAGTACCAACAGAGCAGATGGTAAAAACATAAAAATCTCAAGGTGTGAAAGAAATCGAGCCTCACAAAAAGGTTGAAACTGTTGGATATACACAAAGCTTTGAAATTTCCTCATTATTTCCAACCATATATAATATCTATATTCTATTAGGCAAAAACTTGTGTGAGACGGTCTCACATGAGACTTACTCATTGTATTATTAAGTATGAGACTCTTAGATTAACTATTTTAGAGGACAAAAAAATGTTTATTCGATAATTACCCTTCTTATCCTACTAAAAATCCTACTCAAGTCACTCCATATTTTATACAGAAAAAAATTTAAACAAAACTTTACTTTTAAATCGAACAACTTTATTCTAAATTGAAAATAATTTCGTGTTAATTTTTTATTATTATTTGATCAAATTAAAAATAATAATAACACATGCAACGCGTATGTATCTTTTACTAGTATGTATTATGTTTTATTGTATAATTTATTACCATTGGTTATTTATTTTATTTCATGACCTAGCTATGATATTTTTATTATTTGGTTTGTGATATTATTTAGTGCATAAATAATTAGGTTATTATGTCTTTTAACTATCATGTTATTTTATAGGAAAAATTACAATTTTAGTCTTATAATTAGGTCTTTTTTGGGTTTTATTATAACTATAAGTTGTCAAAACTTGATTTTTATGCAGTAGCTTGGATTTTTTTTTTCCTGAAATCACTAAATATGTTGAATATGATTTATTTTATATCAATGATCTCCTACGTGACATTTGCGGCGAGAATAAAACATATTTTTCATATATTAAAATTTATCTAAGCAAAAAATATATATATATAGTAAAAACAACCTCCAATATTTCAAAATGAAAGAGAAAAATTATTTTTTCTCTTTATTTTTATTTAGGTAGATTATGATGCATGTAGTATATGTTCTATACTAGTAACATGAATCATGTAGAAGAATATCGACGTAAAATAAACAATATTCGGTGGTTAGTGGTTTCAGGCAAAAAATAGACCAAAACAAAAAATGCAAGTTACTTTATGAAAATCAAACGCAGACAAATTACAAAAAACTAAAACACAAAACATGTCAAACTTACATGACTAATAGTGCACTTTTTCCTATAGACCTAAGAATGATATTTTACAAAACTTTTGAGATGATATTCTCTTTGTAGTTTATTTTCCGACCCACAAGATATTTTGTTTTCGGTAAAATGGCTCTCTTTTATGTATGTATATATATATAATATTACTTATAAATATTGACAGTTGCCAAACTTGCAAGTCGTAAAAGATTCTATCAAATTTTGTTGTCACAACCTAGTCTATTTTAAATATAAAAATTAAAATTCATATATAATTTTTTAAAAGAGTATATATATTCATATAGTCCAAATTTATTAAAGTTTCTCAATCAAGCTGGTGATTTTATCCAATAATCGATGAATGGTATTGTATTTTAATAAAAAATATTAATTATATTTTTTAAAAATATATATAATTTAAATTTTTGCAGTAAAACAATAAAGTTTTCTTGAAATAATTTCCACTAGCTAAAAATTTTGTGGGATCTCAAAATCATGAAGTAACATGGGAGTTGCACATATATAGATTAATTGATTATGACCGAAGCCCACCATCATGGTTTTTGACATATTCAATCGCAGCAAAAGTAACAGTCTCTTTTTGTATATTTTATGAAAAATATTTCTTGAAAAACTTAACACTGTGATTTATCTTATTTCTTTTAAGGGGAAAAAAATAGTTGGAACGAATTTATACGGTAAAAAGTCATATATTGCATAGGAATTTCAAGATTTAGTAGTAGATTACATCAAGTGACACTGCATGTATATGATCTGGTTGGTTGCATCACTGTAAAAGAGTTTCGTTCATATGTAAGACTAGTTTCTGATGAAGACAAAACCAACAACAAAGAACAATAATAGTGGTCTCTTAGTGATATGAGACAACGTCAACAATGAAACATATTTCAATATTCTCTGAATTCATGGACCTAAAAGTCCGATCAATTAACATCCAAATGGGCGATACCCATCGTATCCGTATGACTTTTAATATAGAGTTCTGCACCGAGACTAAAAAGAAATGAAATTATGTTTCTATTAACAACTATATAATTGGTCTAATGTTAAGCGTTTGATCTAATAAATATCATATCGAATATCATGATATATATTTTATCACATAAAATCAAAATTTATTAGGGTATTTGAAAATTAAAACAAAAGAAAGAGATTAATTTAAGTGATATGCTCTCCCTTGATTCTAATCATACAAATGTCTTTCTCTTACTCGGAATATTTATTCATTTACAATCACTATAAATTATGGTCTTTAAATTAAAGAATTATCAAAATTATTTAAATTTTCCATTTTATTTAAATTGTAGAGTGAAAATTTTATCCATGATTATTTAATATTTTATTATTATAGCCACATATTATTAACTGTCCTGGTCGGTGGTAGACACACAATTAAATTACTCACTAAATAAATTTGTCTTGTTACAATGTCTATGGTCCTAATTTTTGACTCACACACACACATATAATTATAAGTACTTATTTTTCTTTGTAACTTTAATTTTATCCTTTTTGTTACTTTTTATATAAATGATTGCATGAACTTTTGTTCTTACATTGTCATTATAATTATTATATTCATTCATACCAATTTCACAATTGGTACTTATTTTATTTATATAATTGTTGAGTTGATTGGTACTTTTATATCGAACGTTTAAAAACAATGAGCTTCCGAAATTTTTAAATGATTTTACAATGTAATTTGAAAAATCAAACAATCCTCTCATTTGTCAATGTTTCTATCATATAATGTCCGGAAATCGATCATATTATATTATATTAATTACAATCAACAATAATATTAAAGATACAACCAATTTTGAAAAATCAAACAATCCTTTCATTTGTCAATGNTACTAAAAAAGTACCCAGGGACTGAACACAAAAAAAAAAAACGACGATTGGAGACTGAAAGCTAATTTCCCGAATGTACTTTGCTGACTTTTTATCAAAGGAATGAATTGTCTTTTCTTTGAAAGCATGCCCCAATTTTGTGGTTTCAAACATTTGGAATTTTTTTAAAAAAAGAAAAAAATTGACTTAGTAAACTTAATTATAGTCAAATTTCTCCTAATTATAAGGATGTGAAGCTGATTAAAAGTGGTGCTATTGAAGTTCTAATGTGAAATCAAAATATCGTGTATCACGTGCTTATAATTAACAATAATTATTAATGACAATAAATTATAAAAAAGATAGCTTTTGGAAGTAATTAAACCACCTAAATTAATTGACTCTTAACCCACCGTCTATGGTCGGAGTAATTATTTTATACTGCTTAATTAAATGCTTAACAACATAGTACAATTATCCACAATAAAAAATTAAGGTGGTGCTTTTATTTTATTGTTTTTACTATATTTTATTTTTTATGATTTGTGACATTTATTCGACTATTTTTACTCCATCATGACCACTAAATGTAATAGACAAAGATGTTTGAAACAAATTGAAAGAGTGGAATATGAGATTTTAAAGTTTTATTTAGTATTATATGTTAAAGACTAATATTTGTACCTAATTCAATTCCAAAAACTAGCTTAAAGAGGGAGACTTGTACAAGCTCATGTATACAACTCTCATTAATTTTATTCAACCGCTGTGGGACAACTAACACACTGACATAACGCTCAAGAATGAACATCTGAAATGTGAAGTTTATATATAACAAAACTATAGACAGAACATGTGGCCTATGTTATTATTTTCATACTATATATCATTTATCATCTCCGTATCATGAATTAAGTAAGTATGTCTCGAACTATTTTATTTATTAATTATTTTTATTGGCGAGTATAAAATTGAATCCCTCATATTTGCGGGCTTAATAAGCTAGTGAATTTGGTCTAGCAAATGCAAGCCCACGATTTCAATCGAAAAGGCCCATCAATTTTGACAATTGGTTTACAAGGAAAACGTTGGGCGCACACGTTGATATTTAAAAAATTGTCAAATTCGAAAGCTTGGAAATTATGACATCTAAAATGGTAAATTAGTGTAATAGAAGTGAAAAAGAAACATGGAACATGGGATGTTTTGCATATGTTGTTCAAAAGTCATCGCATATCATGTTCATTTTATGTTATATAAACTTGGAAATTATTGGATGAAATATAATCAAAGGTTGAATATACAATTTAATAAAAACATTTAAAAATATGCATCGATCTCTGGTACACATTCTTAACATATTGGAAAATGAAAACATTTTTTGATATAGAAAATGATCATCCAATCAATTTTATTAATTCGAGGCTCAAAATTGTTAATCTCTTGAATTGTTTATGCAAAATAATTAATACTGTAATCTATTATACGTCCCAGTCTCGCATGCATGGGACAATAATCAAGTCCCCGGTAAAATGGATTGGAATAAATGGAAGGAACATCATCAAAGAGTCGAGTGTTGGTGCGGAAAATTAAATGAGTAGGTTTTATGTGAGACGAATCCTTTTCATCTATATCTACAGTAAAAGTAATGATTTTGATATAAAAGATATTTTTTCATTGGTCGGGTTGAGGATCCATCTCACAAAATTGACTTTAGAGACAATTTTATATGAGTTTTTGTGAAATGCTACGTACATGTTAAAACAAATTTTCAAACGTAAACAACATTTGTGTATTGATAATTATATGAGTAGGTTTTCTGTGAATATAATCGTTTTGATTTATATCTACAATAAAAGTAATGATTTTGATATAAAAGATATTTTTTCATTGATCAGGTTGAGGATCCATCTCACAAAATTGACCTTAGAGACAATTTCATATGAGTTTTTGTGAAATACTACGTACATGTAAAAACAAATTTTCAAATGTAAAAACATCTTTTATACCGATGACAAATATCTCACTTTTAGACCTCGTCATGGTTTTTAACCTTTACATGCATAATAAACAAATTTCGAGACACATGTTAAAATATCCTTTATTGTTTATACTGAAAACATCCTTATGTTTAAAGGATAAAAATTAAAAGAATTTTCGGACCAAATTCCGATCGGGTTAATTTTAACCATAACAATTTTAAAAGAAATTTCAGACATTTCAATATATGAGTGCGATTCACCTTTATACATATATCACACAAGAAATTTAATCACAACAGTCGAATAGCGACGCACAATTTTTGACCAAGATGGAACGTACAAGGTTCCTGTTACCAAATCTGCCGCCAAAAACAAGAATGACAAACAAGACTAGGCACACAACATAAATTTATTCAAGTTTTTAATCTTCTACTACCATAAAACCGAAAAACGCAATAGCACATTGATTCGTCACTCCTTGATGATTATTGACAATAAGATCCACGTTAACTTGTCACTCGATGATAATTGACTACAAGATCTGTTCTTCAACGACGGCTCTTCTCATCCTTTACACTTTTATCATCCACGTCGTTACTACGGGGAGTGTATTGGCTTGTTGAAGATGGGGAGTAGCCAGGTGCACTAGGAGAATATCCTGCACTTGGGCTGTACAACGAGCCAAGACAAAATTAATCAGGATCAAATGATCGAGACAAATTTCAACTGAAATTTATTGTCAACTTCGTGTGCTCTGCACTCACCTGTACTGTGGAGAGCTAGCACTAAAGTCGGGGCTAGCACCAGAGCTATATGGGCTGAAAAGTAATGGAAAGATAAGATAAAAAAGAAAATAACAGATTACGTGCCTCTAAATGTATTGTAGCCATCCGTACTTGACAATATAAAAACCAAACTAAGCAACGTGTATGTACAGATGACCTTTTCTATCAGCCAAATTCTATCCATTAATCGACATGGTCCAAAAAATTTAGGGCAGTCGGTTACATAATGATAGTTTGCGAAAGGATTAATGTGTTGGTTAGGTTTTCGATGTATTCATAACCATCAAAGTCACAAATCAAGACAACAGCAGCCTGCAGGATCCCGGAAAGAGGGATAAGTTGACATAGCAAACTACTCTATAAACCAGAAAACCAAGAGGACAAAAGAGAACAGCATGTAAATACGAGTACAGTACAGGCATTGAAAGTAAAAATGCATATGAAGTTCTAAACTACACAATGCCGGAAATACTTACCTGCTTGGACTGTAGCTTGGACTAGAAGGAGAATAAGATGGAGATGTTGGGGAATATGATGGTGATGTTGGGCTGCAAAACAAAAATAAAGTAGTGAATTACAGCCTGCAGACCCCTCGTCCAACAAACGACTTTTCTATTGCCCTCCAATCAACACAATCAATCATATATAACAATTCTGCCAAATTTTCAAAGTTTCCGGTACTTAGGAGTCAATAAAAACCTTCACAAAAGACAAATTGTTAGAAAATTTTTTGCCAGAGTACCTATAACTCGGAGAAGAGGGACTGTAGGGACTTGAAGGTGTGATCTTTGGACTTGTAGGTGAATACGCAAGAGACGGGCTGTATCTTGCTGAAGGATTGTAACTCGGAGATGTAGGACTGTAACTTGGAGATGTAGGACTGTAACTAGGGGAGGTGGGACTGTAACCAGGGGAGGTGGGACTGTATGCTGGAGAAGTTGGGCTATACGATGGTGAAGTTGGGCTGTAAGACGGGGACGTGGGGCTGTAGGAAGGTGAGGTCGGGCTGTACGAAGGAGAAGTTGGGCTGTACGAAGGAGACGTTGGGCTGTACGCAGGAGACGTGGGGCTGTATGCAGGAGAGGTTGGGCTGTAGCTGGGAGACGTGGGGCTGTAGCTGGGAGACGTGGGGCTGTAGGTCGGAGATGTGGGGCTGTACGAGGGGCTAGTAGGAGAATATGCAGGGCTTGTTGGGCTATACCCAGGAGAACTAGGACTATAGGTTGGGGAAGTGGGGCTATAGCCAGGGGAGGTGGGGCTGTAGCCAGGGGAGGTGGGGCTGTAGCCAGGGGATGATGGGCTGTAGCCAGGGGATGTAGCAGGAGAAAACGCCATTCCACCAACATAAGGAGAAAACTGAGAATCAGTAATTGGAGATAATCGCAGATTTGGACTCAGTAAATAATTTGGTGACATCATGCCATCGTGATATGGCGTCCCAGTGAGTGGTGAACGGGCAGGCGTCATGCCAAACTCTAGTCCACCATCAATGTAACTAGGTAGAGGGATCTCAATAGCTTGCTTCAGCATCTCTTCATTCAGATACAAGGAACAATCTCCAGTGCCAATTGGGGCAAGTTGTCCTAACATTATATTTTCAGTGACACCCCTAAGGCGATCTGTTTCTGCAAAGACAGCAGCATCCAGTAGAATGTCCACTGTTTCTTCAAACGAGCACCTCATCATGGGGCCAGTATCATTGCGGTTGATCCCATGACGAGTGATAGCCATCAAGTGACCACGGTAGGTCATGGTATCACACAATATAGCCAAATGTCTATAATTCACGTAAGATCCATCAAAAGATATGACAACACGCAGCTCATCTAGCAAAGCTTTTCGAACTGCCTCAATCCCTAGAACTTCAATAACTTCAATCAAGTGATTGCTCGTCGTTCTCTTTGCATCAACATCTTCATGACACATGACAGCCAAAAGATTGACACCCTCAGTATCCAGCATCCACTCATTCTCAGCCTTGAATCCTTCATTCTCATCAAACCTATTCAGCTTACTATTCTTAATGAACACTTTATTGATATCAGGAATTCCTCGAAGAGCCATTTCTGTAAGCATGTTACTTTCAATCTTTTTGAGGAACACATCATCCTCTGCAGATTCATCATTCAGATCACCTTTCGGAGCTTCATCATTCATGATACGAATCCGAAGGATCAGCTTCTCGGCATTGTCATCATTAAATATACAAGTCAGATCATCATCAAATTCAAGATTAATCTTCTCTGCTATGTCAGCCATGCTAAGCTTCTTGTCCACCATCATTTCCCGATTTAATTCTATACGAAGCAACCAAGGAGAGATCTTATCTGGGTCAATCTCCTCATCTGGCATCTCATAATAGGACTTCACAAATTCGACATCTTCCTCTATGACTGTACTCATTGGATCTGGATCATACCATACCTCAGTAGCTTGTGTGACACTTCGCAAAGTAGTGTATTCAAGTGCACACTGGACATTCTTCGCCCTCTCCTTGGTTTTACTCACATCAGACTTCAAGTATACTGAGAGAGAGGGTGTTTTTATTTTTTTAGCAACATTAATGATCTCCCTCAACCTTGGAACACCTAAAGTAACATTCTTGGCACTCACACCAGCATAATGGAAAGTATTAAGAGTCATCTGAGTCGCAGGCTCACCAATAGATTGTGCGGCTACACAACCGATCATTTCCCCAGGTGCTACAAGAGACTGTAAAAAGCGAGATTCAATCTCACCAATAACCCATTCGAAAGCTTCACGTGTAAGTCTGTATTCCTTCAAAACCCTTTTACTTGCCAATGCACTACGTAGTAAAATATTGAAAAACACAGTAGCATTCTTTTGGGCCTCCATACTCAAATAATCATCACCAACAACAACCTTAAGCCTTTCTTGCAACTTATCAACAGCTTCCACAATCTCCATTGGGTGTATATCAGAAGGTCTACGGAAATCAACCTTAAAAGTCTTCTGTGCATTTAAGACAAGCCTTTTAATGTTAACGGGCAAAGGCCAAGAGTTATCACCTGTGGTAGCTATCTCTGTCCCAAGTTGGTATCTATCAACTTCAAGCTTCTGAACCTCAGCGTCAAATACATTGCGGATTTCACGAATTGTTTTAAGATCTTCAACAGATTCTGGCGACATGTAATTAGGATTCCAGTTTGGATTATCAATCTCATATCTGTACATGTCATTGAAATCTGCTTTTTTCAGCTTCAATGACTCCAGGGGTTGAGATTCAATCCAAACAGAATCCATACCATCTTCTCCATAGAGAAACTGAATCACATCCCCTAAAGAATTCCTGACGGTTCCATCATACTTGACCATTATATCCTCCATCGCCTTCACCAATCGCCTTTGAATGTATCCAGTTTCAGAAGTTTTCACTGCAGTGTCTATTAAACCTTCCCTACCACCCATAGCATGGAAGAAAAACTCTTGAGGAGTCAGCCCCCTAAGATATGAGTTCTCCACAAACCCACGACTCTCTGGGCCATAATCATCTTTGGTGAAGTGAGGTAGCGTACGATCTATGAACCCAAAAGGGATTCGTTTGCCTTCAACGTTTTGTTGCCCCACACAAGCAGTCATCTGAGATATGTTGATAAAACTTCCCTTAGATCCAGCTGTAACCATCGCCTTAAGGTTGTTGCTTTCTGACAAGCTTTTCTGGGCACTGCTACCAGCATCATCACGGGCCTTATTTAACACCTGAGACAAGCACAGCAAATCAGGCCTCCTCAAATCATTGAAGGCAAGGTTAACATATTACATACCTGGTTCACTCTGTTTTCAAATGACTCCATCATCGTTCTACCAGGTTCAGCCTCCAACTGTTTTTCTTGAGCAGCTCTAATGAGCTCTTTCACTTCATTCTTTGCATTAGAAATAGTTTCATTAATCTTCTCCATCGTTGAAGCATCGGCAATTGTGTCACCAATTCCAATGCTAAAAGCATTCTGCAAAAGCCAATAATTGACAAGCCACTGTGTGTGGCCCAAAAATTTGCGAGCAGCATCTGGACCCACCTCTTCCCTGTACGTATTTCCTTTAATTAAATAATGTACAAGTGAAAAAAGAACCCTACCGTGCAATAGTTCCTCAATGTTTGTATTCAAATTTAACTTAAGTGATAAACATACAAACATGCAGTCTCTTATGTAAGGAATGAAAACCACGTTAACCACAACTACCAAATCCAATCACAGAATCATTTTACCTATGTCAAGCTCAAAATAGAAAATCATAGCAAGTACAATGGTGAAAAAAGTATAATGTGAATCATCTGGACATGGTCGTAATAAGAGATATACAGCCGTTCATAATTTTAAGTACATTATTTCAAAAGAGACCATACCAAATTACATGTATAAGACTTCCAGTAGATGTCCCGAGTGTCTTCTTACATAGAGTGCCAGAAAGTAACTCCCCTTTCTCTATCCGTACTTGAGTATCCCCAGGAGTTATAAATCCCCTTTCACTTTCTTGATGCCATGATGAATATCTCAGCAAATTTATTTGTTTTGGTATGATTAAATTGAACACTTGCTTCCCAGTCCAGAGAGGCCGAGGTTTCAAAATTGCTGGAGCAGGTACTTTGCCATCAAAATCCTCCCACCACATCAGAATGTTCATGAAAACATCCTACATATAACCAAAGATAAAGTCAGACAAAAGTAGATACATCATACATGTATACCAGCAAATAAGCAGAAAAGAGAGGAGAAAGAGAGGAACTCCTGGATGTCACCTTCTCAATAAATGTATCCCTTTTAGTAATTTTGCGACATCCTAAAAGTGTATCCTGGACTATTCCCATGACAGGCCGATTTGCTTGAGGTGAGACAACGCATTTTGGAACCATCATTAATTCTAGCACTTCAGCTCTGGTTTCAAATGACTGGGGCACATGCATGTTCATTTCATCCCCATCAAAATCAGCATTGTAGGGGGAGGTAACAGATAAATTCAAGCGGAATGTTGAATAAGGCATTATTTTGATTCTATGCCCCATTATAGACATTTTATGGAGACTTGGTTGCCGATTGAACAGGACAAAATCTCCATCGTTTAGGTGCCTCTCCACCTACACCACAGATTAAAGCAACTGGCTCAAAATACAAAACAGTATTCTAGTCCCAATCTAACTCATAGGGAAAATCTCACTTTATAGCCAAGTTCCAGATGTTGATCACTGCTTTTCTTTAAGTACCGGAGATCCAGCCTTTGTCCATCATCCCTAATTATATACTTGGCACCAGTTTTACCAGGTGGAGGATGCGGTCCATACTCTACAAGCTCTTTCAACCTGTTCACAATATCAAATTTCGATTGATAAAATCAGAATTCACAAAGAAGATAACAAATAAAAGAATAGGGTAAGAGAACAACCTCTCAATGTTATATGGGGTAACAGTTTCTGGATATGTGAGATTTAATGCAATACTCCAAGGTACGCCCAGTTCATCAATATTGATGGTTGGATCAGGTGTAATCACAGTACGAGCCGAAAAATCTACCCTCTTTCCCATCAAATTACCCCGTATTCGACCTTCTTTTGCTTTAAGTCGGCTACATATTGATTTAATCGGCCTGCCAGATCTTTGGGTAGCCTGATGACGCCAACATACTATCAGGTTAGATAAGTGGTGTCATCAACAACATATAGTGTTAATCAGTGAAGCTATAAGAGCAGATAACGTACCCGGGGCTGTCCCGGTAATTCATTGTCAAAATATGTAGCTATATGAAACTGCAACAATTGCGCAAACTCAGAGATTATGTGCGCCGGGGCCCCATTTCGCTCCTGTCTCTTCAAGTTTTCATTGTGCCGAATGATCATTGCCAGTTGATGAGTTAAATCATCCTGCATAAAGAGATTCAAGAGTCAAGTCACCCACAACGAAAAGCAACTGCCTATGGAGTGGCACTGTAACTTTTCAATTATAAGAGGACAGACCCTGACATACTGATTAAACCTACAGAAAAATACCAAAAATAAATTAATGCCCGTGACATGAAGCTCCTCGTAATTGAAGAGATCAAGAATAAGAGGCTTGCCTCACTCCTAGAAGAAGTATCCATCATCACGGAAGGTCTAACAGGTGGGGGAGGAATTGGAAGAGCTTGAAGAATCATCCAATCAGGGCGAGCATATTTTGGATTCAAGCCCAACAACTGACAGTCTTCATCAGTTATTCTCTTCAGAATGCTAAGAACCTGAAACCAATAACAATGAGTAGCAAACTACTAAAATCATTTTTCACTTGTAATGCATAAAAGAAACCTTCTCTGCAGTAAGAAGTTGTTTCCTTTCAACAGGTTCAGGAAGCTGCTCTTGGTCGTCATTTTTCTTCTTTTGAAGCTTGTACTCAGCCACCATCTTCATGCCATCAATAGAAATTTTTGGCTGCTGAGCACCACATCCACCCCTAGACTTCTTCCCCGGTTCATCAGAATCTTGACCGTGCACATCAATTTCATCACCACCTTCACATTTGGATTTGTTCTTGCATGCATCTAATATCTTCTTTAATCTATTTTTTGGGTTCCTAATTCTCATTGCTTGCTTAAACTTTGGCTCTTCCTATCAAATTCAGAGCACAAATGTTAATATTGTACAGAATGAATTTGTCCATTGAGTTTTTTTCGTTTCCTGTTCGGGAGATTCCTTAATTAAATCAAAAACTACTATAAATTCCCTCGCAGGAAACAAGGATGTTGAAGATGCAAACAGTTGTATGATGAAGCAAGGTGAACTAAAATATAAGTTTTGTGTTTGTGTAAACCAGTATAATTGGCTAAAATTTGTGGATAAAATGTCTCCTCCCTTCGTGGCAATAGACCACATAAGCGTAACTGTAACGTATCCTTTCTAGTGCTTGCACACCCAGTCAAGAATATAGCAGCCTTGCAAACAGAAATTTGAAACACTGTAGAATAATATCAGCTTTCTACCAATAATTCAATTTTAGGATCTCAATAGATGCAAAAGCTGTTGACAACAATTGTCCTCGGAATGAAATATCATAGTATTTAGCAAATAATTATTCAAACATATTAACCATTAAATACTTTACTCTTCGACTCTTCGTTAACTTTCTTAGTGGAATCCAACCTTTTTAATCCTGCTAAATCTTGAAACACACGTAACATATTCACGTGACTATACCATGAACAATTTTTAATAACACACCCCCGGCAACTTGCTGATATTCATATCAATACATACAATACACACTTCGACGTGGGAAACATAATAGTTGTATTAAAGATTTCAGATATATAAGTAGGTTACGCAACCAAATGGGGTACACCAAAGTAAAGCATGTACACCTCCTTCGCGACGACAAGGGTGGGGCAACCTCATTTCCCTAATTCAATAACTACCATCTTGAACTTGGATTATTGAAGTAGTTAATCGCCCTGGTTATGATACTGTTTTTTTAAGACATTCATATCCACAAGGAAAAAAGTTTGAAATGTTTATAAAAATAGAAGCGCCAATAGTCAGTGTATGATGGAGTGGATCAAAATAATGTATAATGCATCTGTCTTTGCAAGCTCGTAATTTCAACATATAATGGGGTCATCAAATATACCTCGTCAGCCAAAATTTTGGAGCAATTAAAGCAAACACAGCGAAGAATGCTGAGAACAGTCTTCATGAACCCAATATGAAACATGGGTTTTGCAAGCTCAAGATGACCAAAATGACCTGGACACTCAGCCATGTTCGCCATACAAGTCTCACACTTCATCTTCCGATCAATGGTCCCCAGACGTGGGTCGCTCAGACCCCCTGGCTTCGGCTTTCCTCTTTCCGTCGTCTCGCTGTGCTCTATGTGCACCACGGACATTTGCCTCTGCAAGAACACAAACCCGCGTAAAGATAACAAAAACCATCACATTCAGTTGAATTAAACAGATACTAATCGGCTGGAACCAAGTTCTTTCGAGGGTATTACGATTTCATCAGGGCTTAGAATGCCGAATTGGACGACACGGACTTTGGAGACCTCCGCCGGAGAGTAGGGGAAGCGCAAGTCCATGGATACAGTGGATCGCGAACTCCAATTCTAGGGTTCCCAATTTGGGTAAGTTAACCGTTTGGCAAACAAAATTGTTCGAAGCTGCTGTCAATTTTTCGATTTCTCTGGGTTCTTTTTTTGTTCCAAATGGTACAGTCCGTCAGATTTTGGAATTCGAGGGATGCACGGAGATGGATCTCCCTCACCACGCCAATCAGGAAACGAAATGAAACCTGTAGGATTCGTGTGGTATTTATAGACGGAGACGCCGCCCTAAGTTTCAATTAGGGGCTGTTTGGCATTCGGCATATATATTCGTATTCAGATAACAATCGATTGGTCATTAATTTTAAAAAGATTTTTTCAAATGGCCTCCATATCCATTGAATGAATAGCTAAATCCATAATCTATAATTCCCTAAGTATTAGTATTAATATAAAAAGTATTATTAAAATAAATTAATACATTATAAATTGAATTAAAAATTAATATCGTTTAGAAATATTAGCATTACAGTAATTACAATCCAAAATATAGAGAAAATCATCTCATCAAAATTGTTTATAAATTTTATGAGTGTTAGGGAAAAAAAGATTGCATATTGAACCAAAAAATGAATAATGGTTTAATTTATATCATTTGGTCTAGTAATGTAATTTGGATGGAGAAAATATTAAAAAAGGGGTATTTTATCATTTTTAAAATATAGAAGGTTATATGGGTCCCAAAAAAAATTGAAGGCTGTATTGCAAAATGCAAACTATTTAAATTATAAGGCTACTTTAAAAAATATGGTTTTGAAGTGTTGTTAATTGGTCACATTTTATTCATGAAATAGTTTGGATCGGTATTAGTGACAAAATAGTTCTATTGGATCGAATAAACACATTCGATCTAATAAGTATAAGGATGTCAATAGGGCGGGGACGGGTTTGTCATCCCCATCATCGTCCCTGAATTTTATCCTCACCACTATACATGTCTCGATCCCCGTTTTTTCAGATTCCAGGAATCAACTTCTCATCTCCGCCCTCATCTCCATTTCAAAAATATTAATATGGCAAGACGAGGGCAGGTTTGGGGATTTTCTCAAACTAAATTGTTATTATATGTTATTACTAGTGATAATATTAATATTATTTTAAAAAATAATAATAATATTATATTATTAATATTAATAATATTATTATTTTATTATTGATATTATTTTCGGGACGAGTTCGAGGATGAGGATGATAATCTCATACTCACCTCGAACTACTTCGGAGATTTTTACTACAACCCGAAAAAATGAGGATCCTCGTCCTTGTTTCAGATTTTTCCCACCGGGACCCAAACGCATGGGGAAGTTGTCATCCCTAAATAAGTATCATGTATTAGAATTGAAAAATCAATTGAACGATTATTTTTTATGTTGAGCTTGATACAAATAGGTTTTAAAAATTCAAGCTCATCAAAGTTCGTTTTTTTAACATCGACTATCTTGAGCTCGAGTTATTCCAGAATAATGATAAAAATGTAATTCAAATATTTTAAATTAAATCATGAAACACGGTGCTTATTAAATATTAGTAACAAAATAATGATAAATCAAATTAATAAAAGCTTTTATAATATGATACAATTTCTAACTGTAGGCGATAATATCCCAGTAATACTGGGCCCAGTAATATTTGAACTCCAAGAAACGGATATGACCCAGTAATATTGGGCCCACACCAACTAATGGGCCCGAAGGTATCTGGTTCACTAGCAGGCCATACAAATTCATGGATCTTATGGTTTAGATCACACCTTATTTGGAAATAGGCTTTATGTACAAAACAAGTACATCGATTTCAAAAGATATCGATGAATTTCAAACACATTTAAGATGAATGTCATTTGAAATCAATTGTTTGAATCTTTCTTCATATCCGATACATCAATCTAAGTGCAACACAAGAGAATAGTTTTGTCTAAAATACTAATTTATTTAAGTAGAAAATTTCTAGCACTTAAATATCTTCTGATAATATAAACGTCGGATGAAACAAATATGCGTAATATAATACGTCTCATGTTTCGAACCAAACAGTATGTGATTGAATTGACAAACAATTTTTTGGTATGAGATATGTGGTGTGTGACACACCCAAGTGTGCATTAGTAGTTAGTACTACACGGTTGCTTCCAGCAAGAAGGGAGCGGCTGGTAGAAGTTCATTAGAAATCAACCCAAACTAGATGTAATAAGTAAAATTGAATTTGATTTCTTTGGACGGTTATGCTTAAACTTGAAAATTAAGTTCTTGTCGTGTAATTTTTTTTCGATTTATCCTAAAAATGGGAAATTAGTGAGCAACTAAAATCACGAATACTGAATTGTGTAAAACGGTCCCGTTTTAAGGGTCCTTTTAATTGAATAATATGATGGCACATGTATAGGTTTAATATTAATTAGTGAAAGTCCTGAAAAGGTAGATGCGAAAAGGATGAGTCTATGCTATTCCAAGAGTTTTACTCTCGATAAGTTTGTTTAAAATGATATGTGTCTATGCTACATCGAAAGATCTCTCCAGGTTGTTGTTTTGTATAAGATGATAACCAGTGCGAAAGAACCACATATGGTGCAATGTTCACGGTTTAAGTAGATCGTGTCAACATTAAAAATTTTAAAATGTCTAATTGATTTTAAAACTGCTTTTACTTGATTTCTTGTTCTTTGGTTAGGATTAGCTTGAAGTTGAAAAAATCTTGTTGAAAGGATGTTGTTCACACAAACACCAACTACTAGAAACAAATCGAGCACGGGCGAAACGAGTTTTTTTTAAGGGAAGTTTTCACACGTGTCTTTTGCTACAATTTGAGTTTTACACCTTCCCTCAAAGCCAGCATCTTCACTACATTATTACATATAATATATCTAAGAATTTAAACTAATTTTGTACATAATATAATATAAATTATGTATTATTCTTGTGAAAATTATAACCATGCGCAAAACTTTTATACTCTAAAAAAAAGAACCGTTTGGTGTGAATGAAAAGAGTCAACGTCTTTGTATCATTTCATGTTTGACTCAAGTTTTACAATATTTAATCATCTTAATAAATAATTATGTTATTGTTTGCGTAAAATATTAAAAACATAGGCGTGCGAGACATGGATCGTATCAAAATGTGATAAAAAAAAAAGTGTGAAAATCTAACCCTCAACCCGATGTTGCGAGTCCCGATTCGACCGTCAGTTTTAATCTTTAGATGCAATTTAATCAAAATTTAATTAATGTAATTAAATAACAGTTCTTCAAACGACATGAATACAAAATTATTTCGCAAAAAAAATTTAAAACAACATTTTTACGATTTAGTAAAGTCGAAAATTTAAAACAACATTTTTACGATTTAGTAAAGTCGAAATATTAAATCTAAAATCCGAAAGAACTAACCTAGCTGCTGGAAAGTAGAATTGGAAATATCAAACTAGCTAGAAATTTGTTGAAACTAGTGACTAAGATTCTGCATAATTTCACAGAGAATTATGATACGATTTTGCTGATGAGAGTTCACTCATTGATTCTGTCAATTTTCTGCTCTTTTAATAGAATTTTTCCTCGCCAACTGTCGCCTCCCACTAACAGTTTTTTCTCACTTTCTTGACATGGTTTTCCCCCTTTTCAGCTCGATTCCTAGCACTGGCTCCTCGACCACTAACATCAGCGTGGAATATTTCACCCTACGTGTGGGGCAGTGGCTTATATGTAGATCCACGGTCCAAATTTAGCCACAAGTACTTGGGTCTATTTTTTTTTTTAACATCACAAATGTGGCTGAATTTGGACCATCCAAATCCTGTATCGAACGTTCCAGTCAGCGTGGGATTTGGGAGGTTTTTCCATTCCTTTGACTGAATAATTTGATTTGTTCTGGGCTTCAACCGACGTGGCCAATAGTTAACTTCAATGGTTCAAGTCTTTATTTCATGGACTTCTATTATTTTATTCTTTGTTATCTCATCCATGAAAGTCAAGACGTGCTCACGTATTTTTATAAAAGTAATTTTTTGTGAGACGCGTCGATCCAGTTAATATCTAGAATAAAAAATAATATTGTTTCATGGGTCGAGTCATATGTAATAGATTTACATCACAAAATTGATATGTGTGACGATCTCATATTAGTTTTTGTGTTTATATAAGTATTGATAATAGTTTTAAAAATAAATAATATAGGTGGGTGTTTCTTCTGTTGCGATTTGCATTTATTTACATTAGACATTAAGAAATTTCCAAATATGTTGACTCACATATATAGATGTCCAAACCGGCTGACGGGACATGCCGTTAAATGACTAACCTAGCCTAACCGGCTTAATTTTTTAAAAAATAATAAAATATGCAAATAATTTTTTAAAAATAAAAAAAATGCTTTGAACATTTGAAATACTGAGCTTGGGTTGTTTGCCCCGTTGGTAAAAGCTCACATTTCCTCTTGTAATAGGTCCCAAGATCGAGACCTCCCCTCCCCCTAGAATAGGAAATAAAAAAAAAATACTATGAAAAAAAAAACATGAGTCGAATAATTTAACCAATATTTAAAATCAATACAATAATAAATTCAAAATGTAATTATATATAGTTAAACAAAATGAAAAAAATTAATTAAATATTATAAAATTAATTATCTTTAAAATTCATTGAAAATAAGTCAAATAAAATTTAAAAATATTTGTCTCAAAAAATAATTAAAAATATAATTTTATATATAACAATTAAAAGTAAAATCTTTTTTTGACAGATTGATGAGTCCCAGTAATGAGTCGTTTTCAAATGAGTCGAGGTTTTCCTCGTCCCAGTCCATCTCATTTCGATCTGACAAGCCTACTCGCAGATTTATGTTAGACAGTTAGAGTCCTCGAAAAGTGAATTTTTAGATACCATCTAATGTGGTCATGCCTGCCTAAAATATATAGCAGTCATAAACCATCAAAAGAAGAATACATTCACTGTGCTGTTTCTCTTTTTAATACTATGACTTAATATTTAATTCTAGCTCACGATATTATATGATTGAAATAACTTTGTTTTACAATGATTTGTTTAAAATGAAAATATATAATATAAAGTTTGAAAGTAAATTAAATTATTTTTTAAAAAAGAAAATCGTACATTGACTAAATTTTTTTTAAAAAAAATAGAATTTTTAGCATCTTCGGGTTTCCGGGACGGGTGGGACATGTTTAGAGTGAGGTTGGTAGGTCCTGAGTTTAGTCAAACCCGCCCGTTGTCATTCTGCTTGAGAATTGTATATATAAACTTTAACAATCATTATCCATTAAGCTAACTTATGGAGTAAAATTACTACAAACCATGATCTCAACATAATATCTAGCGGAACCCATGCATCATCCAATGTCTACATCGATTAAAATATAATATATCACAAAAATTTTATAAGACGGTTTCACGAGTTAATTTTGCGAAACACATCTCTTATTTGGGTCACTCATGAAAAAATATTACTTTTACATCAAAATTATTACTTATTATTGTGAATATGGACATGGTTGACTCATCTCACGGATAAAGATCAATGATATCGTCTTACAAGATATCTACTAATAATATATATACATATATAATTATGTGATTTTTATATCTTTTGATGATATAATTAACCATTTAAAAAAAACAATAGTAGTTTTAAATACAAAATGTATTTCCATAAATTTACAAATTTATTACAAATTGATTATTTTACAAATTTCTCTAATCATATCCAAATAAATACAAGAATTTTATAGATTTAGGGGAAACATAATTGATTATATATATGAAATAGGGATCGCGAAAAAATAAATGGAATTTTAAATATAATGCAAGTTCTAGAAATCGTATATGTTTGTTAGATTAGTTAGGAAGAAAATAGGGGCCGGGGAAAACTATTTAATTTTGTTCAAGTAAAAAATGCAATCAAAGGAAAAAGGGTTGATCCATATATCGTCCATTCAATGTACGAAATTGCGTCCTCTTGAAAAGCGTAAAAAATACAAGTGTGGTATTCCACCATTTCAACTGACTGGAGAATTCAAGATTTTTGTTGATTGGTATAGGGATATAAATACTTCCGATGTAACAATAAACTTCTCGAAAAGATATCGTTTCATATATATGTAGAGCACGTATATGCACACACCCACACAAACATCATGTACAACTTAAGTGGATAAAAGACGTCTAATATTTATGATAGTGCTAATGCACCGACACACATATTGTTTGTTTATACAATATTTTTTTATAATTAATTTGGTTTATATTTGAATGAGGATCAAAATGTAATTATAATAAACAATGAGAGACTACACAATAATTAATATATGAATTAAAAAATAAATAGAAAAAATAAAAAGAAAAAGAAAATCAAAGTAGAAATTGAACATAGAACTTGATACTTAGGAAACAAAAGCTCTATCCGCTAAATTACATGTTACTTACATTAAAATTTTAACATTTTATTAATATATATAATTATTAAAACAAATAATAATATTAACAGCTAGTTATTTTAAATGTCTCAAATTTAATAATATAGTATAAAATACATATAGATAATTAACAATTTAATGTCGGTAGAATACTCAACATGCCTAAAGATGTCGCATGATAAATATCTATAGCCGACCATATAGGGATAATCAAGAATTATAGCCCATCCCAATCTGTACCATGTAATATAATTGGTAATTTATCTGATGAAAGAAGGCATAATTTTTTGGTACAATCGTATCTCCTGAAATCCAAAAAAAAAACCCCAAAAAAAGAAGAAGAAGAGAAAATTAATTTTTTTTTTCCCAATTAGTGAAAAAACTATTCGACTTTTAAGATTAATATATTAAAACAGAAGAAGAAGATAGATTTAGAAAAAAATACTTGGGGTGATTAATTAGCATTTTAAACAAGAGAATTAGTNTTAGCCCTACTTTTTTTTTTTTTTTTGCAGAACCCTTCACGGAATAATTTGCGTGGACTTTGAGAAAAACTTGACTAAATCGAAAAAGGGCTAAAGAAAATGTATCAAATCTTAAAAGGGAGTGGACGGTAGTACTAGGGTACTATCTATGTTACGAAAAAAGAAAAAGAAAAAAAAAGCAATAATAGGAGATTAATAGTTCAAAAAGAACTTCCTCCATACAATATTTTCTTCTAAATCATGTTTTATTTTCTCTAATGTATGAAAATATACAAAACTAAATTTAAATATTTATAAATATTTTACGAATGGACGATAAAAAATTTAAAACAATTTGATAACACTTTTGAAATAACATATGAAAATTCATTGTAGAAACCGGAAGTAAAAGAGAGTATATATTTCAACGTAGCATACGACACAACATGCATATGCACCGCACCAATTATCTGTGTATAGGACCGAACGCTTATCATTTTACAAAAAACTATAGCAGGTGGTGGTAACATTGTAAATCAAAACTTTTAAATCGTACTACATGTAAAACATTATTGTTCAATCATTACACTAGCAGAGACAATTATTTCACCACAACAATCATCATTCCAATAATAACACTCCTTACAATCAATGAGAATCAAACATGTGACATTGAGTACTCTGATACCAATTATAGGTCTCAGCGCTTGTCGATTTATCAAAAGTTATAAATAATGATAACAATACAACTCAAACACACCTCAAGCATTACAGTTTGATTGCTCTCATAACATAAATAATTATCACACTTCAACGACCTGCGATTGTGTATCGTTTTTTTTTTAAACTGATGTTTGATTATAGCCTCGGAGAATATAGTGTTCAAATGATAAGTCCAAAAAGGGTATGCGAAAGATGGAAAAAGTGGGGTCATTTAATCTTTGCATGAAGTGCTTTGAACCTACACATTCGTGTGACTAATTCCAATTTTCAAAAAGAACGGTAGTTGGCTGGCAGCCTTGGGGTCGGTTATTTAATTTAATGTAATTTGTATGCATCTATGGTTTAATATTTGAAGAATCGGTTTTGACATCCTTGAAGGTGCTTCAAACATAATATTCTCCATACACTACAATAGCTCATGTTCTAAGAATGAATACACCGATAAATTAAATTGAGTTTGGTTTTCAAACCAAGCGGAAGACACTTAAAATAATCTTTCGTTAAAAAAACTGAAGAGTTTAAAGCTTTTAACTTGTGTAAACTAAAAAAATGAAATAAAGGGCATCATTTCGGGCTTGTATCAATTCAGTTATAGGAAGAACTGAAGTTATATCCGCTGAACTGATCAAATCAGTTTTAAAACAATAGTTAAATATTTAAAGACACAAGATACGTTTATGGATGTTCGGAGACTTCAACTGCTCCTACTTCACCCCTTCTACTATCTTGAGTAAGATCCACTATAAGACTTTGATTTATACAACACTTTGTACAAACTCACTCTAGAAGGGCAACACCCAACTATAACTCCTAGCACTCAAGATTACGCCTCTTATGCCAAGACTACAAATACAATGTTTAATGTCTTTGTGTGAAGACTCACTCAGCTAAACAATAAGCTCAACTCTATGTATATGTGAGTGATTGTGTGTGAAAGTTTGAGAACTGATCTAATCAATACAACACGAAAGTGTTCTCACACAACTGGGTTAACTACTTCTAGTAAGCTGATATGAAATGAACGTGCCCTCTGTTTTCTTCATACAATAGTATTTTGTTGTTGTTCTGGTTCTTCTTCAATGGTCTTGATCTGGTACTTATAGTAGCTTAGCTGACCGTACATGAAGACTCAATAATAATGTCAGTTGTATTTGAATGTGCTTCCTTATGATATGTCTCTTGATTCTGACAAATGTTCTGGAAGCTTTCCTTTTTTAGCTCTACTGCAACGTCCATTATTGTACTTTCATCTGTGAAATAACTTGTAGCTTGTACCTTGTATATTCGTGCTTAGTTGGATTCCATTTGATAGTATTGTCGAGATATATGAATTGATCAGTTACAATTGATGCTCTGAAATTGTATAATGAAATCAGTTTGAATTGATTTCACTGTATCAGTTGTTTTGTTCAGCTAGGTACTTCATCAGTTGGACTCTTCATCAGCTGGTCGGTCTTCTGAAGGTCTTCTGCTGAACCACCTATTAGCTGGACAATCAGTTGAACTGGTATTCGATATATCGGTTGGACTGGTTCAGTTTTGACGATCAGTTGGCGTCTTGATAACTTCAGTTATAGCTCGAGAACTGATTAGTTCGAGACTTGATCAATTTCAGATTTTCTGTACACTAGATAAACTTGTTAGAAATAAAATAACAAGTTTTGTTAACATCAAAATCAAGATTGTGAATCATAAAATATTCCAACAATTTTGGACTTGTAATATTCGATTTCTACGGCTATACCACAAATCTTTTATTGTTTTAGGCTGCATTTTGATATAAATTAATCAAATTAAAAAGTCCAAGAGTAAAATTTAGATTGACAAATTTTGTTTAAATTAATCTATAAATTTTTTAGTTTTCTGATAAATAATTTGCTGACTTCTTATTTTAACAGATTTGTTTGGGACTACACCAGATGTTTGGGCTAAGTGATCCAAATCTATCAAATAAATAATATATTTGTTCGCTTTCATATAAAACAAATACAAAAAACAATAAAAATACAAAAGCACTTCCTTTTTCAATAGATCAATTAGTTTTTGACTTGGGGGTATGCAATGTGTAATTACCAAGTACATTCCCACTAGAAAATATAATTGCTAAGCTATGTTAATTCAAACTAATCATGGTGTTGAATTGAATTGATCAGCCTTTGATGATAATGTATAAAAATTTAGGTACGGTTTGATACATGGTATATGATGATTGACAAATATGTACGAGTAACATATCGCCAAAAAAAAAA
>NC_133314.1:19572319-19658014 GCF_012295235.1 Primulina huaijiensis | reverse complement strand
AAATTTATTAAATAATATTATTTAATAAATCGGTTAATTCGGTTAACCGATTTTAAAATTTTGAAAACCGTAACCGAACCGAATTAATCGATATAACCGATATTTTTTAAACTTAAAAACCGAATTTTCGAATTGGCTCGGTTAATTCGATTTAACCGAAATATTGCTCACCCATAGCTTAAACATCGAAAATATTAGTTATGTGTATTTGTCTATCTGCTACATTTTTGCTTTTGGAATTATAGTTTTTTTCTTCTTTCGACATGGTGCTGATGTGATATTTACACAACACATATTGGTTCCCATATGAAATCAACACTTCCGATATATAAAAAATAGTAGGTCTCTTGTGAAACGATCTCACGAATCTTTATCTGTGAGACGGGTCAACCCTACCGATATTTACAATAAAAAGTAATAATCTTAGCATAAAAAGTAATATTTTTTCATTGATGACCTAAATAAGATATCCGTCTCACAAAATACCACCCGTGATACCGTAAAAAAAAAACTAAGATTCCCAAAAATCGAAAAATATGAAGCTAAACCTGAAATTAGATAATGTAAAATATCAAACTCACAAACAATAAAACCTATGGTCACCAAAATTGAAGCTTTTCGTAATAATTAATCCATACTTAAAATTGGAAATAATTAAAAATCTAAGTGGATAATTGCGCCGGGGAAAAAATAGAGTTTGGAAGGGGTCGTGATGTCATCAAAGTCAAAATTGTGCTTTCACGGAATTACGACAAAAGGCCACGTAATTTAATTGTTTTTTAAAAAATAATTAATTAGTATAGAATAAAATGTGTTTTGTTAAGGGCAGAATTGGAATGGAGAAGTTGAAAAGGAGGGTAAAAGAAAAGGAATACGCTGTGGTCTTTACTCTGAGACGCGTCGTGTGAATGGCACGTGCCTCATAATGTGGACGGAAAATTAGATTTTCTCGTTTCTTGAATGCCTTAATGTTTTCGTTCAATGGGGCCCATGCCAAAATCGTCAAACCATCTTCCCAAAATCTAACTGTTTGAATATCATTAGAAATATCAAATTTTAAAAATTGAGTTTAAATAAATATGTATTCTTGAATTGACTTTAGATTTAAATTGTTTTCTTTGATCCATAAATTCGATTGATGAATTTGAAGTTAAAATTTTCAAATCCTTAATAACAAATCTATTTGTTTGTTTGAAATTTTTATAAATCCACTCGACAATAAATTTCAGATCTTGACTTGTTATTTTTTTTAATCATTAGTTGTGCATTTCAAATCAACTCTTCAAAATTCAAATACCCCTCATGTTCATCTTATCAAATTCAAATTCAATAAAAAATTTTCATGACACAAAAATTCTTGTAAGATGGTTTCATAAGTCAATTTCGTCACTCATAAAAAAAAAGTTACTTCTTCCAAAAATATTACTTTTTTGTTGTAAATATGAGCAGAGTTGACCCGTCTCACGAATAAAAATCAGTCTAAAAATTTCAAGTTGGACTCCGAAAATAACAATATTCTATTTGATATGTCATCTATTTCTAAATCGCGCCCATGGATTAAACAATTTTAATTGATTTATAATTATATCAATAAATTTTACTTGGATCATTTCATAAATGATAAAGTATAATATAATTTTGTTTAAGTTAACGTGTGCAGCAATTAAATGTTATTTCATTTCTATGAGCGACCGATAAATCCCTGGAAACTACCTTCGTCGACTGCATATATTGCTACACAAGAATCAAATTATAGTAGTGCTTACTTTTAATATATTAAATCTCGCAATTCAAGCCATACTATTATAATTGAATTTAGCACACGAGAGGTATCTGAGTTGGTGAAATAAGCGAATGTTTGACCAATGATCAAGAATTTCATTTTTCTTACTAACACTTTTCGAATGAACCTGTCACATAGTTTGTTTGATTCGATTTACATATCTAGCATGATAATATTAGGGATAGTTCTTCTGCCTTTGTCAAACATTTAACATAATATTGATTAATAAAAATCAATATTTACTCAACGTGTATGTACACAAAAATATTATAGTTTATCTCAAACGTTTTTTTGGCAGATAGAAAGTGAGCTCGAGTGTGCATGTCCCCACAAAATTAGCCAAACTACCACTTTCACGCGAATGCAAAACACCGCCCCACCAACCCTCCTTCGGCCTTCCTCACTCCTTCACCTTGCTTTTCTTTACAAAATCCATTCCACGCGGAGTACTATAAATTCACATCCCAAGCGCAGCCAAAAATATTCATCAATCCAACCTGCTTCTTTCCTCTGAAGCCTGGATCAGAACAAAATACTACATTGAATCACAAACAGCAAACCTCATATATTAACTACACACGATCGGGTTAGTGCGTGATATGAAGCTTGCGACTTGTAGTTATTCTATGTTACAGGGTTCGAACAGTGGTCTGTTTAGTTCGAATAGCTGTGCGGTGATCTCAAGCAACTGGAAATTTGGTGGGAACCATAGTAATTTGAATATAAAGGCTAACAGTTCTTGGAATTCAGATGGGAGTGTTGCGGGCCAATGTCTGGCTTCGAATGCTGACAGGATTAAGGATAAGTGGATGGAGTTTCAAGGGATCAAGAATTGGGAGGGTTTGCTGGATCCATTGGATGACGGGTTGAGGGATGAAATTCTTCGGTACGGGGAGTTCGTGGAGGCGGCTTATCGGTGTTTCGACTTTGACACATCGTCCCAGGGTTACGCCACGTGCCGTTACCCCAAGAGTTCGATGTTGAGTGATTGCGGAGTTGGCGTGGCTGGGTATAAAGTGACCAAGAGTCTGCATGCCACTTGTGGTGTCAACTTGCCTAACTGGACCGAGAGGATACCGGGCTGGGTGTCGACCCAGTCGAGCTGGATCGGCTACGTGGCGGTGTGTAATGATAAGGCCGAGATCGCTAGATTAGGGAGACGCGACGTTGTGATCGCCTACCGAGGTACCGCAACGTGCATGGAGTGGATCGAGAATTTACGTGCCACATTGACTTGCTTGCCTTGCGACATGTCGCCGCACAAGTGCGATTCGATGGTACAAAGTGGATTTTTAAGCTTGTACACATCGAGCGCGGGGGGTCGCCCTAGCTTACAGGACTCGATTAGAGGGGAGATAAACAAAATCCTACAAAAATATGCCGATGAACCCCTAAGTATTACAGTAACTGGCCACAGCCTCGGAGCAGCATTGGCGACACTAACGGCTCACGACATCAACACAACATTCAAACATGCACCTCTGGTGACGGTTGTCTCGTTCGGTGGCCCGAGAGTTGGGAACAAAAACTTCCGTCGCCAACTAGAAAAAAACGGCACAAAAGTACTAAGAATCGTGAACTCGGACGATCCCATAACTAAAGTCCCCGGCTTCGTTCTTGAGGAGAACGCGCCGCAAAGAACAAGGAACGGGGGCATGGACGTGGTCACGGGGCTATCAAACTGGCTACAAAAACGCATGGAAGACACACAATGGGTGTACGCAGAAATCGGCAAAGAACTTAGACTTAGCAGCCGAGATTGTCCCCATCTGAGCAATGGAAACGTAGCCACATGTCACGATCTAAAGACATATCTTCATTTGGTCGACAATTTTGTAAGTTCAAATTGCCCTCTGAGAGCCACGGCCAAGAGGGTTATAGAGCAAACATCAGGAGAAGCGACGGCTTTCGTCTAGATACAGACAAAAACTGTTCCTGATTATACGTATGGATAGATAGCTAGACAGATAGATAGCACACACATTCATTCATTCATAAATAATCTGTTACAAATTCACCTTCCAAATTATTATGGTAAGGTGCATGGCAATTATGGGCATTGGCCTTTGCCAGTCGAAGCCCACCAATCTACGATAATGAGGCAAAATTCTTTTGCAATATTGAAATAAGATATACTTTTATAAAGGATTTACTTTCAATTTTTTTGAGGTATCAAATCGAAATATAATGTTTCGGCGAAATTCGTTTGCTAATTCCTGGGAATATGATACATACTAGTGGGGTCGAAGCACACACTGCGCGCACAAAATTTAACGATAAATATGACGTATAGATATTTGAGATCGTGATTATTTTTATTTGGGGTGTGAAATCGAAAGGAGATGTCATAGTTTAATTTGGATGGAAAAATGAAGGAAGATTTAACTAAATACGTAATATATTATATTGGAAAAAAAGTTCGAGTGATATTTCTACTTTCTGGAATTATAAAAAGAAGAGAAAATTGTTTTTTTGGTTATGTATCTTTGTTTTTTTGTGATTTTAATAATATATTTTATCGAATTTTCAGTTGTAGTCTTGTATCTTATGATTTTTGATAATTTTATTCATTTTTCATCGGGATTGTCGATGTGAAACTACTAACATCAGCACTTACATCAGCTCCATGTTGGAAAATACTAAAAATGTTACAACAAAAATAAAGCTAACGGACTAATTGAAATTTGACAACGTAGATAACAAATATATAGTGTACGGTGGATGTGTATCATATGAAAACTATATATATTGTGTAACAACAAATCAAGTTTTCCATGATATAGTGTGAAACTAAAATGGCCACAATGTAATTAACCAAAATGTATTGATAAATCGATTTTTTAATTTGTGTTGCTTTATCTTAATATTTATTTATTTATTTTCCTTTACATATATGAAATTAGACTAAATAGAACGATTCTTCAAATCTCATATACTATGGAGGTAATTATAAGATTGAAATATGTTTCGAACAAGAAGTATATAATTTTAAAGTTGGTGTTTTTGAATGCAAGTCTTATGCAAATATCTAGGTATGTATATGTAATCTTCAAAGGTAATTGTTTTTTTCCTTAATAACAATAAACTTTTGAGGAGAAATATATAATTAGCCATTTTAGAAATAGCACACTTAGAAGTAGCTATCAAGTTAATTTTAATATGTAAGTGATTATTTAATTTATTACAATGTGTGTATCTCTCAAATATATCTCCATATTAAGGCTTGCTCGTTTTCTAACTAATTTCTTCATGTAAGTTGCTTATGTTTTGAATCTCCTTTCAAAACTTGTATTTGATCTTTAAAATGTTATGTTTATAAGTTCCAATAATGATATATACGTTAGACACAAGAATATAACCACATTTGAAAAAATTCTGGATAGTTTCTAACAATATAATGGTTGTTTTCGCCTTGCTGGATGCTTTTAATCAGACTGACTAATTTTGAGGTATGCTGTCAGTTAGGCTTGTTAGCTAGAATATTCATTCAGTTGAGCTCGTCAGCTAGACTGAACCAAATTGATGAGGTCTGCTGAAATCAGTCTTGCAGAACTAGTCGTTTCATAATTAGTTATCAGCATCTTAAACTCTGATTCAGACTTTGACATGTGAATATGATTTGTAGGTCATTGTATTAGATTCGTAACGCATATTGAATCGTTCAATTTGGATAACTGAGCTGATCAGGATGATCAGAATATCACAATTGCTCATGCCAAGCTGAAATTGTTGTTTTAGCTAAACTGACGTGAAATAAGAATTGTTCCAAATTGAGTTTTTATTCTGTAGTTTTAATGGCTGGTCATTCGCATCACCAAACTGTGAGATAACATCAAAACACTGCAGCTTGCAAGATTTTCAGTTTGTCTAAATTCGAGTTTCAGCTTTCATCTTGAAGTAGCAACTTCACATTTGATTAAATAAGTTATAAATATAATAACAAGTTTTGTTATCCTCAAAATCAAGACTGTTAAAATTTCCAAACCTAACAAAGTAACTCCCAAATTGGAATCCATTAGCCCATGTTTCTAAACCTAACAAAATAACTCCCAAATTGGAATCCATTAGCCCATGTTTCTTAGCACTAATAGCTGTCACAAGACGTTAACGCGAAAATATCGCAAAAGATTAATGTTTTCTTGAGATGTTTGCGTGAATATCAGAGTGTTAATAGGAGACAAAATAAATGAAGGGATGAGAACATTATAATAATTACTTGTAAAAATAAAATAAAAATTAAGTGAACCGACGGTAAAAAAATTTACCAAAAGAGTAGTTAGACACATATATACAACGTCTTTTACTTTTCTAGAATTATGCATATTTCAATTGTTATTATTATGCCAACTAATAATCATATTGCTTGTAAAAATAAAATAAAAATTAAGTGAACCGACACATATATATCTTTTTTTAATTTTAATAAAACTAAACCAACACATATTTAAATATAAGTAACATAATTTTTTTTAGAAATATAAAATGATTAAACTTTTTTTAAAAATATATTATAAAAATAAATAATTTTTTTATGAATATATCGTTTACCGGTTTACCACGGTTGTGAAAATGACAAAAATTCCAATGAAACGATATCACATATCAGTTTTGTGAACGATTTTCGATCTGACATAACTCACGAAAAATCATTATTTTTTATATTAAATTATTTTCCAATCTAAGTATGTATTTTTTTTACCCGTTTTACCGATAAAAACCTATAAGACTGTCTTACTCTTTGAAAATTATTATATATATAGTTAATGAAGAACACAACATTGGAAGATAGAGAAACGAACAATAAAAGTTAAAATTATTAAAGAGAAAAGAACTACTCAAAATTTTTTTATATTTAAAAATTCTTCGTAAAATAGATATTTACGTTTTGTAAAATAGTCGGTTAAGTTTTAACATATTTAATTTTTATATTTAAATGGAGCTATGGAACCAAATATGTAGGTTCTAAAATAAATGAGAATTTTAAAAAAAATACATTAAACAAGTTAATGTAATAAAACTAAAATAATATAGACTAATATATAATTCGGAATAGAAGATCTCAAAAACACTACCAAAATAAATCCTTGGAGACTGATATAATCTCATAATTTTGTGAAAAAAGATAAATATATTATATAGATTAAATGAACCGTAAAAAAGACGAAAACAAAACACGATCAATCGATAAATTAATTAAACTAACTAAATCAAGGAAACCAATGTAGCGTCAAATAATTAGTAAAAAAAACTTATAGAACGAAGAATATAGATAATCACTAAAATAAAATGAAACCCTAAAAGATCCAATGCATTAAATAAACTAACGTAACAAAACTAAAATAAATATACACCAATATACAGTTTGGACGAGGGGAACTCAAAATAACCATCAAAATAAATTTTTAGATACCGAGATGTAATTTTCAAAATTTATGTAAAGTGACAAATATATTTTACTAATTGATTAACTGAACTCTGAAAAAGAAGAAGAAGAAGTCATGAAGAACCGGAAAGTAGAAATGAATTCAATGTATTCAATGAATATTAATGCTCGTGTATTAATAATTAGTCATTAAGTAAAAAAATTACAATTTAGTCTACGTAAGAAAATAACTTGTTAAGCTAAAACAAAGAATGAGATATTGAGCAATTTATTACGATATCAACCTAAAATAAGAAAACCCCACCCAAAAGACGAGCCCACATCTTACGTGAACATCCATCCGTAGCCCTTGAATGAAGGCTTAAGACATCACCCATACAGTAGCATTGGAATCATCGATAAATCCCTCGTTACTCCAATCAAGGTTGATATGTTTATTATATGCAAGAACCAACCTTGTCGTAACCAAACAAAGGGCTTGAGCTCGAGATCCAAGGCCAACGAAGAGTATCCATTTATTCAATATTCATCGGCGGGTTTTACGGAACTCAACCGATCGAAAATGCTGTCTTAACAATCCATTTCACATGCCACTAATCTGAACTCTTCCTTCTCATCATGTCTTATATTTTTGTTTGATTCAGCAAAAGACAAACAAAGGAATATATACACACACACACACACACACACACACACCAAGGTTCTAAAAAGCGTGAAGCGCCTCGAAGCGCGGATGTCGAGCTCCAAGCTTAAGCAATATTAACACGGGCTTATGCGTGAAAAAACGTTTTTTTATCTTTAGTGTAATTATAATTATCTCAAACCAATAAATAGATAAAATAATACATAAATATGATAAATATAAGTATGATGCATTAATTTTCATTTTTATAAAAACATAAAAATATCAAAATTACAATCTTTATTTGTTTTTACAACTAGACCACATTTAAAAATCCTAAATATTCGTCAAATCATTGTCAGACACGTTTAATCATAATTAAATTTTAAAAATAAACACCTAAATTATAAATCTAATTTATTATTTTAAAGTAAAAAGACACTCATTCAAAAAAAAAATTAAACATAAACGGATACAATTAATTGTGCTTAAACACGCTTAATAAACGCCTTAATTACGTTTAATTCGGTATAGTTTGAACGTTTTTTTTTTCCGTTTTTCTCCTAAAGAGGGCTTTTTTGTCGAGCTTCAAGCTTAAGCGGACTTTTTAAAACACTGATATAGACCCACACACGCACCAAACAAGATGGTAAGAGTGTAATATCTGTAAAAAAGGAGAATTTATTTATTAATCTGTTGATAAAAAAAACAATTATTGATGTAAGACTTGCACATACAGAGATGATATTCCCATTGTCAAATAACAAAACAGGTGATGAAGCCACAAAATTCCCAAATATTTACATATTGCACAAAACGATATCTGTAAAAAAAATAAGCGCCACCAAGGAAAAAAAATTTGTCTGTCCTTTTTTCTCATTTTAGCTTATCTCAAAAAGGAAAACAGAAAAGGGAGAGCGATGATACAACAAGTTCTTTTTATAAGTGTTACAGGGGTAGAGCTGATATTTCTGGATGGGGGCGACTTGACGTAGATCGTCCCCCTAGATGTTGATTCTACTTAATGGCATAAGAACGGGTGCAAACGGTCTCCAGAGCTTCTGTAATCAAGGCAGAAAAACTGGCCATGGCTTGGAAAACTCCAGGCAATCCAGTTTGAATGTTGTTCAATGTCATTGCTCTTGTCACCTCCACAGCCTTCGAATGTTTAACCATCTCGTCTTCAACCCGCCTCTGGCAAGTAGCGAGCTCGGCTTTTTTCTCAGCCAGCGGGTCCCGTGCATCCAAAACTTGCCCGTTTTCAGGCCCTGCATCGGGAAGTCCTATTCCAACCATAGAGTAAGAGTGGTAGTACTTCTTCTCAATGCTTCTGAGAGATGAAGCCTTTTTTTCGAGTTCCTTTGATACGGTTTCCGTACGTTTCTTGATTTTCAGCTCCTCCGTCTGTTTCAATAAGATTGAATGAACGACGTTTATGAAGCTCTTGATGGCTTCGGACGCAACTGTGTCAGGTAATCGGTCCAGGGCCAGTTTCCATTCGTCAAAGAAAGCAAAAACCTCAGGAAGTTCCCGGCTGTTATTAGCTGGTTCAGTGTTAACGGGGAGGATGGTAAGTTTAAACCAGCCATGGAGAGAGCAAACAAAGTCCCGTTGCAACTTTATGAGACGGCAGAAACTTGAATGCCATGCTGACACAGCAGATTCAAGATCGCGAGTCGCCTGCTTGTGAAAATCAGACGTTGCTTCGACTTTAGTTGTGCGGTTAACTAGGCCACGAACTTGCTGCACTATGTCATTCTGGACTTCATGATACTGATTCATTGATCTCCACATGTACATGAAACTGCATTTAGAAAATGGAGACAGTGAAACTAGAGGATCAAGAGGCTTAAGTGCTCAATTCGAGTCACATAGATTGCATGCACAAACTTAATTGGATTCTCAATACCATAATTAGGATTTACTCCACTCAAAACAAAGAAGCTCAAGCTCAGGCTCTAGAGCTAGCTCCCAAGCTAATGTTTAAGATCACAGGATGACTTATGAGCTCATCAACAATTAATATTGAGCTCATGCTTGTCAGAAGCTCGAGTTCAAAAACGTTTTAGCTCTATTAAGTTAGAGGTGATTCAGCTAGACAGACTCATTAACCAATTTGACTCACATTGAACCACCAACCAAAATACTTCAACTTATGTCAAGTGCATATAATCATTAATGATGTTCAAGGTCTTGAGCGGACATTCGATGTGGTTTAGGTCTGCACCGTGTGATTATTCACATCAAACATAATCAAAATCTTTTTTCTACAAATCAAACAGATCCCTATTCTCGACTTTCGAACAAATGGGAACAAGCTTGTACTTACCCGTGACAGAGTTCAACTAGCTGTGGGACAAGGTCAGTGTCTCGTAGAGTGACAATAGCAGATAAGGTAGTTGACACGGCCTGAGATGTCACGGAAATCAGAGATTGAAGCCTCTTTATTGAGGCTTTTGTCTTGTCCAACTTGGCTTCCTCTTCACCCCGGTACTCCTGACTTTGGAGTGTTGACAACTTCCTCTCATGCTCGATCTTTACTCCTTCTCTAGCCTACATTGATGATCAGGGACACATTGACATACATCAATAATTAAGTATGATAAATTCTTTGGTACAGATTTTTACAGTTTAACTAGTATCTATTATTATCTTGCTAAATTTTACTGCGTCAAAAACTGTAGAAACGAAACAAAGATCCTGTTCTTTAAGTGAAGGAAAGATACAGCTCCAATTCCTGTGGGACTTGCTATGCAATACCTTGTTACATACTCCTGGAGCATTGATTACCATTATGTCATGTGAATCTACACTTGAACCACGTAAATTAATAATAATCAACACACCAAGTAAATATAGCTGAGTGTCTAAGCCGAGAAATAATTAGTTAGACTGCCTGAATAATTATTTTCTCAGCAAGAACTGATCGAAGTGCTAAAATATTCAACTTTTTGTGTGTGATGACAGGCACACACCAGCTTGAACTAAAGACAAAGGCTATTAGAAGAGAGGACCCACAAGCATGTTCCAAGTTGACATCTTAAGATCATTCCAGGTTGTTGGTATCACACAACACAGTCATTAGGTGCAATTTAGTCACTTCCACTAAAAGGGAATCTAAAAATCATGATTACAGAAGAAAGATACTGCGATATGCATTTATGATCTGGCGAACACGAAATTCGGGTGAGGGGGTGGCTCAATGAATCGAGTGGCCAGGCTTGAGTTTTCAAAAAAATTACCGGATAAAATTCCAAATTTAAAATTCCGTATAAAATTTTAAATTTGGACCATAGCCACCCCTCACCTCTACTTGATCCGCGCTTGCATTGCACTTATGGATAAGCTGAACCCCTTGAATAAATAATCACCATTATTCACCACCACCCAAAAAAGAGACACCATGTTGCAAATCTATGTAATCTGCCCAAGCTTTTACCAGGGACAGATTTGTCATTTGGTTAGCAAGATGCAATCAAGAAAAGGAATAACTTTATGCCATTGTCCACTATGGCGTCTATGCAAGCTTTAAAGAAGAATTTAACTTAAATTGAGACAGGAAATACAAAAGTTTGATTATGATAAAAATGAACTGAAATGAGGAAATTTGAGTTTAAATCGGTACCTTCACTTCTTGATACAATTTCTTTTCCCAAGCCAAGAGCCTTTCCAGAGAGGAACAAAGGCTCTTTGGACCAGCAGATTGCTCGATTGAATCGGGCTCAAATCGGTACTTCACAGCCAGAGGAGGCTTCGAAGTCCAGCTCGAGCTCAAGTTACTCAACATTCCACTAGAATGATACACAGTCTCTGTAACACCAAATCAAAATCAATTAATGCCCAAGTTCTAATGTATCCCACCAACAATTCAGAACACAGACGGAAAAAAGGGGTAATCGTCTCTCAGTATTTGCAAGTCCACGAGCTAATTTGATCCGAAGACTGGATATTTTGCAACAGAAAAAAAAGAAAGAAAGAAAGAGAAACTAATGCTAATTGCTAATCAAACTCTCAAGAAACAGATATTGGAATCTCAGAAACTGAACAGTCGCTCAAGAAAGAATTCTTGATTCGAGAATCCAATAACAAACTTACTTCTCAATTGCTTGAAGCTCCGATCAAATTGAGCCCTCCCAATTTCGAGCATCTCCGAAACTTGCTCTCCCGCAGATGCAGCCTTATCAAAATACTCCCTGATAGCCGACACAATTTCTGCTAAATCTTTGTGCCTCACCACAAGCCTCCTATCAGAATTTATCCCTTCACCATTCCCATTTCCCCAGCTAACCGAAGACTTGCTATCATCACCAGACGAAAGCTTATCCATTTTACTCGAGAACTTGGAGTTTAAATTCACATTGTCATTTCTCATATTATTATTATTAGCAGCAGCAGCAGACCCTTTTTTCGACGATCCCAAATTTGATTGTGTCCCGTAATCGGATCTTGATTCCGAATCCTCTTCGACATTATCATCCGATGAACTGCTCGTGGTGCTATAATGATCGTGATCGTCCCATTCGCTGCATTGTACTTCTTCTCTCTCAGTCTCTTCCTCTTCTTTGTTCTCCCAATGCGCTTTCTTGGAGTCTGGCATGGGACCCGGACCCCGCCTCATGGAGTTCTTCACAGTACTATTGGTTGAATATCGAGAGTAGGATGAGTAATTTGATGCCCTGTCGTCGAATTTCTGATTTTCATTCACGCCGAAAGGTTTCTGACAGTGATCACTTGAAAAGCTTGAAGCTTTATCATCGTCTTCGTCCGAGGAATGGTGGTGTTCGATGTGGTTCTTCGCGTTTTGGAGTTGGTGGAAGTGTTCGGAGTCCGGAGGAGAAGGGGGAGGGTAGAAATCATCCCAATTCCATACAGACGAGGCCTGTGAGGGGGTGGTTGAATAAGTTGAATTTGCTCTCGCATTGTAAGTGAAATTATTGTGGTGGGGTGGAGAAGATGAGAAACTTGAGTCGGATAGGATGTGGGGTAGTTTAACGGGCTTTTTCCGAAGAGATGGAGGGGGTGGTGGCTGCTGTTTTTTTTGGCGCTGATGGTGGGAAGAGGCGGTGGACATGGGGGGTGGTGGAGGAGGGTGGAAGGAAGGTGAAGGCGATGGGGAAGGGTTCGGATGAGAGGGGATGGAGGTGGGAGGCTTAACGGTAGCGGCCGAGGGGGTGCGGAGGAAGACAGCGGGGGTGTGGTGTGAGACGGAGAGGGATTCGCCGGAGGCAAACGCTACGAGGGCGGAGCCTGTCATGCGTAGGGACCGACAGTAATCAGAGTGAGCTGCTGCCAGGTGGTGGCGAGCATAAACAGACTCCTTCATGAGGCGGCGGCGCTCCTTGCACCGTCGCACAGTATCCTCATTGTCCAGCTTTGACGCCGTGCAGCCCATATCGTCACACCAATCTCAACTTTCTCTATTTTTTATTTCGTCAGAAAAAAAAAAAAAACAGAGTACTCAAACAAATTGGAAATGGCCCCCGGCGGAGAGAGGTGGCGCCGCCTTATATTACCGGCACCAGGGTGGCGGAGATGGCAGGATTTGAACAGCGGGAAGCTAATTCCACATCTCTTGAATCGTTTGACAAACTTCTCTCTACTTCACTCTCCATTATAACACCAAGCATAGCATATAATTAAATATTTATTTTTCAAAAAATATATTGTTACACTAAAAAGTTTCTAGAATATTATTTAAACATTATTTGATTCAATTGGTATAGAAAACAAGAAATCTCAAGTATTGCTTTTATGGGTTGTAATGTTTCACAGGATAATCTAAATAAAATATTTGTCTCACAAAATTAACTTATAAGATCATCTCACAAGAATTTTAGTGTATATTTATACAAATATGCGAAAATTTTCAATTAATGCGATAGAGTGGTAAAAAAAATTAAATTGTGAGCTTTGAATCTTATTCTTATATGAAGTTTCGTCTTTATGGTAACATATATTTATTGTCGCACGTTTTATAATTTAAATATTTAATTTAATATAGTGTTCTTGCATTAAGTTTGGAATTGAAGTTAGAAATTATAGAACTATGAGGTTGAATTTAAAGAAGGTATTAAGCCTAAAGACAATAAGTGAAAAAGGTCAAGTTGGTGAAGAAAAAGTAGAACATTAAAAATACATTTAAAATGGTGGGGGCCTTTTTATGAAAATTATAAATTTTCTCAATTCCTTTTTTGACCTTTTATTACTATATTTTATATATATCCTCAATTTTTAATAAAAGGTGGACATATCCAAAGCACCTTTGGTCAAAAGATGTTCTCAGTTTGTGGGAGAATAAATTCTTAGATCGACAGATAAAGTTAAAGTTTTTTTTTTTAAAAAAATGTTAGTATTTATTACCAACATAAAAACTCTTAATATTATTTGTATATATTAATTTTGTGAGACAGATCTTCGATCCGACCCAATTCATGAAAAAATATCATTTTTACGTAAAAAAAAAATAGTTTTCATGATAATTATGAATCAGATCTAACATAAGAGACATACTCAATTACCAATATATAAATCACAAGGAATTTTATGCTAATTTTAAAGATTTTCACCTGTTTTCAGATATTACAAGGAGTCAAAATCATTTCACACGACTTTAATATTTTTTAAAAAAAATTATACACCATTTTTGTTTAATTAAATAGGCTTCGATTATACTATAAAAATATTTTATGAGTTTTTTAAAATGAAACCAGTGATGAAAAATAACTCGAATCGAGACGATTTGTTCAACGTCGACCTACAAAATTTTGATTTCGTTTCTTGATTATGCAATTTTGATTTCGTTTCTTGATTATGTAATTTTGGTTGGCGAGATGGTAGCAGTGGGATAAATGGTCCAATTTCAATATATTACGTGTGATCCACTTTTCTCTATAATTTGAGCAAACTTATGGGCGAGAGGTCGAAAACAATCACATTCATATTTATAATAAAAAAAATAATATATTTTTTTATGTGTGATCTAAATAGAATATTTATCGACATATGAAACCATATCACAAGAGTTTTTTTTGTGATTCCGAAAATCACATTTTCATTCCGTTTTACTGTTAGATTTATGATTATTTCTTTATTTAAAATCATTAGTATTTATTACTATAAAAAGGCTTTAGGTTAGACCAAGTGCATCGATCAAGAAATGAAACCTTGAATTGCGAGTAGATAAATATGTCTCATCTTTTCATGCACGAAATCGGCTACTTGAAAATCTCCATAAAATTTACTAACCTTTTTTGGCACAAATAAAATAATAATAAAAAATCATAGATTTTTAAAACATATTCTATCTATCTTAAATATATAATCGAGTATTTATATTTAATATTATTTTTTCTAATCATTTTACTAATATATCATTATTCATTAAACACATTAGTTATTTTAAACAAATTTTTATATCATATCAAAGCACTCATTAAATAAAGGTAAATAAGAATTTTTTTAATAAAACCTGATTTTTTAATATTTTAAACAAATTTTTATACCAATTATTTTTTTGGCTGTAATATTTTGTTTGAACTCATAAAATGGAAAACATTACTTATTGTTGCCCCCACCTCAAATTAATTCTTTTGTCACCATTGATTTATTCCAACAAAAATTGGTACACCTACCTTCTTTTTTCCTCCCTCCGATGGGGACCAACGTAGCTTTTCCCGAAGAAATTGCCAATTATTCCCTTCAAATTAAAAAATAATAATAATTGAAAAAAAACTTACAAATAAACTTTATAGTATATCTTTATTTAATTAATTCAAAAAATAATCACATGTTTTCCAAGACTCGTAGTTAATAAATTTATATTAATAAAAAAGAGTAGTCTTACAATTTCACGAATCTTTATCTGTGAAACGAATCAACTCTATCGATATTCATAATAAAAAATAATATTTTTTCATGGATAACTCAAATAAGATATTCGTCTCACAAAATACGATCCGTGAGACCGTCTCACATATGTTTTTGCCTCAAAAAAATCTACTGAACTATATATAATATATATAAAACAACCGAAAAAAGAAATGAACTGTGTATAATAATTAAAAGTAAGGGAGTAATTAAAGAACTCCACGCGAAATATCACCGTGATAGACTAATTCAATGAATACAAGATTTGAATCAGCGAGACTGACTAGTCCATGAATCATCCCTGAAGCACAAGAAATTTGACAATCTACCTCTCGGCGAGGTTAAGTGACAAGGCCCACGTCTAAGAGAAGCATTTTATAAGATTCCGTTAACAACGTAAAAAAGTTAGGCACATCTCATTGAAGGCTACGGCAAAAAAAAATTAACAAAAATTCATACACAGAAGGAGCTTTCCACAATTCATACTGCAGTTCATATGAAAATAGAGAAATTGGACACCTACATCAACCCTATTGCAGGTTCTTTAGTTTCAAGTAAAATATCCCCGCGTCTGGTATGGTGTTCAACATACTCATTGGAGCGATCCAACCTCGATGCAAATGCGAATACAACGTATGTTTCGTAATTGGATCGAGGTTGTCGATCCGAGCTAAACATGTTCTACCATTAGTTCCATAACTTGGGTTCAAGTACGCTCATATCTAGTCTGTTATATTAAAACAATCTGTTGTATGTCACAATTAAAACATTTTTGTTTGAAAGAAGTCACAAATGTATTGCAGGTCGAGTTCTATTTTAATGCAACATTATATGCATATGGTTTTTTCCTTCCATAATAAAGAGTTGGGTGAGGGGGGGTCCCTACCACGTTTTCTATGTCCAACAGCTAGCAAAAAGGAAAGGATCTTCCCATTTACAAACAAACAGGTAGATAGATACACACATTATCATCCCCACAGAAACTACTCGGGAGTAAATTAAAACGGTTTGGGAGAATCTATAGCAACCTTCTCTCGCAGGGTCGTTTTTTCAGAGGCATCTGATTTGCTCTCATCATTGTTAACAGGGAAACCGAAATTCTCAAATAGACCCTGTAGCATTAAAACGTCGGCGTGTGGTTAGTGAATTTTTGAATGATGTAATGAGTGAAGGATTAAGATATATTAGCACAAGCTTACCAATGCATCATTAATTGCGTAAGCTACACAGTAGTGTTCCTGCAAGTAAGCAATATTGGGTTTAGATAAATGTTTAAAAAACGTTTAAGTGACCATAAAGGGTCATATATCATCCATTTACATCAATAAAATGCAAGAAACTAGTTCTCACGAGTGGTCAACTACCTAGATTTTAGAGTGCATTTAAGATGTAAAGATTTGAAAGAAGCCATGTATGATACCAAAAAAAAAGTGTCATCAATGGTGTCAGGTTGCTTAGAGCATGGTCTAGACACGGGCGGGTGTCGTTCTCAGGAGTTCGACAGACGAGGATTAGGAGTTTTGATAACAGCAATAACACTTTGATAAACTTGAATAATAAGACCCAACTCAAATTTCAGATGCAGTTTAATTCATGAAACAATGCAGCGACTAGAAGTGCAAAGTCGACGTGCAAGCTCAGACATCTAAAGTGATTTTATTGTCAGGTCACTCGAACACCATTTAAAACGTTAATTTTGGTAACAGTATAATAAGAAAGCGCATTTAATCTTGAAATTATGGGAGAAGACTTCTGCTCTACCACTGTGGGATAAATTAATCTCATAGCATCCTCTTCAAAAGACGTATTTTTCTCGAATAGAAAAAGGATGATAAAACTACTTTATTTTTGTCACAACAGAAAAGCAATAAAACACTTGCCTGCATCATGTACCACTCTTCAAATTCATCGAACAATTCTAGTCGTTCAATCCTAATTAAAAGAAAAATGAGAATAATTAAAAAGTATATCCATGTGCGTTCAACCTCCCACAATAAAGATAAAAAGAAGAGAAAATGCACACAGAAAGAATAAACCTTTAGAACTTAGATAAAGACACTTTACAAACTCAAAAACAAAAGAGGGTTTCAAACGAAAGTCATGGAACCCTTCGAAACTTTTTGGTTTTTGGTTTCGGATTAGAATACTTCTTCGTTGAACAGATCACAAAGAGATACTAATATACATAAATGAGTCCCAGCCAATTTCTGAAATAAAGTTGGGTCCTTACAACTGTACCTCATCAATTTGAATCTTTTACACTTATTTTATAAAACTCTTGTAGTTGTTTTGGGCCTTTTGACTAGGACAATAATATCAAGATCATAGAGTCATCCACCACCAACAGAAATAATTACGTTCAACAACAAAGCGAACACGCCTAAACGGGCTAAACCTTTGCAGCCTCAAGAATAAAGCACCTACCTAGAGGTCGCGACATCAACTCAAACTAAAAGATTCCATCTCAGCATTCAAATGAAAATCGATAACAAGGCAATCATGGTGTATACCAACTCTGGAAAATGTGCAAACTCAAAGAAACATACTTCCCAAATCATGACTTCTACTATGTCTCATACACATCAATCAATCTCATTCTTTCCAAATTCTTAAACTGACTATATACTGGTGAACAATAAGTTGATTACAAGTGCATGCATCCATCCAAGGAAACATCATTTTCACATTATAACAAGGCAAACATGGTGTAAAATAACAACTCCGGAAAATGTGCAACCTCAAAGAATTAACTTCCCCATAATTTCTTCAAAGACCAGAGCTTAGTACAACAGATCGACACCTACAATTTAGGTTCATCCTACACCATCAACGAATTACTTCAATCTAAATGATGTAGACCATAAAGAATACATAACAGCACCATAAATTAAATCAAATGAAAGGAAGACAGTTAACAATTCAAATAAAGCACAAAATTCATCTTAGGACTTAGATAATACATCTGCTTTTTACATAGCACAAATACCAAAGTTACAATACAGCAACACAGGTTACAACCTTCGTAATTCATGCAAGCTAAAAAATGATGTACCTGCGCCTTTCTTGGACTTCAATAAAAGAACTGTAAACTCTCAACATGTCCCAGGCCACAGCACTCTACAAATAATTATCAGTGTCAGATATTACTATATGACTACTTAAAAGCTATGGAACAATTCAAACGAAATCCAATGTAGTTCAAATATAACAAACTACTGTACAAAATGAGACCACAAAATATTTTTTAGTGTTTTTCCATGTAATATTGAGGGGCAACACATTTTTCAACACTCAAGTCAAAACAAAGGAAATATTTGTTATATTTTTTGCGTTATCTGAAAAACCGTGTTTAGGGGGATTATACTGTGAAATATAATGTATGTTCAGTTATCTTCTGAAGGTGATATTTTTCCTGTATATATCCTGTTATACAAGAATTTATTGGATTCATGATGTCACATCATATATTAGTAATTTTAATGGTGTGTTTAGTATTTTAAGATTTTAAATATAACATTTTGGATTAAAACACGACAATAACAGAGTTTTTTGCGGAATCCAGTTAAAAATAGTTAATATGTCGGGAGATATGAAAAAGTGACTGACCATATAATTTCGACAGATTGAAAAGGAAATGGTGTTGTAAAGTTGGTTTTATTTGGGGATAATGAAAATGTTTTTATTAAAATGAAATCAAACAGGGTCCTAAACTCCTAATCACTGCTCGCGTGACACAGTGAGAATACCTGCCATCCATGATCAAGAAAAAGTCTTTCCTTTGCATGCAAAGTTGGAGTATCGTAAATGCCCAACAGTGCACATCCTCGACTCTGAATAAAAAACAGCATCAGCAACTCCAAAGCAACACATTTTCAATTGACATGACATAAACGAAAGGCTATAGTCCTTTGTTAAGAATGAAGACGGATACATGACTTTCGAAAATAGATGCCCAAAGAAAATGATTGAAAAAAGGTTCCACATTGAAAACAAAGCCAGAAAGAGATAGAACACTCGAAATTACAGCTTTCATCTGATAAATGTAAAGGGCCATCCATTAGAAGGTAAAACTGTCTCTTACTCCTGTCTTTTATCATTTTGGAATGAGAATACTCACTTTAAAATTTACTCAACAGAATAAATAGTTGGACGCTCCTTGCAGTTCTGACGAATAAAAAATGCTGGTACCAAACAAAGAGTTACAGACAGCCAACTAAAATGCAATGTGCAGTTCTTTTTGCTAGCGTTATAATCTTTCAAAATATTGGTTTATCTAGAGTATCTCATAGTGATAGCCCCAAACTATCTCCAGAACATGGCATCCTGAATTTCTTTTCCAGAAGCAATAAATATATTTCAACCAAATGAACATTAAAAAGGAATTTCAACTTGTGCCATCGTTAGCAAAATAATGGGCTGCATATGAGGTTGATGGGGTAGCAAAAAAGATTTGGTTGGACAAGTGGGCAGGTTCAGGATGCAAATCTTTGCAGTGACAACTGATGCTGCTAAAAAAGCACGCATCTTCAATGTTCTCTTCCTCTTTCTCAGCATTTAACTAAGCTCCAACATCTCCGAAACAAATTAAGGAGAAAATGTAATTGCAAAGAAAAAAAAGAATCAGCCATGTAATGGAGAATGGAGCCATGACTAATACTGATTCCGAGCAAAGGAAATCTATAAAACAAGGTAATGTTGCAATACCTCCAGATTTCTGATCATCTGTTGCCCAAAAGCATCATCAGGATGAATCTATTGTGAGCACAAATGTAATGTCAGTTCATTGGAGTCTGAAGAGAATCTAAGAAAACTAAGTTAATAGAAGAAAACCAATACCTGCTCGTACAAGAAAAATACAGCTGTAGAAAATGTTCTAGAAGCCCAACTGATTATAGCACGGCTCGACTCTGGATCTATGTATATCAGAACGCATTCTGCAATTATAAATGTCGGCAAACTGATAACAGCATCAGGACAGAACTTAATCATCCACTAAATCTTATAATGGAAAATTAATGAAGTGATAAAAATGAGCACTGGGAGAAAATCATACAAAAAGATGGGGAAAATAAACCAAAACCAGACAAAAGAACTCCCAAGATGAATTAGGAACTGCACTGGACAAGTCCATATTTCAGAACTTTCATATGCAGTGGGGATTTTCAAGTCACAAGGGGTGTGTGCATGTGTGTAATTAATATCTTCCAGTGGTAAATCATCAACGAATATTAATGATGCAAAAATCACTAAAAAAAAACCAAAATTGCTGGGCATTGGCCATCACAGTCATTGGATTCAGAGGATGGGTTGGTTGGAGGGTGGAAGTCAAGTGTGGGCTGATATGGAAGCAGTTAATTGTTCAAAGCCTGCGGCTAACTTGACAAGGTGTGCACCCCTTCAGTATCAGTGAGCCTGGTGTCTCCGAGCGCATCTGTCTTGAGCATGATGAGCCTTGATCCAGAGGTGCACCTTTAACAACACCGGTTGCAATACCAAACAGACAGAGCTGACAAGATCACTAGCATGAACATGCAGCAACAGAGACCACTTGAGAACCCACTTAACAGTCCAATCACACCTTTGACTAATTCAGAGGAGCGTTAGCTATGTCAAAAATGTTGTTCGTCGTCACACAAGCATTAATCCCAAACTATCAAAAGAATTAGGCACAATAACTCTAGGAATGGTATTGTAATATAAAAAATAAATCAGAAAATTACTGTCAGGAAATCGAAAAAATAAAATGAACGTGGAACATGTAATGCTTGACTGGTTAGAGAAAACAAAGAGCTGCGGGTGGTTAACTGAAAAAATTAATTGAAGTAAATACACGTACCTTGGATCGATATTAGCCAGAGAAATGATATCATCCAATTTTTGTATTTCACGCAAGTCAACAGGAAGTAGTTTGTAGTGATTGCCAAGCACTTCACCTTTCTCTGAAGAAAATCAGGAAGGAGATAAACAGAGGGTATTTACAATCATAGCAACTGAAAAGCAACCAAGTCTTCCAATATGGAGAATTCATCAAGTAGAAATCAAATTAGGATCACAAATCTAAATGCATAATCGTATCAACAAGCCAAACTGTCATCAAAGACTGCCAAAGAACATCTCAAAGACTTTCGAATGACAAGCACACGAGATTAATTGTGATAAAAATGCAAATATTTTAAAATCAGGACTACAGAAGCATTTTGCTGGAAAAACAATCTCAAAACGAAAGCCGCATGATTGTGACATTATAGTCAAATCTCAGTAAGGGAATTTTGAACTAGACAAATTAGAACTAGGGTAATAAGTTCTATCCCCCAAAGTTTGGTGTGAGACATTTCATTCAAACAAGTTCCTGTAGCCAACATATCATGATTGAGCTCTCTGACATGCCAAGCCTGGCAACATTTGCCAAAGCTTGAAAGAATCTCTTTCTGTGGATAATGAGTAAAACTTAGAAGTTAAACAGCATTCTTCAAGATAATTGGCTACAGATCAAGTACATAAAACTCAATTTTAAATGGGAAAGCTACTCAAAAAATACCACAATCTAAGACAAAGTATGACCCATCTAAGTGTGACAAGCTGCATTAAATCTTCCAAGTATTCTTGTTAATGCAGAGAAGCCTTGTGACATGCGCTGCACATGGCAACCCAAAGAGCAAAGAATATCAAATACCATCAGATGCATGTTGGCCAAGGTTGCACACAATTACATAACTAGCTCATTGCATTAAAGTGTATCAACACCACAATACATCATAGATTCTGAATCATTTATTGGAAAAAGATTACAAGTATTTCCATTTTATGAAAAATAGAAGGTGTTCCACATCACAGAATGGAAGAAAAAAGAAAGGGGAAAAGGAAAGCATTTTGAACTGCATGCCTCACATCTGAAAACATAATGGAAGCGATTTTCCTTGTCTTCGTTTCTTTGAAATTTTTTTGGCAAGTTTTAGAATCATTGTATTTCATTCAAGAGAGTTTTATAAAACCAAAAAATATATGTCGTAAATTGATCAGCTATGTCTGACAGGAGAACATTAATTTTTGAAAACTCAAGTCTTGGCATCAGTAAATCATTACATACCCTGCGAGATTGTCACATCTTCACCAACCAAGTTCCTCAACTGAATAGAATTTTCGATAAGGGCAGCTTTCTTACTTGTCACCTAGCGAGTGGGAGCACATAAAATATGAAAGGAGAGCATCACAAGACAGAACAAAAACTTTTAAAAAAATATTAAAATAGTAAGATTACCCTTTTTTTTAACATTATGAGAATATAATTAGTTAATTAAACATGAAAGATGGTAGCAACTAGTAATTATAAATAAATTAAAAAATATCAACTAGATGAATTTTTCCGTGGATAAACAGAATCTATTCTCACAAAAGTTTAAATACACACACTATATATGCGAGATGAACTTTTGTGTGTGTGTGTGTGTGTGTGGATAGAGAGGAAAAGGGTGGGGGTTCAGGGCAAAGTGGGTAAGGAGACAGTTAATACTGGAATTTAACAATTAATAATGGAATTCTACCTCTTTGAAATCAAGTTCCACGAATAGGTAAGGTGCTTTTCCTTCATCCTGTTAAAAGTAAACAGTACATTTTATGAACAAATAAAAATTTTCAAATAAGACTGGTCAAAAATTTTTAGAATTGATTCCTACTATTTACCAAGCAAACTTTAGATGTATATGAAGACGTGGAAGCATTCACAATAGCTTTCAGAGGAGCTTAATATTATATAGGAGTTGTTCTCTCACAAATTCAAAGTGCATCGTGGGGACTTCTAAAAAACATAGTTGACAGCTCCAAAAACTGAATGATCTCAGACGCTTTCTTCTGATTGAATAGTAAAAAAATCTCTAGCATATGAGATGTTTTCTGTGCTCAACAAAATTATACAGTCTGTGTGTGTGTGAGTAGCTACCTTCAACCAACAAGTGGTTGAACCTAGAAGAGAATAAAGAACCATCGGCAGATAGCAAGACAGAAGAAAACCAAATATGCTCATAAGTGTGAAAAAGCAATAGCATTGCATGAAATGGGTTGTGAATGGCTTGCATATTTAGAAACAAGCAGCTGGTGTGATGTATCAAAAGCACTCATAGACTGCAAGAAATGTAAGTTAACAAGTGATACGTTTGAGTTGAAAAGATGGGTACATGAACTGTTCAAGACAATAACTAGTCTATAAACCGGATATTCTCACGTGAAAACCCAAGCACCTGCAGCTGAAAAAAGGTAGTATCAAAGCCAGCTCCCAGTGACAATATTTGCTTCTTGGAATTGCCTTTCTCGTTAGGGTCTATTTCGCAATCAAGAAACTGGTAGAGAAGCTTCCTCAGTGCAGCGTATCGTGCAAAATACCCTTAACACATAATACGCAAAGGCCAAACAATAGTTCAGTTAATGAAAGGTTCTATACTACAGAAAAATCCAATGTCAAAGCGGGATTTGAAAACAGCCAAAAAATCATACCACGGTTGATTATTGGGGATCGTCTAACTGGCCTTTTAACAAACAAATGGACATAGTCATCCGTCATGTATCCCTTTTTAACGCAAGACCTGAATGCAGCGAAATCGAAGATTTTTAATGCCCTCACAATCAAAATACTGCCACTTACGGTTAAAAAAAGAAAATTTCCACCCAATTATATTCTATACGGAGTTTCACGGAAATATGAGAAAAAAAGATACCAAGGAACTGAGATAAAAAAATAAAGCCTACAGCTTGCTGGCGGATGCGTCGTCGTTGGTGGCTTGAACTGCCGCTCTGTTGCTCCGCCCATCGGCCGCCGGCTTCGCCATCGAACTTAACAACGAACCAAAATTTTAGGTTTCGTTTGGATGTGATTTTTTTATTAATTAGTCTTTTGAGATATTTATTCCTTTTCTGAAAACGTTTTGAGCGAGATTTGTTTTAGCTTTTTTCTCTGTTGCTTATTATTGAGAAATTACAAAATTAGAGACCTTTACTCTCTAGCCTTCGATTTTTTTTGTGTTCAATCCCTTGGTACTTTTGTAATACCATATTTTCACATGAAGTGTACCATATTTTGTATGACATAGTACAACAATTTTGTGGATCGGGAGTGAACCTAAAGAAATATTTTGATTGGGTATTTTTCACCAATTTTCCCAAAAATAAAATTAGACTATTAATTAAAATATAATAAAATAAGTATTTTTATATTTAGATTAAAGTTGATGTCAAAAAAATTAAATTTACGAAAAATGTCATTAAGTGCAAAACTTTAGAACGTTGGAATTACAAATATCGAATAATAAGTGAGATTTGTGTGCCACCATGTATCAGTATTCTGGAAGTCATGTGCAACCATTTTTCTAGGAGTTTTTTTTTAATGATTAAAGACTTTCATATTGAACATATTTTTGAATTATTAACGGATAATTATTTAACCGACTCAAGTTCTAAAAAATCATGTCCGAATAATTTTGGAAACAAACAAATAAATTCATAAAAAATTAGAGTCTCGTCCAAATTTTTTGGAACTTTCATAATAGGTCGTAATCAACCTTGTAAGTATTCAGAAATCGGATTTTTTTAACTTAGGAGTTGCACGTGACCGAGCTCTGACCACCCACCGCAACCTAAATTTTCAGCAAGTAGGTCTTGTTGAGTTCTATAATTTTTGCATATAAAGTTTACGGAAAATCAATCGATTTTGCTCAAAATTCATATTTTCATAATGATTTTCAAGGAGTTTTGGTTGCCAGAAAATGCCTAATTCCGATGACCTTTTGGGACTCTGGATGAAACTTTGTACACTACGGGATATGATGAACAATTTTTATTTTATATTATATAGCACAAAAACAATGTGTGTGTGATTGAAAAACAAAGATATCAAAGTGACTCCTATTCAACCAAATAAACATGCATATTAAAAATTCATAACAATTAGTATAATGGTCAAAAATTCCAAAACTTGAACAATAAGCAAAAAATATGTTCATAATCGTTCGTCTGAGCTAAATCTTAGAAACGTAGTGGCACGTTTGGTACACACGCCATCTCGCCGGAGTGTGTATGATCTCCAGCCGCACGTTTTCCAATTAGTGTAACCTTTTAAGTTCTACAACATTCATGAAGAAATGGTTTTGAAATCCATAACCAATTTTGCCCATAATGTATATTTTCAGAATGTTTTGATAGCAAGAAAAGGCGTTCCGGCCACCTTTGGACTATCGGTCGAACTTTTTGTAAACTTGACGACCCAACAAACAACATTTAGTAAGTACAAAATCTTTCGAGACATAAAAAAACTAAAGACTCGAACATACTACTTAATGTCTAAAAAACAAAAACTTTATCCGATGAGCTACATGTAACTTATATTAAAATTTTAATATTTTATTAATATATATAATTTTTCAAACAGACCATGACACCAAAAATTAGTAATTCTAAGTGTCTCAAACTTAATAATATAGTATAGAAGTATAGATATACTAAGTAAATCATTTTAAAAGTTCAAATATCTGGTTGTTTATATATAAATAGTTGGTGTACCAAAATATTTTTTTACTCCAAAAAGAAAAACTCCAAATACTAATAAGAGGCTTACACTATGCTGCTGCACCCGAATAAAACTTCATGTGCAAGATAGCCCTCGGATAATGGGAAGCCCACTCCAAACAGGATGTTGTATCTGGAGAGCTAGTGGGGTGAGCCAACTCACAAACCACAATTAGATGGGGCGGTGCGACTCACCTTTTTTACGAGTTGAGGAAATATCAACTTCACCTATATTTTAGGTGATGAGATCAGTCCTGACGAGAGGAACTAATTTTATGTATAATTTGAGATAGACTTAGCCATTGTTTGGACAGATTGGGGGCGGATTGAGAAACTTCACACCTTTAAGTCATTTAGTTTAGGCAAAAACTTGTGTGAGACGGTTTCACGGGTCATATTTTGCGAGACAGATCTCTTATTTGGATCAGATTGGGGGCGGATTGAGAAACTTCACACCTTTAAGTCATTTAGTTTAGGCAAAAACTTGTGTGGGACGGTCTCACGGGTCATATTTTGAGAGACAGATCTCTTATTTCGGCAATCTATAAAAAATATTATTTTTTATGCTAATAGTATTACTTTTTATTGTGAATATCCGTAGGATTGATTCGTTTTATGATTATCTCACAAGAGATCTATTCTTTATTTTATACTTGCGATACGATCTGTTTGAGCTAAAGCATTTTGACATCTACAGTCCAACACGACCAGAGTGCCGTGTGAGGGTGTAATTGCAATTATACGGGCGGAGGAAACATACGGCTTATGTTAGCAAAATCCCAGAACAGAAACTGACGCTATAAATGTATCGTGCATCTCCAGGCATACAAGTAACGCACCAAATCTGAGGGGAAGAGGAACTACAATGACCTCTCCAAGTTTCTAGTCCCTAATAGAGATCACGAAAACCCTAGATTATCACTGATTTCTGATCATTTTCGTAGTTATTTGTAAATTTCACAACTTCTGTTATTGGATCAGCAGCAGTCATTTGAAATCTGCAAAAAATGGACATTGAACAAAAGCAAGCGGAGCATATAGACTACTTTGTGAAGCAGGCGTCGAATCTGAAGGGCTCGGAACTGGCTAATGTGATTGTTGAGGCCACCTCTCACCCAGCCCTCTTTGCTTTCTCAGAGATTCTTTCCGTACCTAGCGTCATCGAGGTATTACGCTACGTGCTTTCGATTGAATTTGTTTCGTGATGTATGGAATTTAGACGTGCTCTCGCGGTATGTGAGGTCTCCTGGGTTGTGATTTCGATGGCGCTCGTAGTCATAGTAATATTAGGTTGTCGGAAAGCCGGTATGTTTTTCCATACCTTTTTTTAATTATTTAGGATAGTTTTGGGTTAAGATTATTCGCTACCCTTGTTTTATCATATATTATTTTGCGCAAATGGTTCTCAGTGGAGGCCTGGAGGGTATCAGTATCGTTATGTTTCTTAGTTTTCTGGGACTGGTCTCAGCTTAGTCATCTCAAAATCATGAACATAGGCTGGATATTTTACTAGGAGGTGAAAAATTGAAATGAATACAGGCATACATCTATTACACCGAGGCTTTTGGATTCAGTGAGATTGAAATGGAACGGTAATGATGGATAACCACCAGAAGTTTGCAAATTATAAATGAATTTGGGCAGTCTCATGGATATGTTCCCGAAATCATATCATTTGGCTGAGATTTGACGTGCTAGATTTTGAACTGAAGTGATTGATGTAGCGGGGTAAAATCCTCAGCTCGAATGGGACACATTCTAAGCATAATTCTTCGTGGAAGTTGTAGTTCAGGGTTTGGACTTATGTGATTTTCTTTTTTGGGGGCTTATGTTATTTTGAGTTCTTATATAATCATAAAAATCTTGCAGTACAGCATAATTTTACTTCATGGGGAGGATGGTCTGGAATCTTTTGCCGACAGATTCGTTGTTGTTTGAGATGTTTTCTTTTAATACTGTGACCGAGGCAATTGATTTTTCCGATGTTTGAGTGTTTCATTTATTTCACTTGTTGTGTACCTTTGTATGCTTGTTTCCTTTATACATATATTAACATTCTGGACCGATACTTATATTGGTCCCCTTGTTAATGGATATTGGAATTTAAATGGTTTTCTTTATTTATTCCATGATATGAGTCGTCATTCAATCTGGGGTTGGTTGTGAAATTGCCAGCTCTATGTTTCTGAATTTTCTGTTATGGACTTGTATCTTATATCATTTTTAATATTTATGATAGGCTCCAAATTCCAAAATATGCTTAAAGATAATAGTTTGTAAAGCTAGGTAGTGCAAACACGAATTTCTGTCTGAAATGATCAAGTGCAGTTTTACTTAACGCTGTCTTAAAAATTAAGTAATTATCAATGGTATCAAACAAAAAGTTGAGAGCAATCAGTATATTCTTTTGCTTGCTTTCATGTTAATATGTACAATATTTGAACATTTTCCTTGGTATTGAAACTTCTGAAGAAATGATGTTTCGATGTCAATATTTCTTAATGTTTGGACCATTGTGCAGCTTGAAGGAACTGAGAATGATATTTTCCTTGGTTTGCTTCGGATGTTTGCATATGGTACATGGAGTGAATACAAAAGTAAGTGGCCAATCTGTTCAATTATCAATTTTCCCTGGTTTTCAATTTTATGTTTCGAATTTGCCTGAATTAATTAGCAAAATTATTAATGGTTATAATATTGTTTGGACTTGCACGGTCTCTCAAGTCTCAAAATGTCTGTACTGTGCCTATAACTGTTAATGTATTATATAGTGTTCAATGCTGCCGCCATGAGATGTTTCTTTCAATTTGGTGGTTTCTCCATGCATTAGTTTTACAGATTAGTTGTGCTGCAGGTGATGCCAGCAGGCTTCCACAATTGGTTCCGGAGCAAGTCCTTAAGCTAAAGCAGCTGACAGTGCTCACTTTGGCGGAGGCAAATAAGGTTCAATGACTTCTTTTTTCTAGTGGACTCGCCTATGGTTGTGCAGTTGTGTGTTAGTTGAAAATGTGAGAGATTTGATTGTTAGCTTACGGACTCGGTTTCCTTTTTATTTGGTGTAACTGTATTAGTTATACTGGTCTTTGACTTTCCTGTCTTTCATAATTGTTTGCGAGCGTATGAACTTTTTGGCCCTTGGACAGGTATTGCCGTATGATACATTGATGCATGAGATGGATGTTACAAATGTTCGTGAATTGGAGGATTTTCTCATTAATGACTGTATGTACGTGGTAGGTTTCATTTCGCTATTCATTCCTGACCAACCATTAAATTGACTCTTAAGTTTTGGTTCCTTCAGATAAGGTGTTTGCTTTAAACAACAATGTATTTTTGCATTGTTTGTCTGCAATGTTTTTGTTTCCTTTGCACAAGTTATCCATCTTGTTCATTATTTTACCTTTTAAATTTATATGCTTCATATTTCATATTTTAGATAAAGGACCCGTGATCTTGACAGTAAAGTAGACAAAGACATTTATTTTGATTCTTTGAAAAATTTTGTATGATAAATGTTATTTTTGTTGCTTATATGAACAGGGGATAGTCAGAGGAAAGCTGGACCAATTGCGACGATGCTTTGAGGTCAATATTATAGTTTTGTAACCTCCAGTAGCAGATCACTTATTTGGCGATAATTAATTGCTAATCTAATGTTTGTGTGAGCTTGTAGGTGCAATTTGCCGCAGGGAGGGATCTTAGACCTGAACAATTGGGTGGTATGATCAGAACGCTGTCAAATTGGTAATATTTCTTTCCCGAGGGTTAAATTTTTATATATTTTGTTTGTACCTATGCATCTTTACTGCTTGAGTTTCTTAATATAGATTGATATATATGGCATGTTCCATTCTCGGAAAGTATTTACCGTGTTGGGGAAAACAATACAAATATTAAATTCTAGAGTAAATATTTTCTATTTTATGTTCAGTAGCTGCTTCGAAGATTGGAGGATGGTTCAAAATGGCACTTATTCCATCTCTCGTTTGGAAGTTGCCTCTATCATTCCACACACTTGCTTGCCTTTTGATTAAAATCTTTCTCAGGGATCCTCATGTTGGAGTTCTTTGCATGGTATATGATGATAGTATGATTGCCTGTGGCCGTCTGGCATTAAATTCATTTTAATAAACAGCTGACATAGCAGAAGCCTGCTTCAGTTCTTGTGTTATCATATCTTGTTATAAATTTGGCACGAGAAAATGAATGTAATACGATTTTCAACTCTGATTTTTTGCAATGCTTTCCTTTCTATAGCTGCATGTTTTCCATCTAGTATCTAAATTATTTATGTAAATCTTATTTTATTATCTCTTAGGTTGTCCACGTCTGAAAATCTTCTTGTCTCAATTCAAGAGAAGATTAAATGGGCAGATTCTATGAGTGAAATGGACAAGAAGCACAAAAAGGAAGTAGAAGAAAGAATTGACGAAGTGAAGAAGACACTATCTGTGAAGGTCAGTTACTTTTGTCAGTGAAATAGACAATATTCTCTGTTTCAATGTAGTGTCATTCAGTTTACTGCATGTGTGAATTTTGCTGCTAAATATGAAAGCCGCTTGATGGCCTCGTGAATTTTGATCAAACTGTGTCAGGAGAGGATGCTAGGCTCTCTAGAATTGACTTGAGCACTTAGGTACCTTAACTTTCTCGTTGTGTTGATGGAAATTTAATGCTCAGTTCATGGATATTTTTGAAATTTGAATTTCATGAAATGAGCAATTCTGCTTGGTCAATTACGGGCATTTATATTAAACTTGATTTATATTAAAATTCAATTGTTTACTTGTTTGATTTAATAAATAAGACGTTAAAAGTTTTAGTTTTTGCCACTTTCCTTCTGAATGCATTTGCAAAGTTTATTTGGCTGGCATATGGCCTTTCTTAGTTTCACAGCTTGATGCCGGTGATATATGTTTTCTTTTCTTTTACAAACCATGGCACATACGCATGCAAACTCTATGTGTGTTTTTCGGTGTGTCTTACTTACGTTGTGGCAGAAGTTACAAACTGTGAGCAGGCCGACCTTGATCACCGAGGGCATGAAGAGATCACTTCTGAACTGGGTGGAGTGATGGACTATGAGGAAGATCGCAGCCGATCTAAGAGGTAGCATTTGATGCCCATGCTTTCACCACTTTGAGATAATGCTATGAACGTTCTACATATTCAACTTCAACATTGGCGTGTTTTCCTCTCTTTTAACCTTCTCTTTTATGGCCTCTATGCGTTAAATTATGTTCATGCTTTCAGGAGATTGAAGTCAATATTTCCAACCCATTGCTGTAGATAATTTTACAATAAAATCGAACTCAAAAGTCTGAACTTGAACTCGGGCTCTCGAGTTCAACTTGAACCACCGAAATATTTTTTTCATGAACATGTTATTGAACATGAGATTAAGTTCAAAGAATATTGAGCTAATCGAGCTGGATCAACAGGCTCGTGAGCCGACCGACTTACCGTACAACCTTAATTTCTTAAATGTGGCTTAGCTCGTAATGCTGACGTCTTTTATAGTTTTAAACGGAGGATCGCTTCATTGTTTAGGGAGTTATTGTTCCTAATAGATCCATGCAAAGATTTGTTGTATGACTTGTAAAACGTGCAGGAGACGACACCCTATAGGTTGAGGAGATAGAGATAAAGAGGAGAACCTAGGATGAATATGTCAGACACCTGGCCATTTTTTGGACTCATGGTATTGGGATGACGCTGTGCTCTTCGAGAGGAGACGGTCCTTCAGCATCAGGCCTGTCAGCCCACCTCGAAACTGACAGCATTTGCTTGAATTACCTTAAATGCTTTTAATTTTGAATGACGAGGGACGGGATATAGTACTTGGTCCTTTCGTTCATTTGCAAACAGATAATGTAATGATCATGAATTTACGCAGGAATTCCTTATTTCGAGTTTGTTTTAGTTTACGCTTGAACGAAAATACCAAGGACGAAATTCTATTAGCCAAACAGCTCATCTTTCCCTCCCCACAGATGCTAAAAGGTTGTATTTTATTATTTTTTTTCTAAAGGCTAAAAAGTTGGTTTTGGGTGCAGCCTACAGGGTGCCTTCTTGATTATACAAAAGTATGAAATCATGTTGCAAGTACGTTAGAAAATTATGAAGCCTTGGGAAATTGTGTTCATATTTGATTTCATTTTGAGCGGCAGATATATTTTCTAAATATGCTTTTGAAATCAGATTTGAAGAACATGATCTACGTTTGATTTTTTCACTAAGAAAATGATTTCTCTGTTCTATCATATTTTTATACTATAATGTATAATCGGTATGGATGTATCACATAACATATCTTGATATTTGGTAGCTGTGAATGCACATTTTTACTCGGAATCGAGAATTATTTTCATTATTACAGGGACGTTCAAGAAGCCTGATGAAGCAACATTTATTACAACTATACAAACAACACAGGAACACAAAATAAAACAATAATCTGAGCTTCAGTTTCAGGGATTCCTTTCCTTATTTCTCGGGCCTTGCCGGGTGTATATTTCGGGCCTCATTTGATCCTGCAGGCAATGAATAATTGAAGAATGAACACACAAAATCTCAGAGGGTTCATCCTAGAAATTGACAAAGAAATTAATCATAAGAAAAGGAAGATAAACATACTTGTTACAATCAACAGTGCGGGAGAGGGATATCCAGATGAACGCCGCACTGAACCGGAAGGCTCTGCGCCAGCGCGTCCTTCATCCCGGGGTACCGATTTGCGGCGGCCTTAACACAGCTGCAGGCGGCCCTCCTGTCTGCAGTCGTCCGGCCCATCCCTTTCACGGATTTTACACCGTTGCAGCATGCCGAAGATGGTTTGTTTCCGCCACGCCCGGTGAGGTAGCTGATGCATGGCATTAGAGCAGTGTCCACTTGACCGCAACTGATGGTGTATCCAGGCTGAGCCATGAACAGGACCCAGGCAAGAATTGCGAGCACTGATATTAGAGAACCACACTTCATATTCTTATGGAAATATTCTTCTTGCGTTCGCATGATCTTTTAAGGGAATCGATTAATTACTGTTTTTATGGTTGTGGATCGTATGGGTTTCGGGGCTATGAAGATGGGGTATTTATAGGTTTGAAAGGCTTGATTTTTCAAAAGTGAATGTTATTTAACTAAATTGTGGATATTCGTACGGTGAGAGCAATGCATATGTGATATAGTTTCGTTAAGATGAGCACCGACCGTGTCTACCTTTGTGTCCATCAATTATGTAATACTCATCTTTTGGATATACAATTTTAATATATTCATCAAATTTAATAGATGAGTGTCATTTTATTGGTGAACACAAATGTGATAATAGTTGGTGGTGATATCATAACAAATATATTTATATTGCGAGATGGTATCACATGTCAATTTTGTGAGACTGATCTTCTATTTGGGTCACCCATGAAAAATTATTATTTTTTATGCCAAAATTATTAATTTTTTTATTGTAAATATGAACATAGTTGATCTGTATCACGAATATATATATATGTATATATATTTGAAGTAAGCTTAGAATCCGCTCTACAAAGAAGAATTAAGTAGAGAGAAAAAAAGTAATCAAGTTTCAAATAATAATTAAAAAAATCTTTGAATCTTTAGATATAGTTGTTTTTCATAAATAAAAGTTTTTTGAAAACGAAATAAATAGAAGTTTTCACCCTTTACAAATATACTAAATCATCCTTTTATATATATCAATTAATACTGAAAAAACAACTATACTCTGGATGTCTCGAAATAGTCTCAAATCCAAACACGCGCGCCACTTTACAACCATTGAATAAAGAGTACGTACGTAGGATGAAATAAATCCCATGAGTACGTAGTTTGTAACTGCTTTTATCGGTTTGTCTTTATTCTAAAACTTGAGAAGTAAATGTTGGCTTAATCTTTTTGGAGGCATCTGGCACGAGATTCATTCATTCTCATTGCTCACGCTTCTGCTGGGCCTATGCATGATTTAGTGTAGGACAAGTTTTCTTCAAGACTTATTTCATTTTAATCCAATCTCAGATTTTTGGTTGTATAAATTTGATATCTGTCACACATATATTTAATCAATTTAAGGATGTTTTTTCCAATGTGTGTGATGAATGATCGATGTGATAGGAAAATTCATGCTTCATGATTGCTTTCAACGAGCATGCATCATCTTTCTAGTTCTTGGTTTTATCCATTTATATCGATTTTTTGGTCCATTGACAGATTTAAGTGTAATATACTACAAGTCTATATATATCGCATATTTTCATTTATAATTCTCGTCCTTTTTGCAGCCTAAATAGAAAATTTTACGCATCTTTTGTTTGTAGTTTGCATGCATGGTATGTTTCTCTACTGATCTGCATGTTACTTAGTACTGCTTGTTACTTCTTATGCGCTTCTGTTTAAATTTGGTTCTCTTTGATATCGGTCATTGATTTCGAGGGCATTCAGTGCGTTCAATGAACATTGATCGTCGTGACGTCGTCGTATATAGTAAGAGATCGATATGTACGTACAGATAGTATATGTATATAGATGTAAATATGATGATGCAATAGCTGTAAATGATTTATTTAGTTAATTGCTCGAAATATTATGGAGTTGTTGATCACAAGAAGAATGATATTTCTTCATGTGATTCATCATACTCCATTGATACAAGTAGGTTTACAAACCATAATATTATTGAAAACTAAAGAGTAGTTTAATTTATTTCTGAATCAAATCTCCTGCTTGAACTTCAAACTTCATTTTATATCCTGCATGCCAAGAGAAAGAAAGAAAGAAAACATTACTATTCAATATTTAAAAAAAAATATCCAAATTTTTTTAAAAAAATTATATGTACATTTTTGTATAATTTTGGATAAATTTTATATTAGTCCGGGTAGATAATTTAAAATATTAAAAGATGTTAAAAGTTTAAAATTCTAGCTTGATTAGCGCCATATTCCTGGCTCGAACGCTTTGTATGTTAGTATGTATCAAAACAAGAAGAGTTGCACTGACCTGTCACAGTCGACGTTGCGAGAAATAGGGATGTCCAACTGAACCCCACACTTAGACGGAAGACTCTGAGCCGCCGTATCCTTCAAGTCCGTGTATCTGTTAGCAGCAGCCTTAACACAGTTGCAGCAAGTCCTTTTGTCTGCCGGCGTTCCGGCCATCCCTTTGACGGCTTTCACGCCATTACAGCATGCCGGAGTTGGTTCAGCTTCACGTCCCCTGAGGTAATCGATGCATGATAGTAAAGCCACATCTACTTCACCGCATGTGACAGCGTATCCAGGCTGCGCAAAGAATTGGACAATGGCAAGAATAGCGATCACGGGTACCACCACACGGGAGTTCATTTTCTTGATGTTTGGATTAATGGGAGCTCTTTCTTTTTCTGGTGATTTTACTCTTGTAGTTAATTTGAGTTTTGGCTTGGTTGAAGATGTTCTTGGATGGGGTATTTATAGGGCTGGAGGCGCTGTATTCTGAAATAAGCAGCTGTTACGCTGTTTTGGATTTGCTTTAAATAGCAAAGATGATAGACTCTTGAAACTGTTCTTATCACTTCGACAGTTTTGCTCAGACCTTTTGAGCATCATGAGTTCATATGATACAATAACAGTAACAAACTGATTGAAGATTTTTTCTAATTTATTAATCTAATTTTAGAACAAACAGAAGCTTTCACTTAAAAGAATAATATTTTCCTCCATAAATCAGTAAATGGTAAACATATTTGTACCCAAAATTATAATCAATGACACAATTAAAATCTTATAAAATATAATGCAGTTCAAATGAATCAAATCTACGTTTTGATTGTCGTGTGATTTCGTGTGACAACTGTAAAACCAACGATGTTTGCAAGCTATTATATCTGATTGAAGATTTGATCAGTACGTTTCGAAAAATATCGTCTTAGAATATATTATTGAATTTGAAAACACTTAGCTTGTGAAATCGCGTGTGAAAATATTTTTAAGTTGTATTTGATCTTTAATTATTTTACTCATTAATTCACGATATGTCTATATATTGATTTTTATAAATATTTTCAAGAATTAAATCAGTTTAACGCAAACGAATCAAATCACAATTTCAATTCTAACTTAACCTGATCATATTATACCTAGTCAGAGTTAATGTGATTCGAGACGTATGTGACAGACGTAAATATATATATTTTTTTCAAATTTCAATACAAGATTGAATCAACTTATGTTACATTTACATAAGATGATTTCATATATTTCAGCCATGGGTTTGAAAGAGAGAATTTGATCGGTTGATCACAAAACGCCTTAAAAATTGAAAATTAGCCAAATAATTTGAAATTCAAGTCCATCAAATCATTTCATCCAAGCAAAACTTTTGGCATGCACAAGTCGGAAAAATACATATCCAACTCATTTAAGCTAGGGTTAGCTCCTCCAATTCGTTCACTAGCTGTCTAGCTAGACTTATTGGCCATTTTACATTTGCATTTTATACGTTATGAAAAACTTATTTTACAAATTTCTCCGTAGTAATAGCATAATAGTAGTACTATTCCTTAGATTCGAGGGTGAATAAACACACACTTTCAGCTCCGGCGACTGCGACGCCGTTTAGTCGCCTTGATCGGCTCTTTCATTGCACCGTCGGAGCCAATAAGATGCGGAAAATTGAGCCTGGCTCGTGAGCCACGCAACTTGTAGGCCGCTTGATCATAAGCCAATGCTGCATCCACCGGTGTCTCGTAAGTCCCCAGCCAAATCCTACGCCCTTTCTTGTCTGGGTCTCTTATCTCCGCCGCAAACGTTCCCCACGGCCGACGCCTCACCCCTCGGTACCTCTTCCATTCGTGCGGTGTTTGATGTTCACGCGCCGCTCTGTTTTCTGCCATCAGGCCTTCACATCTAAACCCATGATATGGATTATTTGATCTGTGATCCAAATTTGACATCAAATCGCTGAAATGTCGTGCCCAAAAAGAGTCTTCTAAGCTTGGTTTAGATTTTGAAAATTTGGTGGAAAAATCATCTGGAAAATCAGAATCATCGAGGAGATACTGTTGGATTGAATCAAGAATCAAGGCATCATTTTTTGAAATGGTTTCTGCTAACATTTTTGATCGAGAGGGAGAGAATAATATTTAGTTTCTTCCTTTAAAACGAGTACAAGTCAAAGAAATGTGATTTTCTTGGCGCCCCAATCCTACATAAACATTCGACGGGCTTTCACCTATTTATAGTGTCTGCATGCATAGACACCACGAAAAGTTCAAAGTGAAAATTAAGACAAACACAAATAATTTGGTATACCATTTGGATATTGATCATGCATTAATTTTAATATACTATTATATCCATGCACACAATAATATTTTTTATAATTCTTTATTTTATATTTAAATGAATATCAAAATATAATTATAAGAAATAATATCAAAATATCGATACACGAAGATTTTAGTCCACTCGCTTGTTCTATTTTTTTTTTGTTTTTGATCCAATATTGAGTATTTAGATTTGATTTTGATGCAATAACATTGGCTTTTTTTTCCCAGTTCAATTTCGTCGTTGTGTTGATTTAGTATCGAAAATGTTGGCGTGAATTCGTAATTCCGATATCAAAACAGTCAAAAAATAAAAAGTTGTGTGCCAAAATTAAATTTTGTAAGTTAATTTACTAAACTAAAATTGAACAACTAGCTAGTGAGAAAAAAAAAATTTCTTCGAGATATATTTTTGAAATTAAATATTCATATCTTTACATGATTAATGGGCATGTGATAATAAATTGTTTGCACGTGTTCAAATTTGGGTTATACTACTTTTATACCTACCATGCATAACTTTCAAAAAAAACAGAAGTCGATCGTCCAGTAATTTTTTTTATATAATTAAATATAGTCAATTAATAATGATGTAAAATCAATGCAGTGTGCCACCAAATACATTATTTTATTCAATCTTGTTCCATTATCTGATATATCTAGTCATTTATATTTTCTAATATATCAATTAAAAAAATAATAGCACGTGTCTATTACATATTTAAAATTCTTTAATTAAGTTCGTTCACATTCGTCAATATTTTTTTTGTCCAAATAAAAGAATTTTAAATCATCTATTTGATATTAAAATAATGAGCAGGAGTAGAAAATGTTGGAATTATATTTGTCGGTGGCTGATGTCCGAGGAAGTTAATTAATATTTATGAGAGATTATGTTAAAGTTTTGTCAATATTGTCCTACTTCAGTATACTATTTGATGCATTTTCTTTACCTATAATTCGATTGCTTACTGTGTTCTAAAACCATTAAGCTTATATAAATAATCTAATATATATCCTGTTTAATTACGTTACGTAAACCATTTGAAGCGAATGATGAGATTCAACGTTCTTACATCATCACCCATTTAGTATTTTGAGTTAAAAAAATAGCTATGTTATCGGTGTATTTCAGTATATCATCTTATTTCACGATTCAAGCATGCAGTACTATAACAATATTACAAGATCTCTATTAAGAATGTTGACAGGATTTTGGAACTGGACACAAGCATTTAAACCGAGTATGTGTGTGTGCGTAGATATTGTATTTGGATGGATGAATTTGAAGCTAAGGATTTCAAATCTGTAATAATAAATTCATTAGTTTGTTTAAATTGTGTTTGGATTGATGAATTTCAAATGTTTTTAAATGCATTTTCGTTGTTTAGAAAAGTAAGATCATAAACTTCAAATCCATCTGTTATATGTTTATATAATATTTTATGTTGATTATAATGTATTTCAAGTTCATCCAATCATGATATCATTTGAAATTCATTATACTTTGTATTACAAATGTGTAAATAAGTAAGATATGAATTTAAGATTTGATATATTGTTTTATTATAAACAATAAAACTATAATCATAATCTATGCATTTCAAATTCATCTCACTTAATAATGAAAATCTCGACTATTTATTTTTTTGAGTCAGTGTGGTAATACTTTTTCATCCAAATCATCTGATCCAAATGCGACATGAAACATTTATAGAGGTTTAAGGTTAAATCATCCTACTCGTATGTTCTCCTGAAAGGAATCCAACACTCGAGCAATATAATTTGACTTTTGAATTGTAAAAAACAAATATGTTATCGTATATTTATAATTTAACAAACGTCATTTGAAAAATATATCTCCAACAATATATGTTTCTTTGATTTATTTATGCTTAATCATGATCTTTTAGTCATATAGTGGAAGAATAATATGTCCACTATACTAGAATATTATGTCAAGTCTATTTTTGATAATAATATTAATTTTAGTGTTATATAAGGAAGTGTCCTCCATTGCAAGTAGCACGTAACATTTTCATACTCAATAATAAAAGTTCTTCATTCTCTCTCAAAGCTTGTGGTAATTCATCTCAACAGCTCTCAAGCATACTACATAATCATGTAAGTGTTATGAGTTATGAATTAGATTATATTTGGAATCTTCCTTTTAATTATATCATGCCAAATGAAGTTAATTATTTAAAAAAATTAAAAAAGAAAATTAAATCTACTATAGATCATATTTCTTTTGCTGAAAATCAACTCAAAAATCCAGACATCAATCCAATCTTTAAAAGTTGGTTTGCTAGATCAAATCTAAGAAGATTAAAAAATTCTTTAAAAGCTTTTGAAAAACAAAGCTCCATATTCGTTGCGTAATTGGCTCATTATACCATGTTATTTTGTTAACAAATTAAATATATATAACTCCTTAGTTAATTGAATATATATATATATATATATATATATATATATTATTGTACCACTGTAATAAATTATATATTTAGTAATCAGTTAATATCTTTTTAACTAATAGGATTTAGATCAAATCAATCTTTCAGAATTGTAAATTTTAGAAAGAATTCGATCGATTATTAAATTGTTTTCAAAGCCACATTAGACAAACGTCCACGTAATTATTATTATTATTAGAGTCATGCTAGATGTATATTTAAATTGACACACAAGATTTCATTTTTTAATTTCAAGGATAATAGAGAATTAAAATAAATAAAAGAAATATAATTGAATTCAAGTATATTTTTGTAATTTATCATGCAAAACTTAAGTTTGAGTGAACCTTAACATCCAATATTTTCTTTATTATTAGAAGTAATCTTCCCACGTTAATGTTATGGAATATTGTTGTTAAGTGGTTCTTTTCAGTTAGCATATAAAATGCATGTGTTTTACAAATTATTGTTCATTTCACACCACAATTAAGTTTCTTAGATAAATTGAAATTTATAATTTTTTCAATAAAAAATAAGATTTCTTACTACATTTTTATAATATGTCAATTGTCACATCACATCGACACAATGTTAGCAACATCGAATACTAAATAAAAAAAGAGATAAATTTATGGAAACAAAATTATATTTTTCTTGATATTATAAGATGTGTTTGGAATGGTATGCTTATGAGAATTGGCCCAAGTACATATGGGTCATGTAATAGCCTAAATTTAAATCGTACGACAGATTAAACGCGACATTTCGATTACAATTAAGACACTCCTACAATATCCCTCCCACTATTTTTAGTCCTTGTAATATATGAGAATAGAATTGACTTTGATACTAATTATATGACCGAACACATACCTCTTTATCAAGTAATATAGGTAATGGTAACGATGCAACTAATATATTTTAAACTGTACAGTGGCACAAGAGTCAGTTGCTTTTTCGAAAGAGACAATTATTACACCTGAGAAAAAAAACTATAATAATATTTTAATTTATTCATATTACGCATCATATTAGAAAAAAATAATTATATTTTTCTATTAATGTTAAAAGAGTGCAAAAACTTTTATTATGTGAAGTAGAATTACAACTCCGCACTAACATGGTGGTTGGCTAATTATTGTAACAATGAATAATTGAGCTCATTTTATTATTAATTTACACCGTGAATAACCTGCCAATTATATAAACCTTTAATATTTTTTTCTCATTTCTTATTCTTTAAATTTTAATTTTTGGTTTTATTTCGCATATTGAACTTTTACAATGTTTTCCCCTAGTTCTTGTTCGATTATTATGAGATTAAAATAAAAGAAACAAAAAAAAAATGCACAAAAATTATCGTGAGATCGTCTCATAGTTCAATTTTGTGAAACAGACCTCTGACCCGATTCAAATCAATGACAAATATGACACTTTATGTCAAAAATATTAATTTTTATGAAAATTATGGGTCGGGTAAGTATTTGCAAGACAATGGGATGTGGAATGGACAAGCGGTTAGACACTTTTTTCCAATATTTGAAGCTGAGGCTATCCTTAATATCCCTTTAAATCGAGGGGGTTGCGAGGATGATTGGTATTGGATAGGGAGCAGAGATGGTAAATACTCTTTTAAAGCGGGATATCACTTGGAAGTTAATAGTGCATCCCCTCAATCGTTCTAATCTGCTCTACCAGATTTTCTGTGGTGGAAAGTGCTTTAGAAACTTCGAATCCTCCCTAAGGCACGTATTTTATTGTGGCGAGCTTCATGGGATTTCATTCCATCATCGATGAATTTATTAGCTCATCTTTTAATGGGATCTGTGAATTGTGTAGCCTCAACTGCACATGTGCTGCTGTTTTGCCCAATCTTGAGAACCATATGGAAATTTTCACCATTCTAGAGTTGTCTAAAAACTCTTACTAGAGGAACGTGAAAGGACGGGTTGTTGATCATAAACGTACATGAAATTAATATTGATTGGGCTTATAGTTTATTGACTGCTTTTCATAATTCCACTAAGGTTTGTTCAATTAGAAGTGCATAGCCGATAACAACAGAGCAAAACTGGAAACCACCCACTCGAAATCAATGGAGGTTGGATGTGGATGCTGGGTTCGATGATGTGAGACAGAGATATAAAGTGGAGGCTGTGATTAGGGATTCACAAAGTACGTTTTAAGGTGCTATGACTAGTATTGTTAAACATCTCGTATCGATTAAAAGAACGGATCGAGATTTGCTTGAGAATTGGGCTGAAAGATGTTCATGTTTTTACATACTCTTCACTAGCTATTGATGCAATTATTGATAATGCCGAAGATCTGGGTATGAATGATGTTATAATGAAGGATATCCGAAATTTGTTGTAATCGGACATGTTTTTATCTATTCAACATATGAGAAGAGCAATGAATTGTGTTGGACATCAACTAGCTCGTTATGATTTTTTATTTCATCAAAAGTTTAAGTGGTGTAATGGTGACTTTCGTTCTTGGCTTAGCAGTATCATAAGTCAAGATATTATGCAGTAATACATATGTTTGCCTTAAAAAAATGTATTTTTTTACCTCTTAAATTCTTATAATCATGTCCACAATCTTTCGAAACAGGTTTTTTTGTAAGAAAATAATTTGTGGAAAATACATTTAGATAATGAAGTATATGTTTGGTTTCGTTTTTTCCCAAAAGAAAAATAAAAATAAAATTATAGTGACAATTAAATAATCTAATCTTCAATTTGGTAATTGATAAATGAGTGAGTTTGCTATGAAACGGTTTCACGGATCTTTATTCATGAGATGAGTCAATCCGATACGTACCAACAATGAAAAATAATATATGGATTTTTTGAAGTATAATGTAGGGGTGAACATGAGTTGTGTTATATATTTTTATACCTGATCCTGATTATTTAGGATAACATTATCCGATTATTTTTAAAATATATATTAAATTATAGATTTAATTAATCAAAATATATTTAAACTAAAAAATACAAAAAAATATTGACAAAAACTTGTATGAGACGATCTAATGATCACAAAATAGAGAATGATGTTCCTGAAGAAACACATGATGATGAAAATGTTCTGTCAGAACCACAAACTGATGAGAATCATGAAATCTCTATCAATTATATTAATACTGGAAAAATATGGAACCGAAAAGATATAGAAGAAATTGATGATATATTTTCTTATAATGTGGCAATCGACATCATAAATGATAATGAAGATCATGAACCAAAATCTTTTGGTGAATGTAAAAATCGGCAGGATTGGATAAAATGGAAAGATGTCATCCAGGTTAAATTGGATTCGCTAAATAAACGTAATGTTTTTGGACCTATAGTCCTTACACCTGAAGGTGTAAAACCTGTTGGATACAAATGGGTTTTTATTCGAAAGCGAAATGAGAAAAATGAAATAGTAAGATATAAAGCTCGACTTGTTGCACAAGGTTTTTCTCAAAGGCCTGGAATTGATTATGAAGAAACGTATTCTCCTGTGATGGATGCAATTACGTTTCGGTATTTGATTAGCTTGGCAGTATCTGAAAATTTAGAAATGCGTCTTATGGATGTTGTTACAGCCTACTTATATGGATCACTTGATAGTAATATATATATGAAAATCCCTGAAGGATTTAAGATGCCTGAAGCACAAAGTTCAAAACCCAGAGAATGTTATTCTGTGAAATTACTAAGATCATTATATGGGTTGAAGCAATCCGGCAGAATGTGGTATAATAGGCTAAGTGATCACTTGATGAAAAAGGGATATGTAAATAATTCAATATGCCCTTGTGTTTTCATTAAGAAAACAACATCCGGATGCGTAATTATTGCTGTATATGTTGATGATTTAAACATCATTGGAACAAATAAGGAAATTCAAGAAGTTGTGTCATACTTGAAAGAAGAATTTGAAATGAAGGATCTTGGAAAAACCAAGTATTGTCTGGGTTTACAAATTGAACAAAAAGAATGTGGAATATTTGTTCACCAGACAAATTATACAGAAAAGATCCTTAAACGTTTTAATATGGACAAATCAAATCCTTTAAGTACTCCAATGGTTGTTAGATCATTAAACATAGAAAAGGATCCATTCCGTCCATGTGAAGATGATGAAGATATTCTTGGTCCAGAAGTACCATATCTAAGTGCTATCGGTGCCCTTATGTATCTTACAAATTGTACAAGGCCTGATATATCTTTTGCCGTAAATTTATTGGCAAGATTTAGCACATATCCAACAAAGAGACATTGGAACGGAATTAAACATATATTCCGTTATCTACGAGGAACGACAGACTTGGGACTTTTGTATTCAAAAGATGCTAATCCAAGTATAATTGGTTATGCCGATGCTGGATACTTATCTGATCCACACAAAGCACGTTCTCAAACTGGATATGTATTTACTCGTGGAGGCACTGCAATTTCTTGGCGTTCACAGAAACAAACACTTGTAACAACTTCATCAAATCATGCCGAGATTATTGCACTACATGAAGCAAGCCGTGAATGTGTGTGGTTAAAATCAATGACCCAACATATCCAAATCTCATGCGGATTATCATTCGACGAGAAGCCTGTGATACTATATGAAGATAATGCTGCATGTGTTGCTCAAATGAAAGAAGGATACATAAAAAGCGACAGAACTAAACATATTCCTCCTAAGTTCTTCGCATTCACCAAAGAGCTTGAGAAGAATAAATGTATTGATGTTCGTCACATTCAATCAAGTGAAAACTCATCAGATCTCTTCACAAAGGCACTTCTTACGACAATATTCAGAAAGCACATATATAATATTGGGATGCGCAATCTACGAAATTTGTGAAGAATTGTTCGTGTCAACATGAGAGGGATTTTACGTGACTGCACTCTTTTTCCCTTACTATGGTTTTTACCCAATGGGTTTTTCCTAGTAAGGTTTTTAACGAGGCAGTATAAAAACACGTAATGTATACAATCATTATGATTATCATCACAAGGGGGAGTGTTGAAAAATTATTTAAAATGTGAAAAATATTTGTGTTGAAAATGTGAATGTTGAAAATTAGATAAAATTAGGTTTTGAATATTGAAAATTAGTGTGTGATGATGTAGGTAATGATGTATTTTATTTTTGAATTATTTGTAAAAATTTTCTATAAATAGATCTCTCATTTGTGAAGAAAATCACAATTGAGTTGAGAGAAAAATATTATAAAGTGTGTAGTGTGATAATTTTAAGAGTTTGAGATTTTTACTTTTTATCGTAAATTTTTACTTTTTCACAACAAGTCTTATTTTTTAAAAAATAATATTCCACGTGAATTGGTCGCTATATGGTTAAGTTGAAATAGAGGGGGAAAGAAACTAAAATCCAGGGTAAAATTGATAAAGTTTAAAACTTTATGGGTGTAACTGTATTTAAACCCAAGGATCGACGTGGATAACTGGATATCTGTAACGTTGACTGTTAGATGAGCCCGTTGATAAATTAAATTCTATTCCTCGTTTCTTAGTTTCCCACCTATCCAAGTGTCCTTCATCAGTATGGTGTTGATTATTAAATTATAACTACTTCATCCCTTCATTCAACTCTCCAACCACAATTTTCCATGAAAACTCAAAAGTTGCTGGAACTCAGAGATTAATAATTGGCGGATTCGAACTACCATTTGCAAGAACAAATGGCCCTTAAAATCTTCTTTAAAATATTCTTATTTCTATGTATAGTTTCAGTTATTTTGACCTCAAGAATTGTTCATTCCATCCCCTTCGTTGTATTTCATGGTAACTCTGAGATTCTGCTATGGATTTTATATGTTATATTGGAATAATATGATTCATGCTGCCTATATGTTATTCTTCCGTTGACTTTTTGGACTAGGCTGTCTTGTGAAATTTCTGCTGTTTCGACAGTTGCTAATAAGCGGTTGCATCCGTTTTTTGAATTTGGGTTCTGTAATATTTTAGTCTCAGAGTTTGAAGATTTCGTAGATGGCAAAAACTTAAGGATCTATGTTTTTTTGGAGGCGGATTTGGTTCTTTTCAAGCTTACTTTTACTTTATGGGGATTCACTTTTCTTGGAAATATCAATTCTTTGGTCTCTTTTTCCGTCCTTATTATCCTGTTTTATTTTATTTTATTTTTTTAGCTGATGGGAACTATGTTAATATGATGAAATGATGAATTCAGAGGATACATTGAATTCCCAGTTTCAAGATTCTACAAATTAGACCTTACGATAAAAATCCAAGGATTTGATATTAAATATGGCTCTCATTTTGACCTGTTATATTTCAGGAGTCTCTGACAGTTGCGATCATAAAGGAGTCTCACATTTCACCAAGGTTTTGAGTAATTGGTCTGGTTCACCTGGTTATTGCATGTATGTTTTTAATTCAATTCGTATGAACGTGGATATAAACTTGATCTACATCGAGTACATTTACTTCATATTTCGCTTTTTTAGTCCTGTTTTTGTATCTTAGAGAAATTGGAAATGGTGAATGGGATTCTTGGACAATGCCCTTTCGAAAGCAGGTCAGTTGTTTCTAAATTATTCAGTTCGTATTATACAGAAGAACATTATTATTACAATTTAAAGGAAATTTTTTTTTTTTTTGGTTGAATGGTGTAGACTGCCACTGCTTGCAAAAAGGTATGCTGTTCTGTCCGAAGAGTTATCTTAATTGACCCAGAATATCTTGCTTAGATTGAATGCCTTTTTAACAAATAGGTGAAGAAAATGAGTGAGCTAAGTGATGGCTACAACATAATCGGGCTTTCGCAGGTGGGAATCTTTTTCTATCCCCATCATCTCTCAAAATCGAACCATATTTTAAATACAATTTATGGGCTAATTATATATGATGTTTTTCCCATAAAAAACTCACTGATGGACATTATTTTCTTTCAGTGACGGGAGGAAATTTTATTGAAATTGAGTTTTGTTTTGTGGCTAATGTATTTCTATCATGGAAGAAATATGTGAAGTGTGAACATTCAATAATTGTTTCTGACGTTTTTATGTTTGACATATGAAAAAATGGTGTTATCATACTCACTTTTTATGGTTTTCATTTGTTGATGAACATCTGTCTCTAATCTCATACTTTCCAGGGTAATATGATTGGTAGAGGAGTCATTGAGTTCTGTGACGGACCTCCGGTAAGTACTGATCGAGCACTTTGATAAAGAAATCTGGGTAAAAAAGTTCATTCTATAAATTCATCGAGTCGATCGTCAATACTTTTCGAGCCCCAGACTGTACAACTCTACTCTTTTCAACTTGATGTTCTCTTTAGCATATTGTAGGATGGAATATTTATGGATATTCCAAAGCTAGAGGTATGAAAATAGTGCAAATGAAATTTTTGAACTGTACGACATCTTTAACATCTCATTTTGGTTGTTGCTCCACATAGGGAGTCACACAGGACAGTTGGGGCAATTGGTTCTGTAATGCTACCTAAGAATAGCTTAGTTGTTACTCTATTGCCATACATGCAACTAGCTGCCCTCGAAGTTCCTAATCCAACTCAATTTCGAGAAGCACGATTCCCCTATATTGATTCACTGCTGTCCCTTCGAATGGTTTTTAGATGTGATAAACTGTTTGTCCAAGTTGTATATCGTCCTTTCGAACTACCACTTATTACTTCCAGTTCTCACTCTTTCAGATTTTGGTGCATCTATATACCAATATCACAATCTGTGCTCAAGATACCAATTATTATGCCTTATTTTTCTTAAATTGACACAGGTGAGAAATCTTATTTCTCTGGCAGGTCCACATGCCGGGATTGCCTCTGTTCCCCTCTGCGGAGTAAGATTTCTTCTAGCTGCATTTAAGTCTTCTATATTATGGATCCATAAAATATACGCAGTTCAATTCTTTGATGATTAATTGGCTGATGCAAGTAGGGAAACACTGTAGATTTGTTTCTTGAATATGAGGATTTCTATATCTGTCACCTTTGATGAAACTATACAGTCGGATGGTTAAAAAAGTCTTAAAAAAACACTCATTACAGTAATTGATGGTAAAAGAGAGATGTGCCCGTACATTGCTCTTCAATTATCTTGGAAAAACTTTACCGTGTGCAGTGTTAATAATCATGTAATATATTACTATATTATGATATATTTGTGATATTACTTTATTATGATCAAGTTAAAGAAAAGATTTTCCACCGTATTTATCAACAAATATTTTCATTTATATAAATGATAATAATAGTATCAGTTCTTCATGGTTTAATCCCATATCGTGTCTCGTTCTTTCTTCATTGTATATTCACCATTTGTAATTGAATACATAGCCTGTGGAAATTGTTTGCTTTGGCCCTCTGGTTTAATTATTCTTGGTCTTGCAGTCTGCTTTGGTTTGCATTCTCGTGGACTTTTTGATCGAGTTGGCAGTTTATACCGACTTTGTTCAGGTTTTGAAATCGTTCAACATGGCGTTGCATTTTAAATTTCAAACCCCAGATTTTCAGTTCCTGAACTTGCAAGATTTCTTTTCTTGATTTCACTTCTTACATCATGGGAATCTACATCGTTTTGAATCATCTCAGCTTTGTGTCATTGCAGGAACACTTGGCACCGTCTAACTACATTAAAATTCCAACTGTGAGTAAATTCTTTTGCAAGAATTGAATTTATACCTATAAGTATGAAACATTAGTGATCTTCTTGTTTTATTTCTCATGCATATAACTTTTTATGTTTTGAATCTATGCATGTTGGAGACATTTACGTTTTAAATATCTTCTTCTCTATAACAATATAACATCAAGTTTTTTTCAATCGGTTTTTTCGAAATAGTGATGAAAAAAATGTCTGATCCTTTAATTGCTCATTTCGAATTTAATAATGAGTTTCAAAAGATAACATAGTGGACACGCATGAATTGGAGTTTAGACCAAGTTTGTTTTCTAGAAGCAAACACATGATTGAATTCCAAATCATTTTGGCGTAGTTCGATACAATTTAGACTCTTTTAACATATCCCCATGTGTTTAAGGCATGACGCCTCCATTTGGACATAAAATTCTGTTGACCACTTTATCAGGATTTACGTGACTACAAGGATGGATGCATGTTCCTCCCTAAGCTAAATAATGAATTTCACCAGAATTCCACGTACAAAGAGCGGTTTTCTAGCTTGCAGAATTTGGTACTTATAATGGTAAGTTTGATATAAAGGTTCTGATTACCTGTTAGATACAAGAAATCTTAACATTTTCCTCCAGTTTCGTGTATGCATATGGCTCAAGCTATTTTTTCTTACCCAGTTCGAGAAAGATAACGTTCTAGTGCCGAAAGAGACCTCTTGGTTTGGGTACTATCCAGACAATTCGTGGGACACCATTTTGTCCGCACAGCAGGTATCTGTTTCTTATCATACGGCAATGATTCGTTATGAATCTGCTCTCCTAGAACCTACAAGTTATTGGAAAGTTTGTGTCTGCATGGTTTTTATTAATGTTATTCCGTGTTAAGACATTGAATCAATCGAGTTTTTCTTTCCGTCTATACTCTTGAGCTTGTATCTTGACCTTCAGGCTCTTAATAAGAGCCAATACAATGGAGGGGCGACGGGGTAAGGCTCACCATCGGACTTGAATCAAGAATAAGGTCCTATCGGATTAAGATGTGTGAACTGAATATAGATGCCGCGTGCTAGTGTCACTCACAACAAATCCAAAGAATGCCATCAGTTCAATCTTGTGATCATGCATGCTAAAGCAAGCTGCATTGTTGAATCTTTACAGACAACCCTCTACACCGAAGATTGGATCGGCCTGAAAACACTGGATGAATCTGGGAAAGTGAAGTTTGTAAAAGCATGTGGAAGCCACCTTGAAATCTCTTATGATGAAATGGAAGAACACATACTTCCATACTTGTTGGAGAATTCGACTACGCGGCACAAATCATCGAATCTCTCCTCTTTGAGGCTCATGTCTGGACATGACGAGAATACAATTAAGCTGTATTGAGATACTAACATTATTACCACGAATTTTACATGAAAATGTGGCAATTATGAATGACATCGTTTGTGTAGATGTCATCTTATTTAATAAATGACAATTTTTATTTTTTCTTTTAAGTTTGTACTATACCATTCATTCACATACTTGTAAAAACACACTTTTAATTTAGCTCTTAAGTTTAATGAAATAAGAGTAGGTTTTTTGTAAGACAGTCTCACGAATCTTTATATGTGAGACGGGTCAACAATACCAATATTCACAATAAAAAGTAATACTCTTAGCATAAAAAGTAATACTTTTTCATGGATTACTCAAATAAGAGATCCGTCTCACAAAATACGACCCGTGAGACCGTCTCACACAAGTTTTTGTCATGAAATAAATATTATTGAGGTAACATCGTCAATTAGATAAATTATTATATCTAGAAAAGAAAATTTATTTTTAACTGAATAGGTATTAGATGTTCCAAAGTTAAACAAAGTCTTGATGAAATGTTTTTTTAAACACTATAGAATGCTCCAATATAAACTTAGAATTAGATGACAGTTATTTTATTGTTATAAAATAATAATTTTATTATTTCTAGTTTTTTTTTTTCCCATGAAAATTTAATCTAATTGATAAAAATGTCATTTTAAAAATATATCGCCACTGTACGTCACTTGGTTGTTGGGCGACGGGGTTTCTCTGCATAGCTTTGAAGCCCGAAATATTGGAAAAATTACTGGTGAGATTTGATTTGTTTTCGATTTTTACTGGGTCCGCCTGTTGCGAATGATGTATGCTGGGGTTTTGGTATAAAGGATCGAGTTACATTGCCTCTTCTCTCAAACCAAAAGTTGCTAATTTTGGTCATGAAGTTGGTATGTATCACTTTCTTGATTTTTGGGACACTTCAGATTCAGAAAATCAAGCATTAATCTTTGTTGGGAACTTGTGGCATCCACTCTATGGTCTATAGATGGATTCTTGAAAGCGCAACCAGATAGAACACACATCCATGTAATTGGGCCATTCCATTCTTCTCTTCATCGTGGGATTGAATGCCTGAAGGCTTTCTTGAAAGAACTTGAATCCTTTAAATGGCGATATGGGTTCGTTTCTACAGTTCCTCGATGGATCCCCCATGCTATCTATGTTAGAGTAACATTTTGTTTTAGTTGCACAGTGTTTGTGAAATTATATTATTTTTATAGTTTATTTGGTGTTTTCTTGTAAATTATAACAATAAGATTCATTTATAAAAAGTAACAAATGCATTATGGCTTACATTATATTAAACACTTGGTCTTGTCCTAATAAAATCTATGATGAATTTCAATATAATCATTTTCGAGGGGAGAATTTTTACCTTTACGAAGATATATGCACGAGTAAACGCATGATTTTTTGGTGTTTCGAATGACATTGTTATTGCATACGCTTATGTATTATTTGTTTATATCTGGTTCTTGTACTCTCGGAACTAATTTGTGTTGGAGTGGTTCTTTATATATGTAATGGAATCTTTACTTCATCGTTTAACAATTGTAGTTTTGTTAAACCCTTCACTTCTACTAGTGTTGGATTCGTTATGGTGGCCCTCTAGAAAGACGCATCGAAGAGGAATGCATGATGATATCTTCCTTGAGTGAAAATCATTATAAATAGGGAATAACAAATAACATGTAGCTTTTAATTATATTGTAAAAATAATTGACAACTATCGAATTCTGCATCTGGTATCTGTTTATTAAAATTTCAGTTGTTTAAAGTAACCTTTTGTTTTCTCATGGTTTATGATATTTTGTGATTATTATATGAATAGGAAGGGAAGTCTGTGCAACTGCATCTGTCCTTCAATATAGCTGTCGACAACTGCAATATTTCATTATTTGTAATTTCTCAGTTATTTTTATAAAATTAATGCTGTTTTCTTTAGCCCATTTAGATTTGAGTTGTTTGTGATATGCTATTCAATTGCTTTGTCTCATTGTTCTGTAATATCACTTTTGAACTCGCTGTCTTCTCGATATTTTTCTTCATTTGCACCAGCCAAAAGACTTGGTGAAACAAGAAGAAACATGAAGTTGAAATCATACATTTGTTGCATGCATTTGTGTTAAATGCAACAAAAGAACTAATATGTGGAAATGATGAGACCGAGTTGTAACCCTTCAAACTTGCGGGATTCATTTATTTTTGTAATGTTTATGTTATAGGATTCCAAGAAGAATAGAAAATTAAATTGTATCCATATTTCTGTATCTAACAATATTTTTCCTTTTTTCAGGAACTGCATTTATTGCGGTTGCAGAATGGGAGTCTATGGAAGTTGAAGGATATCGATCTAGATTATGGTTGAAGTCCCAACTTTGATGCATGCGGTATATAATGTTTTCTTGGTTTATCTTGATTTATCTGTATATTACGGAAAAAACTGAACTGCACATTAATGATTTTAACGTTTTCGATACAGACAATTAATGTTGATCATTGGTTTGTTATAATGTCCATCGTTGGATATTATTACCTTTGGTTCTTGATTTAAGGCATTGTGTTGGTGTATTTAGAGTTTGAAAAGGTAGGCAGAGTGGTTATATATATTGATATGAATCTCTTACTCACTGAAGTGTATCTTTAATTTGTTATCCGAATATATTAATCAAATCAAATGATCTAAAATTATAACCTACTTCAGTAGATCGTGATATAGTCCTAGACAACTGTCATCAGTATTATAGCAAGGAAAATGTTATCTACATACTCAAAACAAATGGATTATAAGTCTAATTTCCAACCAATCATAGATGTAGCTATCCTTGCTATTTTTCCATCACTTTTTTTTTCCATGTTTAGATTAACTTTTTGGCAGAGCACATGAAACTTGCTTGACCTCTTCTGATTTGTATTTCAACATTGCTGGAAAGAAATCACACAATTCTTGGGTGAGACTGCTTGTTCTCGTATTAAGACGAAAAGAAATAAAATTTTTGATAAAAATGTAAAATGGAAGTATAAGACTTCCTTTCTATCAATCTTATGCAAAGACAAGTTAACAACTCAAATTGGAATTGATTTAGATTGATATATGTTTAATCAGTTGCAATTGCGTCAAATCATTTTCTCCCTTCTCCATATCTCAGTGACACTTGCTCAGGTAGTTATGTGGATGATCATAATAATCACTTGTGTTCATTCTCTATCGCATGACTTCTCTCTTTTTGCCATGTGTCCCTTGTCCATTGATCTGATCTAGGATTTCTGATTTTCATATGCCTTTGTATCAGGATATAATGCTATCTACGATAATTTTCACATACCCACAACTGATTCTCCTTTGTCTTACTCTATCTTGGGGTTTCCTATCACCATACAAGACAACACATGGAGTTGCCACAAACCCATTTATTTACAGTCATCACACTTTTTCTTGTTTAGCTGAAGTTTGAAGATGATTTTCTATCTATAACTAAACCTACTAAAAATGGTGGTGGTTTGTGGTATGACTCATCTAGTTTAAGGCTCAATGGCGGTTTAAACCATACTCTTTAATCGGGAAAAACTCAATTATCTTCACCTCTCTAGGAAGAAATCTGTTTGTTGTATCTGGATTTTGGGTTATCCTTTAGAAACTACACTTTTGGAAATGTTGATCCAAAGGTAATTTTTCAGGTTCCCACGAGTCTATCCAACTCCACTTCTACCAAATTTATTCCAATACAGTTTTGTAACTTTGAATTTCTCTGTTGAGTTTTTACTAATATTTTTTCCTAACCTTTTCTAGCCATTTGATAGAATGGAGTCTTTACCATGGATATGTTTGATGCAAATGTGTTCCATATGTTTGATGCTAATTTTTTTACGGAGTAGAATACTACTGTATGTTGAAGTTTACTTCTTGTTTCAATATTTATTCTTTTCACTGCATATCCTGTAAATTAATTTTGTTCAGATTTCTGCAACATCTTATTTTCTACTTTAGCCATTTACCAATGTTGCAAGAATATGAGCGCATACATCTACTTTAAATGTTTTAGGTTAAAATGATTGTTGTATTTTCATGTGTAATTGGTTAAAGAAACATTTTTGTACTTGCTACTGTACCACCATGTACTCAGAATTTATATCAAAGAATACAAAAACTAAATAAATTCAACTGAAGAGGGTTGGTCTTTAAGATCCCTTGAAATTTCAGATTGCAATGGCACAGTTGGGTGTTTTTGGACAATTATTAATGATACAGTGCGTTGGTGAAAAAGCTGTCAAATTATCATAAACATTCTGGTAATCTTTTGACACATCATTGCTGACAAATTAAATAAATCCAGCATCTTGATTTTTTTCCATAAGAGCACAAATTTCATTTATTATTCCATGACATCATTCCACCTTTCTCTCTCTCAGAATCTCTATAAACTGCATTTTCTTTCCACTCTTCTTATCCTTACACCATTGCATTCTCTTACAATTTATTCAACTCTCTGTGATGATCTCACTCTGCGGTTTCAAAAGTTTCCTGGGATTTTATTTAAAATTGTCTGTATTAAAGTAAGTTTAGCTGTCTCTCTTATCTCTGATGTCTCTTGTTACTATGCCAATGTCTTCTTCCTTCCCAAAGGGTTTCCAGTTTTTTAGGTTCAATCAGTTTCTAATTCATACATTTGAAATATCTGAACCAAAACCTAGAGAAATAGGGAAAAAAAGTCAGTACTTTGTTTTTGCCTTTTGAGATGGGAGAAATATCTGATAAACACATCTAAGAAATATATAAAAAATGTTGAAACCTTGTTTTCCTATTTTAAATTTCTGCTTAAAAGATACCTAATTTGTTTTTGTAATTGCAAGTGCAAAAATACTTGTATGAATATATATGCATTTTCCTGTTGTAGATCTTTGAATGAAATTGTGTAGATGCTTTTCTTTTTTGTAACTTAATTATTCTATCCGATTGTTTCAGGGCTTTTTTAATCCAGCAGGCTTTCTGAAGTGGAAGAGAATTTAATCCTCCCATTCATATTAGTATATCAGAATCTCGTTCAAGAAGTTTCCGGTGCATGCAACTGTATATTTGTATCCGTGCAGTTTATATTTCTAACTATATGCTGTATGTATAATTTCATCTACATCTACACACGGGCAAGGCAAGCTCTTGCATGAATAGTGCACATTTAACGGGAGCATCTTGATTTTTCTCGCATGAGTTGCTATGGTTCTGCATAAATTTTGGTTATATTTTATTGCTCTGATGGCTATCATTTTATTTTATTTCTCTTTCCAAAGCTTTTGATTCAATCAACAAGAAGAGCAAAATGTCATTACCAGGATCCTCTATATCAAGCCCACTCTTGATAAATGACAATGAAGAGATTCAATCACCCAAGAAAGATGATAATCATGTTAACATTGTGGAAGTACCTGAAGGTAAGAGGGAAAAAGAACCAATTTCAAAGTAGGTACTGACTTTGGGTTGTCCAACTGTTTTTAAAAATATTTGCCAAAAGGTTGTCATATATACATTGATTTATGATTATATGGTTAATATTTATCTATATATTTGTTTCTTGTAAAATCTCTGAAGACATCTACGGAATGACTGGTCAAACACCTTCGAGGACACTAAGAAAGAGGGAAAAGAATGTCCAGAAACAGATTGAGGTAGCAAACAGTTTATTGATCTGATCATTTTGATTTTTTTTGTGATTAATTCTTTTTCCTTTTATGTCTATATTTTGGGTTTTTCTAGTTAATTTTTCCCGGTGAAAGTTTAAAAGGAATAACAGTTGGCAAATATAAAGTCTAGGAAGGTATCATTTTCACACTTTTTTTTATGTTTAATGAAACATTTTATCGCACACATCATGAGAAGGAAAAAGAAATATCTTAGTAGATGTTACCGGTTATGAATTTCAAGTAACTTTGCTTCTTATGGGGAATATAATTTTTTTGCTCATAGTTTCCTTCAAGCCTTTTGGAGATATCCGCAATTCTTTTGTGCATCTTTTGAAGGTATGCCGCCAACAAAGAAAGAGTGAATCAATATCACACCAATCTGTTAGTTTTTTTGAATGAGTTCAAATTTGTATCCTGAGAAGTATTTGTTTTATCCAAAAACTAGTTGTATATGTCCATGCAACTCATGTACATAGATTGAATCAAAATAGAAATTATTATCCAGCTAGTCTAATTCCCTTTCTTTCTTTCTTCCTTTTTTCTGTCGAAAAAGTAAAGATTTCATTGAACACTAAAACTTGTCATTAAAAGAGTACGAGACATAAAAGCGGAAATCAATTCAACAAATGTAGCTTAATGACGTACTTGTACATATTAAGCATTGGTCGTTCTTTTTCTGGATAACACATGTGAATTAGATGTCTTAGAAAATTGATGTGCACATCAAATATTCCTTTCTTACCTTCCTTAACAAGCTATATTTGAGGGTGGTTATTTTTTTATAAGCTTAATTATGAGCCTTAGAAACATGAAGATTGATCTGAATATGATATTTAGTTTTGCAACTGTGATCCTTTTATATTAGGGCTGCAAATGACACGAGTAGCTCTACTCAAGCTCGGTCAAAACTCAAGCTCGATCTCTGTGGTTTGACCAAGCTCGAGTCGAGTACGAGTAGCTCGAGCCCGCAATCGAGTCGAGCTCGAGTATTTGATGGTCTGGTCAAGAGCTACTCGACAACATATATATTTAATTATATATATATTTAGATTTATTTATCTATTTATATATTTGTTTATGTATATATTTATTTAAAATTAAAAAAAAAAAAAAGTTATTTGAGCACGAGTAACTCGAAATGTTATCGAGTCGAGTTCGAGCTTGAAAATTAATATTCAAATCGAGTCAAGCTCGAGTTCGAGTATTTCAATTTTTTTCCGAGTCGAGCTCGAGTAGTGTGATACTTGGTACTACTCAAGCTCGAAACTTGACTCGATGCAGTTTATTTGTCAATTTTTCTTGTGACAATTTGAATTTTTTCTCCCTTTTTAAGTGGTACTGTAAGTTTTAACCATTGTGCATGTGGAGGCAAGTCATTTCAAAGAAACTAAAGCAAAATGGAAATCATTATTCTTCTCATCAATCTATATAATCATCTATATGTGTGGATTACAAATGGAAATAGACGTTAGCATAAATCAGAGCAAGAGTTTGTGCTATTGAAAGTGGGACTTGTGTAACACACAGAATCTATGATACACTTTACTCTCATTTTATTTTAAAAAATAAAATTGTGTTAATTGTAATATCTGTGACACACACAATCTATGATACACTTTACTCTTTACGTAATTAAAACACTCTTGTTTAATTGTAATATCTGTCTATCTTCCTGCACTTTATCTCTTCGAATTTGTTGTGATGTGACATTAAAGTGAACATTTTTTAGACATCTTAGTAGTGGAAGAAAAATTTTGTTTGTAGTCCTATAATTGCGGGTTTACATCTTGAATCCTCTATGTATGTTATCATCAATTACATTCATGGGAATACTACAGGACAATTCATATTGGTCCTTCTTCTCAAAACATTCTAATTTGTTGGTTAAAATTTCCCAATTTAGGATTTCCTAAATTGGGCCATGAATGGCTAAATTGATTATCAAAAAATAATTATGAAAATGAGAATAATTGAAATACAGTTTAATTGCACCGTAAATTTTAGTATGAAATGTGTGTGATTATCATCTTTAGTATAAAAACAGTTTATAGATAATCTAGTTTAGTTCGCCTTTGCCAAAATAGTTATGAAGTTAATATTGGTATCACATAAATAAAACACTAAAAATGTCACTCTCCCATAGTTACATGACAGTATGATATTTTGGCTCTTATAGGTTGACAGTTCATTCTGTCTATTTATACGGATTGGTGTTCTACGTTATATTTTTAAAAGACTATACTGTTATGCAGATAATTGTTGCTGAACTTATTACTTTTGTGTATAAATAAATCGTGGTCTACTTTTTGCACATCATGCCAGAAGTGGTATCAATTGTTGAGATTTTTGGTAATGCTTGGGAGATGCTCTTGTGTGGAGAATCAAAGAAGTGAATTTTGACTTAGGGTCTGGATTGGGGATGATGATTTAGTACAGTGAATGCACTTTGCTAGGTCACTGTACTTGCACAGATCTTTTGCAAACATAATAGTGGTAATAATTTTCATCGACGGTGCGGTGCACTTCTTATATACACAACTCCAGTTTTCGGAGGCTATATTTGGATAGATACATTGGTTTCATTGGTTGCGTTTGGACAAAAAATTAGGTAGTATTTGCAAATACTTCAAAAAATGTTATTGAAATTTTCCATTACAGAGTTTTGCTTCTTTTACAAATTTGCTCAACTTTGTAAATGAAAAGTCTTAGTATGTTATTTACAAATTCTACTTTTTGGTCCAATAAATTTCTGTATACAATTTGAAAAGATTTGATAATAGCTCTTACCGTGTGCAATTTTAAATTGATGGATTTCTAATTGTGACAAATTACAACACATGTTTCCTACCCAAATTCATGTATCAACCCCAACCTGTTATCCTTTCTAAATTATTTCTGGTTCCAGTTCTTCATTTTCCAGTGTCATGCATCATCATTTATCAATATTTACGGTGTTTGATCTGCGTACAGGGTGTCTGCTGTGATGCATGGAAGTATATATCGTTCAGCAAGGATGAGAATGCAGAACAGAGAACTTCGAAAATGGGGTTTTTCCCTAGATCAGATATATTGTATCGAAAATAAACTATAGGATCCTGGACAATACTAGGTAAATTTGACATTGGGACGATCAATATATATGATCAGGGGATAATTTTTTTGTTTTTGGTAGGTTAGGGTTTGAATCCTGGTATTTCCCAAGAAAATGATGTTCATGTAGCTACCATGCACGCACACCATCTTAACAGGAACTTTAAATTTCATAAACATGCTAGTCTATTATGTTACTCTAGAATTAAGACCTTCATTATATTTTCATGCAAACGACAATATTATGAACAAACAATGGATCATATTACATCTCCAGCGTTATATATAAATAAAAAATTATCATGATTCTTTTAAAATTAAATTGCAACATGTCAAAGATATAATGAGTTGAGAATATACTTGAGTGGCAACAATACATGCATACATACAACAAATGTAGGTTACTGTGTCGTATTAGAGTTTACTAATTGCACATCGAGATAACATAACAGTTACCAAATGTATATCAAAAGATAGTAGGACAATGGCTGCGGGTTGCATGTTAGTTAAAAAATGTACTATCCTATGTTCCATGTCTCCTAGATTTTGGCCACGGGCAGGGGCGGAGCCAGGATTAAAAATTACCTGGGGCTGGCTCCGTCCCATGCTGTATTTAATAAAATAAATAATTAACTAAAAAATTTAAAATGAAAAATATGTAAACATTGACTTCATGAAAACATAGAACAAGAGTATTTAATATTTAATACCTTCAAAAAGATGGATCTAAAATACTACTGAAGTTGTGCTCTTCGATTCTTCTTAGAATAAAACTCGTTAATTATTAAATCGTTATCAATTTTTTCAACCAATGTGTATGTCCTTTATTTTTTTCATACAACGCAAGCTACAAAATACATATAATAATTAATAGTGTGTCATTAATTGCTGTCAAATAGATTAATAACTGAAACAATTGGAATTAAAATTGTGTTATTCTTGTACAATAAACATAATGTGTGAATGATCAAATTGAAATCTTGTTTTCATTTAAATGATTTAAAATTTGTTCATATATTTAATTGATGCCAAGGAGATAATATAATGCATAAATATACATTAAGCTTTAATATTATATATTGTAATTTTATGAGTAGATATTATATATTTTTCTTAATACCTAAATCGACTATGCTGGAAAATTTTTTCTATCTAATTGTGCATTAGCCTTTTTTTTTCTATATTCTAATCATAAAAATATAATGAATGGAAATTTTGAGGAAATTGATGTTTTAGGAAAATCAAAATCAATCTCTTACTGAATAATCTATGGATTCGTTTTCCCCGACTCAGACTCTTATTTAATAATATAGTGTGTGCATTTTTGTAGTTTCAAATATATTTGAAAGATTGTTTTAAATTTTTAATATATTCGACCGCGAAAATTTTAGTTTTGTATTTTTTTGTTGAATCAATTGTAGTCTCGTAACTATATTTTGACGATCAATTAGTTTTGTATTTTTTGTTTAATTAACAATACCATAGAATTACAACAGGAAAGATATAATTATATATTACATACATAACTATGAGGATAATGACAATTAAGATTCATAATTACATGAAATTTGTGGTTGAGCTTTATATATGCCTATGAGAAGGTTGTACTTGACCACGACCAGAAATAAAAGACATATACATTGATTGAAAAAATTAGGTGGGGCTGGAGCCCAACCCAGCCCCATATATAGCTCCGTCCATGGCCACGGGCCAGGTTGGGCTCGCATTGGAACTGGCTCATGGTCAACGAGATGGTTAATCGGGTCAACGGTTTTGACGTAGAACTATGCTCGTAAATGGTCATAGGCGGACCGGTTACAGTTTCTGTCTTTAAAAATCATTGACCCTTCGAGACCGAATATTTTTATTATCATTATAATGGAGCCCTTGAAATAAGGAACAAAATATAAAAAGTTCTAGCGTAAAACACACCCTATGACTGCAGAGAGTAATGAAAATTATGACGATTGCAGCTCAAGATTTATGATAATAATATCATATTTTAAGATTTTTAATTGTGGTATTTGATTTATTGAAAACTTTTGAATAGAGTTTTTTTTTTACTGATATCAGAAAATATTTAATAGATGAGTACAAATCTTTTTAAAATTTATTTTTTATTCTTTAAATATTTATTAAAATAATAATAATATTTTTTATTTAAAAAATATGGACTTATCCAGACCTGGACTCGGCGATTAACCCGAATCCGGACCTGAACCGCCAGATTCACTACTCGAACAATATCATCTAGGAAAGTCACGATTAAGAGTCGAGATTTTCCCTTACCTAATCCAGCGGGTCCGACCCAGACCCTGACCCAGACCTCCCCATTTGTCATAAAATAAAATACTAAATGATAAAAATGCATGCAATATCAAGAACATAAATTTATAGACCTTCTTCTCCACGCCATTCTTTGTAGCCCAATTCTCTCTCTAAACTCTTCATTCTCTCCACAGCCGCAAATCCTTTCTTCCTCAAGCTTTTATTTAACAAATCCCTAATCCCAGCTCACATACTTTCACAGTACGATACGTATGTACGCATATAGGCATTTTGGGTTGCGTCATTCTGTCTTGTAATGAAATTACGCCGCCGATCACGCTTCAGATAGGTGTTTTCTTCGTGTTTGGGTGTAAATAGTTGCTTTTTCTTGAGTGTTGATCGTCGATATGGCCTCTACAGTTCCAGAGAAGTCCCAGCCGCTGCATAATTTCAATCTGCCTCATCTTAAGTGGAACAAGGACGGGCACTCCAATGGCCACCACCAGCGCCGCCGCTCCGTAAAATCACCGTTAAGAAGACCTAATCCGTCTCCTGTGTCTCCACTCCGTCAATCTCCGTTGCGAGATTCCGTTTCGGCGCCTTCCCCTCACCGGCTGTCTCCCTTACGCGATTCTGCGTCGCCGTTAGCGTTTGAGTCTACGGATAAGTTGGTGAAACAGTCTAAGATTGGCGGCGGAGAATCGTCTAACCAGTCTTCTGAAGGCGAATGGATGAAACACTCGCTGATGGGTAGTGACTCGGTCAAGAAGTTACCGATCCGTGGTGACTCTTTGAGGCAATCTTCAAAGCGTGAGTTTTCTTCTGAATCGGAGGCTTTGGGGGGGAATAAAAGTTGTTTGATTGAGTACAGGAGGAACCATTCGAGGATTCCTTCGCGTGTAAGTCTAAAGAATGGAGCTTATGCATCAAATTCTGAACGAGCTGAGGAGAAACCGGGAAAGAAGCAGAAAGTGATAGATGGCGGATCAACCACAGTTAATAAATCAAAAATATTGATAAAAATTCCTCCCAAGAACAAATCTGAAGGCGACGGTGTACTAGAAGAACTGAGGGAGCTCGACATTAATGATGACAAGGATGAGACTCGCTTGGTGGAAGAGGAGGGAAAGACGGGTAATAATAACGATGAAGAAACAAAGATTTGGAATTTGAGGCCGCGAAAGCCTATCAACAAGTGCGCCAATATGAATGGAGATGGAGCAAGAGTTATTGCATCGGTCCTGTCTGATAAGAATAAAGCTCATTCACCCTCGAAGAATCTGACCAATAGATCAGGGGAAATTGAAGGGAATATCGGTGGAGGTGGAGGGGTCGAGAAGAAAGTAAAGAAAAAACTCAGTGTTTTGATTGCCTTAACGAAGGAGGAGATCGAGGAGGATATTTTCTCTATGACTGGATCAAAGCCAGCGAGGAGGCCTAAGAAGAGGGCCAAGAACATACAGAAACAAGTGGATGTAAGAAAACCTTTGTACAGTTGTACTTTAATTTGATTAGATTGTTTTGGATCGATTTTTTTGTTTTTCGCATGGTGTTTTTATGCCAGTTTTCTATTTGAAGCACAATATTTTTGATGTAATGTGTGTGATTGCAGTTTGTATTTCCTGGAATGTGGTTGGTATCTATAACTCCGGATTCATACAAGGTGTCGGAGAATTATCTCAAGGTATAGTTTCAATCTATTCAGTTTGGTTTCGTGATTGGATCCTTGTGTTAGTTTCTCACTGTTTTCTTACAGAAATGGCTGTGTTTATTACAGGGTTAGATACCATCAATGGATGTATGATCATGCACTCATATGCTATCCTGGAAGTAAAGGTGCTTGGCAGTCCCATTTTTTGCTACTGTCTTTGAATGTAAATATGGATTCTAAGTAATTTCTCTTGAATTATGGGTTCAGAACAATACATAGATGGTGCTAGCGACTCCTGTTCAACTTGAGTTAGTGTTTCTGCTTTTGCCAATTATTCTTCTTTGGGATTTTTTTTGGCCAAGCAGAAGGGGGTGATGATTTATTATCTGACTTTTACTCTATATGTGATAAATCTGTATTCCATTTTCCAACGCACTGATTGCCAATGTTGTGTAATCGGATTTGGCTCAACACTGACAAGTGTGAGAACGATGCTGTTACAGTGGCGGAGTAAGAGTCCGTCGGCTCTTATTCCTACTAAATTTCTCTGTTGAATTTTGAATTTTTTTAGTTTTAGTTTTTCCCTCTTCGCCGTTCTTGCTCTGCTGCTGTTTCTTAATCCAAATTTGAAGATAGGTAATTTCGGGGAAAACAACATGAACAAAAAACTACTATCAGACATGTGTTTGAAGATGTTTTCTCTGATAACCAGCAGCCGCATGTATAGAGAAAGAGTGGCAAAGAGATAAAACACCTGATACATATCTTTTGGTTGTTTGTTTAATATGTAATCATTTCTATTATACGTTTGAGATTTCATGTATTTGCTATGAACATATTAATATTGTTTTGAACTACTTTTGAGATGACGAGTGAATAATAAACATCTCCTGGAATATTATCTTTCGCATCCTTCTTCTGTGCCACGCGAAAAATAAATGAACTTATGCACAAATGTATCTTTGTTCGAGTTTGCATTTGTGCCTAACAGACGAAGTAGAAGATCGGAAGAGTGGTTAATACGAATTAGTGGATGAAAGCTGATATTTAAAAGTTGTCTTTATAGATGGAAGCCTTGCACCAGCAGATTTGAACGCCTTAGTGAACGTAGAACCAGAGCTGTTGTTAGTATAAGAAACCCAACTGTTCTTGTTGAATCTGATCTACCTGTTCCACGCGTTTCGACATAGGATGTGAAGTTAAACTTCTTGAACTTGAAAGGATAAGTTGAACCTTTCTAAGTTTTTTGTCCAAAATTTTCATTAGATGGTACTGAAATTTGTATGCTGTCTTTTTCAAGATTGGCTCCTAGAGATTATTGGCTGATGGCCCCATTTCCTTTGTAAATTCAATTGAGTGTTCCCGTTGATTATCATATTCAAATGTCTCTTTCTGTCCCCTTCTGTTTAATATGATAATAATTATTAGAGAAGGGAAAATACGCTATAAATTGATACAGCTATTGCATGGAATATGCGGTGTGTGCATAATGATACACTGACGGAGATATTACCCAGTCTTGGAACAAATTAAGGAATAACATGCCGATCATTAACATATCCAAGGTCAACACGATAGCTTTGCGATGCGTTGTTTCTTTGTACAAGAAAATAGTTCGAAGACTTCCTCTCTTTGGGTTCCATGTTTTACGAATTGTTTTTTTATTAGAATTTTTACGATATGAATTATGATTTTATTATTTTTCAAATGCCACCCTTGAATATGATTTCTTGTATTTATTAAATGAATCTCAATTTTTACCAAGGTTTGTCGATATCTCTTATTGAGGATTACTATATATATTGTCATCATAAAATAAATTTCTCCTCCAAAATAAATAAATACCTCAAAATCATAAAATAAATTTCTCCTCCAAAATAAATAAATACCTCAAAATTATAATACAGAATTCTAACTGGACGGGAAATACAGCAAAGAATGAGACCACAATTTGGGCCAGGGCCCGTTTCGTAGAAGAACTCTCTATCATATTTTGATTGTAAACGCCGAAATGCCTAATGGAAGTGAGATGGAAGAGGAAGGGAAAGGTCGAGACGTCGTGACTGGGTTGAAACAGTACTGGTGGTGGGCCGCCGCCAGCTTAGCTCAATTAGGGTGGGGGATCTCCGCATTCAGAAAAGGGGGCGCCGGAGACTCGCGTCTGATGCCCTTTAAGGCGTTCTCAGTCGCCTCCCTATTCGTCGGTGCCTCCGCCTGCGCCGCCACTGCTTCTCTCCGAGCTTCTGGCATCCATTCTGTATGTCTTCTTTAATATTCATCTTTCTTTTCTGTTTGGATGGAATTCAATATTGTAGTTAGCTGAGATTAAGAGTAAAGAAAAGAAGAGAGCAGAAAAGATTAAATTTTTCCATCCATTTCCAGCAGCATTTGAAGTAAAATTTTACTCTAAATTTGTAACATGTTTTCCTTTCTTTTCCTTCCATTAAAATCTCCCAACTTCCCAAACAATCGAAGTTTTTAAATTTCTTTTCTTTCCAAATCCCAAATCAAGCCTTAAACTTGTCAATGCAATTTTCTGTTTGGTTGAATGTTACGTCGTAGGTAGAAGACATGAAGGTGGTGGGTGCAAATATAAGGACCGGATTAGGAGTACGTCCTAGAGAAGGCAGATGAGTAGATGGCGAAATTACAAGTACATTTTTTGTTTTTTAAGTTCTCTATATAATGACTACCAACTTCTGTTAGTTTTGTTACTATTGCAATGAATGATTTCCGACCCCATAAAAAGGGGAAGGAAAAAAAGGAACAAAGAAGAAAAATCAAATGAATTCGACTACATTGAACATAACTTCATAATAACATTTGTGAACAACTCCTGCTATGGTTACCAAAATCGAACATGACTCGCATTGCTTCGACACCGAAATTTTAAACAAAAAACCCATAATTTCATTATGTGATGGGTTTTTGCTAGTAAATGAAATCAAAATCCATGGAAAGTTTTCAACTTTAGGGTTCTACGTTGTCTCACTGTGGAACGGAAGACTCAGAGCATTAGTTGAGCTGGTGAAGGCTATGTAACTTCAACAATTAGGCACATGAACTTCCACTGCTTGTCCACCTTGTCTTTAAACATCTCTGCGTAAACTTTGCCAGCTCCATTTGGACCACGAATTTGGAAATTAACCTTCAACAACGTATGCATGTCGGTCAGCCTTGAAATGTTTCGAATCTAGTTTCAGCAATTTAGTGAATGTGCACATAAAATACAAGTAGCGATTTTGAATCCGCTAAAATCCTCACCCTGGCTCATGATCATGGATTGATCCCAGATTTTATAGAGAGCATGGGGTAATGTATTACATCAGGGGACAAAAATCTGATTTTGGAAAAATAAATAAATATGAAATTCATCTGTTCTTCTCCGATTGATTGTCCCCTCTCCTTTCCCCATGCATGCAAAATAACTCTTCACTGGGTCAGGGGAATCTGTTCTGTAGCTTAAGAAATGTCATCAAATTCTTCTCACAGACAAATATGGGGATGTGGATTTTTTTTAGAAAAATTTAGTTACCACTTACCACAAAATGTTCAACACCGTCTTCGTCAGTCCATTTATCATTGGGTATGCGTGGTCGGGCAGCACGATTCCTACTTTCCGAACATAACCTGTAACTGGTGGGTTCCAATCCTAACCCACCCTGACCTGTTGAATTGGAGGGAACTGGAATCATTTCCAGCAGCCAAGATACACATACACACACACACTGAAACTTTTTTTTTTTAAAATTTAATGCATCTTGTTGGATTAATTGCATAAACAACAGTTCGGCCCCAACAATTTATGGCACAAACGTAACTAGTATTTAACACAACCCATCTTTTCATTAAAGTTTATGTTGCTGTGATGCTGTCAATTCGTCTTTATTTAACTTGTTTATAATCAAGACTTCTCATTTAACAATTTTTCCCCCTCAAATTCGAATTCTAGACACTCAAAATGTCGTTCACGTAGCTGTGTGCATTGACTACTATTTTGCATACGGCTATTAGTTTCTAAATTTGAAGAAGCAAATGTATCCCATTCATCCACAGACGGTCAACAACAGAAAGAATGATATAATCTTGGTGGATGCTACTTACTTGGCTGTCATTCTGAATCCGGTCAAGAGTGTTCAAATAATGGGAATCGCCAAAAAAAAAGATGGTAAGACTTAAAAATTTCCATGTTCAGGCAGATAAATAGTTAAATAGAAACGCATAAAAACGCGGCTCACTCTTTTGGTTCGAATATCAGTTCCTTGAAAACCCCACTTGCTGCAGCCCTGCAAGAATGATAAGACTCTGGTATCTTGAAAGTTGAAACCAATAACAAAGAGCAGAACACCATGTAGAAATTCTTAACTGGAGGGAGAAGAACCTCAGATTCTTTTTTCCTGGTAGACTCGGTGGTTCCGGATGAAAGGCATCTACAAGACAAGAAGCTCTCATATTTTCTCTACCGCTCATGGCAAGTTGAAATGGGGACTGGTAGATCATAGCATGTCGCCTGGCCCTGTGATCTCTGCATTGGATACATTGATCTGTCAATGAATATCAATACTTCATAGTTAATAGAAAGTCTTTTAAGCTACAGATTTGTAAATAATCCCCCAACTCTCAAAAAGTAAGTATAACGGAAAAACAAAGAACAAAATCTACTGTAGGTTAAACTTTCAGCAATTATAGATCATCCCTGGCACATAGCAGGTATAAAACAGAATAAATTTAGCTACAATAAATACATACTAACCACCAATTCGATGGGTAACCTGCAAAATAAAAAAAGAAAAGGACTAATAGTATCAGTTATAGTTATTGAGTGAAGAATTAACTCGTCAAAAGAATTCACAATGACCAAAAGATAAATATAAGACTGTGTGTGGCCATACAATTTATATGCAGCAAAACAAAGAAGTCCTTCTAGAAATAACGATACATTAATTTGTTGCCTTTAGCTGTGAAGACTACCTTTTACTAACAATCCAAACGGTAGCTAGATCATCGATACATGAAAATGTCGTGTGGATTAAATGTTCTCTCTTTTTGGAAGAAAAAAGAATCGAGGCAGGCATCTACTTTTATCACACAAGGGTAAATGTTAGTTATTGAATTTGAACTTTAAAGTCCCCGTTTTGTGTTATTTTACGATGAAAGATGATTTTGTAGCAATGTCTTAAATAAATAACAATCGAATCAACAAGAACCATCCAGTGGCAGCCTTTCTATTCCTGTATAGCTACTAAAACCTTGTGCCAGGGACAGAAGAAATAATACTGAAGATAGTGTACTAGCACTGATTCCCTAGTTAACAGCAACTTGAGTTGAAGCACCGTACCCAATATATCATTCTCAGCAGTGGAAAGGAACATTGAACGTCTTAAACAGACTAGCGGTAAAATTGCGTTTATGCCTTCCCTATTCAGCACTTGCAAAGCAGTTAATTATATATTTTTAACTAAGGTTATAGAGAATTGTTTCTCAGTTAAACAGCTAAAACAGAATTTGTATCGTCAATTCCATATCCAACAATTTGGCTGTTCCACAGTTTTTCTGGTTCTATACCTTTCTTTGCCTCTGCTGAATTTTGTGACTGATACAATCTATTCACATTTCAACCTTGACAAGATGGAACTATTGAACCGAACTAGCCATTCTCATCCCGTTCCATCCATTCCCATGCAATCTATTCATACTCCAATTGGTTTACTACTAATGCGACCATTCCGAAAGGCAAATTCAACTAGAGAAACACTGAATGCCTCATTGTTTCAACTCTGGAGGAGTGATGATCAATTATAATACCACAAGATAGGCACATTTCTTCACATATATGAGCAATAAAATCATAGCTATAAATCTTAGAAAAACAAAAGCTGAGGACGAAGTATGAAAAAATCCAATCTTCGACATACCCTTTAGGAAAAATCACCGATTTCAGATCTTTCTGCAGCCAAAAATGAAAATTCAGCAAAGCCCACATCAGGTACGGACTTTGAAGGCGTATGTTCCAATCCATTGAATGGTGATCAAGCAATATTTAACCATTTATTCTTCATTTAAAACTCATTTCTTTTAAAGAGATTCATTATGCTGTATTTGATTCGTAACAGCCTTTTGCCCCTTTTTTCGCTGGTTTTTTTAATATCTCAAGCAGTTCGGCTCTTAGATTTCAGAAAAATGAGGATATTATTATACAGAAGAAAAAACATCAGATGAAGATTCAATCCAATAATAACTCGCATAATGAACAGTCGGTTTTGTCCAAGCATATCATGTCCAACGTGATATGTCATGCATAATATGTCAAAGCAGTAAAACATGTATCATACAACAGATAAATATGCATTATATAAGCGTGTATATTACTCTTGGATATCTCAGTCAGTACATCACATATCTCACAAAAACAACCTGATAGAAAATTTAGTCATCTGAGCCTATACATTACCAACATACTGAAATCATTATCAAGCAAGATCCATAATCACTAAACATGCTTCAAAGTTCTTTCTAATGATCCTTAAATCTCTATTTAAGGTATTATGATTATACATACATTCGTTACCAGCCCGTTGATGACGTCTCGATCTACGCGTCCCGGTTCACCTACCTCTCCTCGAGTCGAGATTAACTCTGAAGCTTCCGCACACTAAACTAAACTGGCTAGAAAACTTAAGATATATGGGCTAGAACTCGAGAGAGAGAAACTGGGGAAAAGCGGTGTAAAAGATCACTCTCGACAAAGCACTGTTTGATTCCACCTTCAATCTGCCAACCCAAGAACTCTCTGATATTTCACAACTCTCTCAATTGGTTATATCCTAGATGAAATTGAAGTAATCTGCTTCTGATAGTGCCATTTCCGTCTCAAGCAAGAAGAAGTAAATGAATATGAAATTTCAAGTTTGATATATCTTATTTCCAAGGCTTTTACTGGTGAAAACTGGATTGTTTGATGCCATCACTAAAGAAAAGTTTTTGGCAAGAATAAAGGTTAACTGGTCTGCTCTCCTTTTCATTATTCTTGTGGAGATGATCGATAAGCGATCTACCAGATTTGTTGTTCAGCTCAGCAAACTTTTTACTATTTTGAAACTGAATATTATTTCTTTATAGTCGGTTTAAACATGTGTTGATTGATATTGTGAAGCTAAACTTTAATATCTGACCTTTCAGTTTGAGATCAAACAACAAATATACAAATAATTGGTCAGATTACTCACACGTAGTGATAAAAAATATCAATCAATAATTAGATACAAGAATAAATTAATTGAATATTTAGTCCAAAGATAAAGCACATACACATGGGTTCGAAATAAATTCATGTTTAAACCCATGATCACGATATTCAAGAAGATAAAGATTGGATATCTCAGCGTGAATCTCGCTTGAAGTTGTTCTTCATGTGCCTCTAGCTTAGAGATGGCAATGGGCGGGGGCGGATTTGCCATCCCATCCCTACCCCCGATTTATATCCCCGCCCCCATCCCCGATTCTACAAAATCGGGGATGGGGATTCCTGCCCCATGGATCCCCATCCTCGCTTGAATTTCTTTTTTTTTTATGAAACTTTAAAGTATTTATTGAATTGACACAAAAAAATTTTTAATTTGACTTAAAAAATATTGATACAAAAATTCAGTGACATACGTAAAACTTACATGACATTGATAATTCATAGTTCAATATTCTCAAAAAAAAAAATTCATAGTTCCAATATAAATAAAAGATCAAATTCGTTAGCATCAAATATATATATATATATGTATATGTATAGAGAGAAATGCTACGATGGGCGCCGCTGAGCTGGCGACCAACTCATTTTTTATTTTTTTGGAGGTGAAATGGTTGTGCCACGGCAATATATCCAGCCCCAACACCAGGCCGAATCAAAATCATGATAAAGAATTGATCAGCATCTTCTAACTGCGCCCATGATAGATCTTTGCGATGTTAATTCTATCGGTGAAGAACTGGGAAAAGCCTGCAGGGAATGGGTGCCTTTCAAGTGATCAATCACGGGGTTCCACTTGAATTGCTGGATGGAATGATGAGGGTGGGCCGTTCTTTTTTGAGGATTGTAATGTGGATCAAAAGCAATTCCCCTGCTTCTGAGGGCTACGGCAGCCGATTACTAGTTTCAGCTAATGATACAGTTTTGGATTGGAGGGATTATTTTGATCACCGTACTTTACCCCTATCCCGCCGCAATGCATCCAAGTGACCACATTTTTCATCTGATTACAGGTGAACTTTTCTCTCTCTATCGCATTAGGGTTACCCCTGAGTTCATAACCCGGTCATCTTTATTGGTTATACGAAATGACCGAGTATAAGAACTCATGTACAGAAAAACAGTATCCGATTACAGTGAGCAGATACACATTCTCGCTCAAAAACTACTCGGTTTGATCGCTGCAAGCCTAGGCTTGTCATCTTCATCAATTAAAGATTCTATTGGTGAATTCTATCAAAACATTACTGTTAGCTACTACCCTCCTCGCCCTCAACCCAAACTTACTCTTGGATTATAATCACATTCTGATATCGGTGCGATCACACTTACCATCCAAGATGATGTTGGTGGCCTTGAGATCTTGAAAAATGGAGAACGGATACCCATGAATCCAGTACCTCATTCTATAGTAGTTATTTTGGCTGACCAAACTGAGGTACTCTTCATTGTCATTGGTTTTGTCTCAAGAGTCTTTTTTCTTTTTTTCAAGAGTGTTTCAGCATCTGCTATCAGTAAATTCATATATTTTTGTTGTCACCTGCAGTTCTTTTAAATCTCGAATGTTGAACATACAATTAATCTGATTGTATATATGTGGTGCGTGAGGGAAGTTTAATTGCTCAAATGAGATTAGAAGGGTATCATGTTACCAAGTGATATAATCGAGCATGTAGTTTTGGATTTGTCACAACATGGATGTTTGAATGGGTGGACACACCGCTGTGACACCCATTACATTTGTACTTTATTCGTTTCCCATGACCACTTTACATCACTTTTCCATTCATACAAGCATTAACGTGAATATATATATACAGTATACTCTAGGCATACATGTACATATGCATATCCATATTCACTGATTGTGCTCATTGTGGAAGCATTTTATTCCAAGTAGATTTAGGAGTTAGATTCAATTGACCTTTGGGTTTTGCTTATCTTCTACCATGCAAGTTTTGGTGCGATTTTGAAAGTTTTTTCAAGTTAAAATGGTATAGTATATATGGTACATGAACATTCTCTATGCAATCATTAGTACCTTGTATTTGATATCTACTTTCTTGTTTCTTCACCTATCATATCTGCTGCATTAACATATAAAGAATTTGTGAGCGCGTAAACAATTATATTCAAAGAAGTTTAAATTTTAATTCATTTTCTTTGAATTAGAACCATGTCTTCTGCTTTCAGATTTTAACGAATGGAGAATATAAAAGCGCTGTCCACCGGGCTATAACAAATTCCAAAAAAGCACGTCTATCTGTTTCCTCGTTTCACGACCCTGCGAAAACCAAGATTACATGCCCCGCTTTTGAGCCGCCTAAGTACCATCAAGTGGTTTATGGATACTATTATTCATCATGGTTTGCTACGTTTGATGATGCATCCTTTGCTATATCACATGAGCGTGGCAAATCTACTCAGTATATAAGAGAAGTAGAGATGTATGAAGTAGAAAATGTGACAACAAGTGTAATGGTACGCTTCGAATCTTCTGTTATACATATGATACTATTGTGATTGGAAATGCATCGTGAACTGACCACAAATTTAATATGTGTATCTTGTTATAGAACATTTGACAAGCATTGAAATCTGGCTTGGATTTGACACAGAAGACTGGCAAAAGTAAAAGATTGGCTGTCACAAAAAAACCATGTACTAAAAGATTCAAGATCTTTGTCGACTAACCGTTGGACAAGTTATACCTTTCTTCACTGCATCACATACCGAGAAATACTTATCTTTCATATCAAGAAAATCAGTATCATCTTTACTAAATTCCCTTGAGTTATACTCCACCTTTGCTCCTCTATATATACCAATTCCGAACACCTCCACAAAAATAATCTCATACATAGATAATTCCTCCAAGTCCCAACATGGCTCAAGAATCACTGAGTTTTGAACAAGGGATCCGTGAGATGATCTCGTCTCTTACGAGTCATGTATCCAAGATACAACATACCAATAAAAAAGGAGGAGATTCAAGTATGGAGAAGAAAGAAGAAAACGAAAATGGAGTTGGGATCATCACATTGACAGGAAGCAATGTCGGAGCCACCATGCGTCGTAGTAACGGTACTGGGGCAGAGGAAAACCCTGTGCCTCAAGATGGAGAAGGAGAAGAGCTCACTGCATTTGTAAATGGTAACTTTCAGGCCATCAACAACTCAATCATGTTGGATGGAAGTTACTCAACAAATGATCCAGGTGTTCATTTGAAAATCATCGATTTTTTGAAACATGATGACTCTGACAAAAGTGGAAAGAACAAGGGTAGCTTATCAAGTGAACAAACTGCGTAATATGTGATCATTTTATGTAACATGAGCTACCAGCGACTTGTTTACAACTGGATTATGAAAAATAAATTGGATTTGCATAAATTATATCCGAGTTCATGTTAGATTATGATCTTGGTGTTCTCATCCTAAAGACTTGTTTATTGGGTTATAAACTTCATTAAGCTACTCTTTATTATAAGTTCTAATATTCTATGTGAGACATTTGTAATATTACCGACATTTTGAGAAACTGACGTTTGCGACGGTCATTCTAGACGGATTTCACAGACCTTTCAGTATTCAATGTATGCATCACGCACCTTAATCCAGCCTATAATTATGTTTTTTTTCTTCTTCTTTTTACACAATTATCAACGCTAATTCGATAATAGCCTTTTACTAGGTCCTCCGCTACATTGATTCTCAACGAGAGCACCAATGTTATGTTATAAATATAAGAAGTATTTCATTCTAAAAGACTTTTCTATTGGATTATATAATTTCATGGGTTTATAAGTTAGTTTTTATTAGTTTTAATATTCGATATGCGATATTTGTAACAGTTCATCACCGAAAATGTGGACTTGAATGTAGTTTTATAATCAACCGTAGCTAGCCACGGAGAGTAACCCATCCTACAAGTAGAATCACATAACACAATATTTGTATTTTTGTATCAAGATTCTGAAAATGTAACAAAATGTTGTGATGCTAGCTTGAATATTTATATACACATTCTTGTTGTATGCATTTTTTTCACCTGGTGGACAAAATTTATTTCAAATTATACAAGTAAGCAATATAGAAAGCATTATCTTAATTTAAACTACGGAAAAAATAGTGTCAAACATATAAAATAAAATATATTATAATCATGTTTAAATCGTAGTCCCTCTGATAGTAATCACCATATGATTGCAAAGAAGCATTAGACCTAATTCTAGAATTTGATTTTATACAGTAATTTCTAACGGCTTTTAAACCTTATAAATTTCTCAATGCCCCTACATGGTTACGTCTGTGGCATAGCTACAGATCTCCGATGCTATAATTGTAAGATATTATTTTCAAAAAAAAAATTGTAAGAATATTCGTAATAGATTGTATTTTGTATCTAGTCACCAACGTTGTGCACGATCTCGAAGCTGGAGAACTATCATAGTCAATCTTCTCTCGGAATTATAAGATACTGTGTTAAACAGATACTCTATGTGCCTTCAGCTATCCCTCGGCTCTCTCGCTTACTTCATTCCCAAAAAATTTCGCTAGATGCATGTTTTGTAATATCTCAATTTTTATTTATTTTTTAAAACATAAATTTAAATTGTACAAAAATAAATTTGTAATGAATTTTTTTCAATGAAAAATAATAATAAGGGAGGACCTTCCAACAAGTTTGGACCCACTTGCACGTGAGCAATGTTTCTCATATTTAATATAGTTCACTTGTATTAAGGTTGTTTAATTTTCAGATTCAATGGCTCCAAAATTTTCTGAAATTTAATAATATGATTGATGGGATATTATTATTTTATTTTTATTACCATTAATTAATAATAATCATAGTTTATTTTGATCCGATCCTTGATATCCAAATTTAATATTCTTTTTTTATATATTTTTTAACATATGCGACTAAGATAAAATAAAAGAAGATGCACCAAAAGGTTAGGATTTTATAAATGAAATAGCATTTCTTGTTTGGATTCTTTTGAGCAAGAAGAATTTCATCAAATATCGATTTTATATAAAAATCCAGGCTTCAAATCTCTTTTTTATTTTTTCTTTTTTTCAAAACGAATCCATTCTTCTCGACGCGAGCGATCCGATTAGTTCGATTATGAATGCTAATCCTAAATTTTTTTTTGGTAGATTACAATCTTAAAATATTTATAAAGTGTTTGTTTTTGTTTTTTTCTTTTTTGTGTTTCCACCATCCTTCCCGATTGAAAACTGTGAAGAAATAATCATGGTCTAATATGCAAAATTGAGCTATATGAAGGGTGTAAACTCTAAATACCCCCAGGATAAATTGCCATGTGTGGCGGGTGTTGGACGCATTGTCTTCATCCCTCGGAACAAAATCCAGGTACCAAGTATTTGGTAACACCAAAAGAACTAATGATTCTGTCAAAAAAAAAGAAGAGAAAAAAAAAAGGAGCTAATTATAATTGAGAAAATAGGTGTATTTTAAGATGACGATAAAAACATTTTTACCCCAAAAAATATTGATAAAATCTAGAGATAATTATATACGATATCTGAGTGAAATTTCGAGATTGTTAAAAACTTTTTTAAAAAATGATTTTTAAACTCCTTACGTTTTCAATTCTTGAGCACATGCACTTTTGTCCGTACGTGTTTTTAGGGGTACATGTGTTCGAGATTTAGAATCATTAGGAGCTAGTAGATCATTTTTTCATTAAAGTTTTCAGTAATCTCGGGATTTCACGAAAGTAGTGTATGCAATTAACCCTACAATTTAAATATTTTCCCAAAATTCCAATATTCATTTGGTTCATTTTGTGTGTGTAACAATTTCATGAGTAAACGAAATCAAACCAAGTTAAGTAAAATGTTTTAAATTAATAATTGATGGATCAAATTTTAAGAAACTCAAGAATTCCCTAGATTTTGCAGCCTCTATCTACGGCCATGGCCGGGAAACATGAAAAAATTTGTTCCTCAATTAGCGTGGCTACTCAAATTTAGTAAGCAATTTTCTTGTATGGTCCTTATTTTAATTAAATTGATCTATATATATATATATATATATAAAGATGGATCTATTATTTTTTTGTTTTCTAGTCTCCACATGTTCACTAACTGAAATCTTGGGAACGAACTTCTTCGACTTCGCGTTTGACAAGAAAAAACATTAAAAAGTTACGAGGTGTACACCTTCATAGATTATTTTATTTGAGCACAAAAATTCTTATGAATAGTCTCATGAGTTAATTTGTGATACGGATCTCAAATCCAATTCATTAAAAATTATTATATTTTATGTTGAATATATTATTTTTCATTGAAGTTATGGATTAGATCGATCCGTTTCACAAAAAATCTTCTTTTACTCGAGATGGATTCAACAAATTTAATAGATTAGAGTGACCGATTATATTGAATATGTATAATTTCATATTTCATGTATTAGATCGAAAAGTTACATGAGAGATTTTTATTGTTCGGTTAGATATAAAACTAATATGAATATTTCTGAACTGAAAATTAAGACCAGGTAACGCTTGATTTAAAGTTTGTCGGTCAAACCACTTGATTCATAAGATGAGATTTCAGTAGTAATATTCCATTTCATTTGAAAAATGCAGTCAGATGACTGGGACGATATAAGTAATCGAGGGTAGTAACTCATATCACAGGAGGAAACTTCACGCAGAGTTCTATTACTATTAATGGGTCGCTTGGGATTTCTTATGGGCAAATGCTGTTAGAGTAGATGCTCTATAAGTCAACTGTTGGCTAGGAATTTTATTGACTCAGTTGTAATAAACAATCTTTATTCTAATATAATTCGTTATTTCATGGTTTGTTATTTCTGTATCTGTATACTCATGTGAACAACATAGATAAAGACCTTGATTATACTTTAATACAAATGAATCGTAATTCGATGTTGAAACTCATTTGTAAACACTATATGATCTAAATTCGTTCCTAGTCGATTCAGTCCTATAGTTCTTCATTATCTGCATATGGCTTTTTTTTTCCAGGGTGCTCGTTTTGTATGTGCTTTCAGTTTAATGTTTCTATCCAGTGAACGTGGTTATTGGCAAGAACTTATTGAATACATCGTTTGGTTCATAATAAATTAAAAGTTGCTCCTGCTACAAAACCGAGAGCCTTGAGCATTGTACAAGGATGTGCTGTAGGAGTAACCATTTGATATCAAACAAAGCAAAAGTCATAGAATAACTAATTATCAATATTCATAATTTCATGTTTATACATACATACATGTATGTGTTGGTCCCATGTGCGGAATTTGAGATAATAAAATCCGAAAATAAAGAATAAACTGAACACAGAGATTTACGTGGAAAACCCCTAAAAATTATTAGGGTAAAAACCACGGGCAAGATGAAAAGAATTTCCACTATTTTGTGGTGTACAACTCACTCACTGTGTTTCCAAAGAGAACACACACTCTCTTAATACAGGAGAACAAACACCTCACAAATATTATAGAACTAAGCACTCAAATGCTTATAAGATGAGAGAAAACTCGAAGAAGGGATGATTTTAGAATGAAAGAATGGAGCTCTATTTATAGAACTTCCTGTCAGTGTGAAAACGCGTTAAAAACGCGTTCCGTCTGAACGCATCCTACCGCGTATAAAACGCGTTCCTTTCGCGTTTCGTCTGAACTTTCCTTCCATCACAATAAATGCATGTGCATTTCCTGTACATTTCTTAGCACTTGGTCCCACTTATTAAATTCTTTGTCGACATTTCTCCCACTTGGAGATTTGATTGAGAATCAAACACATCTCCACACATCCTTTCAATCTTGCCATTCCATGCTGCTTACGTTTCCGCTAGACCACTTGAGAATCTACGCCACTCAAACTTATCAGTGTTTACTGGCTTGGTCAGAAAATCAGCTATGTTATCCTTTGTATGGATCTTCTGCATATCCACGCTTCCTTCTTCTACTACTTCCCGCACAAAGTGAAATTGTACTCCAATGTGTTTCGTCCTGGAATGAAAGGCTGGATTCCTTCCGATGTGCAAGGCACTCTGACTGTCACAAAACAAAGAAACATTTTCTTGTTTGTGCCCGATCTCCTCCAATAACCTTTTAATCCATATTGCCTCCTTGCAACCTTGAGTAGCTGCCATGTATTCTGCCTCTGTTGTAGATAACGCCACAACTGTCTGCAGTTTTGAAACCCAGCTTACTGCTCCTCCTGCAAGTGTAAACACATAACCAGTAGTAGATTTTCTCTTATCAGGATCACCTGCATAATCTGAATCAACATAGCCCCTGAGTGTAAAATCCGATCCTCCATAACATAATGCAGCATTCAAAGTACCCTTAATATATCTAAGGATTCTCTTAACAGTGCTCCAATGCTCTCGTCCAGGATTCGCCATATACCGACTAACTGCTCCCACTGCTTGAGCAATGTCCGGTCTTGTACAGATCATAGCGAACATCAAACTTCCCACTGTTGATGCATATGGTACTCGAGACATCTCCATCCTATCTTCTTCACTGCTAGGACACATCTCGGAGGATAACTTGAAGTTAACAGGATGAGGGTCGATATTGGCTTACTATCTTGCATGTTGAAGCGTTGCAAGACTTTCTTCAAATAATTTTTTTGGGAAAGCCAAATCTTTCTGTTACTTCTGTCTCGGTGAACTTGCATCCTTAGAATCTTGTTTTCTGGTCCCAAGTCTTTCATATCAAATTCCCTAGCCAACTGTGCCTTCAATCCTTGGACATGATCTTTGTTGGGGCCTGCTACCAACATGTCGTCCACATACAACAGCAAAATAATATAATCATCACCAGACTTCTTGATATACGTACAAGGGTCTGCACTCAGTCTGTTGTATCCAAAGCTCGTGATATAGGAATCAAATCTCTTGTACCAACACATCGGCGCCTGTTTGAGACCGTACAGAGATTTATTCAACCTGCAAACCAAGTTCTCTTTGCCTTTTTCCGCAAAACCTTCTGGCTAGAGCATATAAATTTCTTCTTCAAGATCTCCACGAAGAAATGCCGTTTTCACATCTAGCTGTTCTAGATGTAGGTCAAACACCGCACACAATGCCAACACTATTCTGACTGTTGTAAGCCAAACCACATGAGAAAATATCTCATTGAAGTCAATGCCTTCTTTCTGAGCATACCCTTTTACGACCAATCTAGCACGATACCGCTCCACTTGATTATTGCCATCACGCTTGATCTTATAGATCCATCTGTTTCCAATGGCTTTCCTTCCTCGTGGTAGTGTAACAAGATCGCAAGTTTTATTCATTTCTAATGCCTCCAACTCTTCTTGCATTGTTATCATCCACAAGGATACATCCGAGCTTTGAGTAGCCTCGTGGAAACTCGATGGCTCACCATCCTCTGATAATAGACAATATGCAATGTTACTTTCAGTGACATAATCTGAAAGCCAACCTGGTGGTCTTCTGTCTCGAGTTGACTGCCTCACATTGGAAACTTCATACTCAACATGTTCTTGTTCTTTGTGCTCTGGTACTGCTTCACAAGAAACTTGACCTTCGTCTGTCTTATTTTCCACCTGAAATACAATAGTTTCTGAATTCGGTGTGCCTTTGTCTCCCTTTACTTTATCTTCTTCGAAGATAACATCCCTGCTGATGACAAGCTTGTGAACAGTAGGATCCCACAAGCGAAACCCCTTTACTCCATCAGCATAACCCAAGAAGATACATTTTCTGGATTTCGAATCTAGCTTCGATCTTTCTTGCTCATTGTACATAACGTACATAGGACTTCCAAATGTATGCAAATGAGAATAATCCGTCGGCTTCCCAGTCCACATCTCCATCGGAGTCTTCAGATCAATCGCCACTGAAGGAGAACGATTGATAATATAACAAGCGGTTCTGACTGCTTCTGCCCAAAATGACTTTTATAGACCTGCAATCCGCAAATAGCTCTTGTTCTGTCCAACAAGGTTCTATTCATCCGCTCCGCCACTCCATTCTGTTGAGGTGTGTAAGCCGTTGTGAACTGTCTTTTGATGCCCTCCTATTGACAAAATGCATCAAATTCGTCACTGATATATTCTCCTCCATTGTCAGTCCTCAGACACTTGATAATCTTCTCAGAATCAAGTTCAACCCGCGCTTTGAAATCTTTGAAGATCTGAAAAGCATCTGATTTCTTCTTGATTGGATACACCGAACATCTCCTAGAGAAATCATCAATGAACGAGACAAAATATCTCGCTCCTCCTAGGGATACAACCGGTGCTTGCCAAACATCCGAATGAATCAGCTCCAATATGTTTTTTCTCCTGGAAGTAGAAGTGCCAAACTTTAATCTGTGTTGTTTACTGGTAACACAATGCTCACAAAAGGGTAGTGACACTTTTGTAAGTCCTGGCAGCAGCTTCCGTTCTGAGAGAATTTTCACCCCCCGTTCTGACATATGCCCGAGCTTTCTATGCCACAACACTGTTAATTCTTCTCCTGAATCATTTGATGCAACAGCTAGTTCTGCCTCCTTGTGTGTTTCTTCCAAAAGTACATACAGATTTGCAGCAATCTTTTCCGCCTTCATAACCACAAGCGCACCCTTCACAATTTTCATGATCCCGTTCTCGATCCGAGTTTTGCACCGATGTCATCCAATTGCCCCAAGGACAAAAGATTTTTCGTCAGTCCATTCACATTTCGTACCTCCTGTATGGTGCGAATGGTGCCATCAAACATTTTAATTTTGATAGTACCGACCCCAGCAATTTCCAAGGCATGATCATTTTCCATTAATACAGTTCCTCCTGAGACTGGTTCATAATGATCAAACCATTCTCTCCGCGACGTCATGTGCCACGTCGCTCCTGAATCCATAATCCATGTGTCACAAAATTTGTGTCTGCCTTCTGCAACTGTTGTCGCTTCGCTGAACAAAATTTCACCACTGCCTGAATTACTGGTCACATTTCCTTGAGAACTCTTCTCGATACTCGTACACTCTTTCTTGAAGTCCCCTTTACCGCCACATTTAAAGCAGTAAATATTTTTTTCTTACTTCTCGACTTTGATCTACCTCGTCTTTGGCTCCCACTGGAGTCACGGTCCATAAATCTTCATCTTATCATCAGTAAAGCCTCCGCCTGCTTCGATGTTACCAACCTATCTTCCTTATTCTTGTGCCGGCTTTCTTCATCGAGAACCGCAGTTAAGATATCATCAAATCTTAGAAAGCCCATAAAAATATTGTTGGTAATGTTGATGATAAGTTGATCATATGAATCTGGTAGACTTTGAAGTAGAAGCTCCGCACGTTCATTTTCCCCTATTTTATGTCCCATGGAAGTGAGTTGGGCAAATAGAATATTTAGTGTGTTGATATAGTCGGTCATCGATGAGGATTCCGCCATCCGAAGAGTATAAAGCCTTATATTTAGGAAAATCATGTTGTGTAGCGACTTGACCTCGTACATCTTTGTCAGAGTATCCCAGATAACTTGTAAGGACCGTGTATCGTATTATCGTAAATCCTATGTTGATTATCGATAAATTATGAAATTGTCATGTGCTTATGTATATGATGTATATCATGACAATGAAATTGAGAAAATAAGTATCGAATATGAATTGACGTTGTAAGAGCTCGAGTGGAGAAGCCGGACGCCAATATAGTACAAAATTAATATTTTGTACAGAATGTGTGGCGCCCGGGCGGTAGAAAATGACCGCCCGAGCGCCAAGGTAGAAATTTTAGTGTTCGGGCAGAACCTGCGGCGCCCGAGCGGTAACTTTTGACCGCTCGAGCGCGGCACAAATGTAACTCGGGGACAGAATGTCTCGCGCTCGGGCGCGAGAATTCTACCGCCCGAGCGCGATAACGGTGGAGATAAGAATAAGTTTTTCTTCTTTCCTTCTCAGCAACTTCGAGAGAAAAGTTGGAAATTCAATTTCCTTCGCCCGAATCGACTTCGAAACGCTGTCTAAACGCGAAACAAACTATATATTTGTGATCGTCGCGTCGAGGGCTTCTGATTAAGGTAATTTTCTTCTAGTTCCAGCAGCTCTAAATATCAAAGTGCTGGAATAGCGTGTATTTGAAGTTGAATTTCTTATATGTAGTCGAATAACCGACAATAAACTCATATTCGAAATAGGAATTGAATTAGGATATGATTTTGATTTGATATGAATTTTTGAAGTTTCAAAAGATATTTGAAACTTATATTATTGATTTTGGATCATGTTATTGATTAAAATGAATGTGTTATTGATGTAGATAGATTATTATACTGATATCTTCAGGCTACATCAACTGGAACGAAGAATTGAGGTATGTTGCGACCGGGTAACATACGACATGTCTCTGTATTATATGATATATGTCGGTTTGATTGGATTGATTGGAATGAGATTATGTGTCTATATGTCTTATTTGTTGATTGATGTGGCATACATGACACTGAGATTGAGATATCGATGTATAAAATAAATGTTTTGTTAACACACATCGTTTGATGCATACATCGATACATGATATGCACGTTGAGCTATGATCCTTGGATACCCTGATATGATTTGATTGGATTCTGGGGTTTGTGAACACAATCGCTATGCCGATATTATATGACCCGTAAAGCATAGACAATTGTGGCCCCGAGGATTGGATATGAGATTTGGGATTTGATGGCGCTGTGTCGACGCTATCATACGAGTATCCCTTATTGAGGCCGGTGTGCCAGCTCGAGCATTGGTTTGATAGCGATTCGTTTGATTCTGACATGTTCTCAGTGGATGGGAATTTGACCCGATACCTCCACGACATACATGCATTGCATCCCATATATCATTGTTTAGATATCTGTTGTATATATGATTGGTTGTTCCATACGGAGCTTTGCTCACCCTCAAGGGGGGGCTGTTGTTGTCTTTGTGTGTGGACAATGGCAGGTACTCCAGGATATCAGGAGACCGGAGAGGGTACTTCTGGAGGGAGTCACAGTTTGAGCTGAGGTTTTATGTTTTGTTCCCAGTATATGTATGTATCTATATACCGGGGCATGTCCCGAGGATATGAGTTGTTTGTATATGATTGGTTTTGATTATGTGTGGGCATGTTTTATGATATGAGATGGAATATTATTTTTAGTATTCAAATAATATATTTTGGGCTCATTGTAAAGAAATTTTAAACTCGTTTTCCGCTGTGATTAATGAACCCTAATCAAATTGTGTTGTAATAACGATTAGGAGCTAAGGGCCCCACATAACTTTTGCTTTTTTATCTCAGAGATACTTGGCAATACTTCGTCTGCTATAACCAAGTGTAAATTGGCAACAGCATTGTCATTCATCTCATTCCACTTTCCATCATCCGTAATCTCCACCGGTCTATCTCCAATAGCCACCAAGCAATTCTCCTTTCTTAAAACTGCTTATATCTTTATTTTCCACAGCATAAAATTGCTTCCATTGAACTTTGTCATCTCGTACCTGCCCGCCATTATGTCTACAATAATTTTAGTAGACTGGACAAAATAATCCCGCCTTAAATAAAAAATCTCAAAAAAATCTTTTCTGATATGGAAGATCAGTCTAGGCTGCAACCACAGAGCATTCTCAGAATTTTAAGAAATTTAAACCAAGGCTCTGATACCACTTGTTGGTCCAACGTGCGAAATTTGAGATAATAAAATCCGAAAATAAAGAATAAACTGGACACCGAGATTTACGTGGAAACCCTCTAAAAATTATTAGGGTAAAAACCACAGACAAGATGAAAAGAATTTTCACTATTTTGTGGTGTACAACTCACTCACTGTGTTTCCAAAGAGAACACACACTCTCTTAATACAGGAGAACAAACACCTCACAAATATTATAGAACTAAGCACTCAAATGCTTATAAGATGAGAGAAAAATCGAAGAAGGGATGATTTCAGAATGAAGGAATGGAACTCTATTTATAGAACTTCCTGTCAGTGTGAAAACGCGTTCCGTCTGAACGCATCCTACCGCGCATAAAACGCGTTCCTTTCGCGTTTTGTTTAAAATTTCCTTCCATCACAATAAATGTATGTGCATTTCCTGTACATTTCTTAGCACTTGATCCCACTTATTAAATTCTTTGTCCACAGTATGTAGATATATGTGTATAAATGTATGCACATATTTGTATATTTTATACTATTTTATTAAGAATGAACATAATAGTAACAAAAAGTTTGGTATCATTGTCTATTTTTTTCATTATTTGAAAATTGTATATTAGTCTCTTATAAATTTTCACAAGTATGGTATGACCTCTTTTAAATATAACTAATTCAAATGGCAATACGTAATCTTAACTTTTTATAATTATTGTATTACTTCTATTTGAATATAAATTAAATCAATTATTAAAAAAAAAGTTTTAAAAAAGCAACGCGTGTCGATGATCGCTAATATATTTGATGATTCCACATGTTAATATCCCTGCAATTACTACAACGGTCGGGCCCCCTACCCATTCTGCATGTGAAAATTCGTGAATGGGCACAAAAAAAAGATGGCCCTTTTACCCCCAACAACGTATGTGATTTTGGGGTTTTTTTTAAAAATATTATTATTTTAAAAAACATATATTAAAATATAACAAAATTCATATTAATAAAAAAAATTAAAAAAAAAATCGGATTCATAAGAATCCGCAACAGGCTGCCGCGGATTCTTAGAATCCGTGGCAGCCTGTACCAGATTCATAAAATTCCGTCTCCACTCCGCGCCCTGTGTTTTCCCATCTTTAAATACGAATAATCCTCACTTTCGAATGGCATGTATTTCTTCTTCTTTCCTAATTTCCTCTACCGAAAATATTTCTTTCTCGTAATCATTCTCGCATTCATCCTATTCATATACGCAAAAACCATCTTTTCTACGTCGACCTACAATTAATATTCTTAGTTGATTTTATCATCTTTTTTATTTGAACATATATGAAGAGGTAATGTTTAATTTTGTTGTTAATATTTTTATTATATATTTAGAATCATTAATTTCTTTTGTGTAATTTTTGTGGCAATACTTGTCATTTATTTCAGATATTAGCACTGTCCGTTGATATTATAACAAGTTTCGTATAATTACGTCTGTGAAGGTAATTTAAATAATTTTGTTAATATTATGTTTGTCTTATTTATATTATATTAATATAATTATAAATTTTTTCACTAACATTATATGAATAAGTAAAATTTAGTTGAATAGTATATTTTTAATATTAATCGCGATATTGAAAAATTGGAAGTAAAAAAAAATAATTATGATATTGTCAATTTTGAAATATTTCAAGGTTTTTATTTTTAATATAATTAATATAACTTAATATAAGGTTGAGATAATATTATTGTACTTAATAATAACGAAATTATAAAATATTTTGTTATATTTTTTAAAAATAACTTATAAAATTTATATATGAAATAGTGTTTAGTTACTATATAACTTTGGTCAATTTAATATATTTTATTTAATATTATAAATATATTTTTGTTAATGAAAGCTAATATAAGAAATTGTTAATTCTAATTAAAATTTTTTTATCGAACTATATATTTTAAAATAACTTACTTAAAAGTTTAATATAAGTAAATTATATTAATTTTTATTGTCAAATTAATTTGTGTGTTTATATACAAATCAATTTTGAAAAATATGTAATAAAATTGCACCGAGTATTTGGCTAATTCATCAGTCCTTCAGCTCAAGTTTTCGGCATTCTTCTTGCGCAGCTACTTTTTTCTTCACTCCGTGTTTTTTTTT
>NC_133314.1:19545782-19569069 GCF_012295235.1 Primulina huaijiensis | reverse complement strand
AAATTTCAACACACATTTTTATTTTTATTTTTTAATTTTCAACAATTCAAATATCAATTTAGTCCCTCAATAATTTGTCAAATTTCACTTTAGTCCATCAATAATGATAAAAAAGATTGTACACATACCCATCGCATGTGTAGTGTAACTAGTTTTATTAAAGTTGGAGGACATGATAGTAACCACCTAGAAAGGACACCAACTTTTTCTTCCAACTTTACCCTTATATGATACTAATATTACACTTTTGTTTTTTTTTTAAAAATTTCAACACACATTTTTATTTTTATTTTTATTTATTTAAACAATTCAAATATCAATTTAGTCCCTCCATAATTTGTCAAATTTCACTTTAGTTCATCAATAATGATAAAAAAGACTGTACACACGTATCGCGTGTGCAGAGTAACTAGTTATAAAAAAGTCTGTACACACACGCACCGCGTGTATATATTATATATATGTGTGTGTGTGTGTATGTTTGTGTGATAATAAAGGTACATTTATATAAATGTAATGGACCTTGTGGAAGGATCCTATTTCACGTCTCCTTGTTCACAATCTGTGAGCTACTTGCTTTTAACATGGAAGAAACATTGTTGGTGAATGTAGCTCAAGAGAAAGTTTCTACTCTCCCCACCGCGGCCTCCACCTCTTCCTCCTCCTCCGCCGCGTCATTTTCGCCATCTTCGATTTCACCTTCCACCTCTTCTACCTCTTCGTTAACTACTGGACCACAAAGCACATTAACGAGCTCGAAAAAGCGTTCCAAATCTCAAAACCTCACAAAGAAAGGCAATAATCAAGATGCCAAGCGGAAGACGAGTAGTGGCAGTATCAAACATCCGACGTATCGCGGTGTCCGGAAGCGCAATTGGGGCAAATGGGTGTGTGAGATCAGGGAGCCCAGGAAGAAATCAAGAATATGGCTCGGGACTTACCAAACCGCCGAGATGGCTGCTCGAGCACACGACGTGGCGGCCTTAGCCATAAAGGGCAAGTCGGCTTGTCTCAATTTCCCACACTTGGCTCATGAGTTTCCCCGCCCGACCTCCACCTCTCCTAAGGATATACAAGCCGCCGCAGCGAAAGCTGCCGCCACCACGTTCCCGGATGAAGTCGAACGAGCCATGCTGGCTAGCTCTCACTCCTCCACGCATTTAGCATTGAATCAAAGGCAAGAATCAAGAAACTCGGATTCAACGGCTGATCATGATGATGATACTTTCTTCGACTTGCCAGATTTATCCCTGGATAGTAATATAGATCATACTGATAAATACTGTTATTATGCTTCTTCATGGAAGCTGGCTGGATCCGACATAGGATTCCAGGTTGAAGATCCATTTTCATGGGAGTATTAGAAAAAAATTTAGGCATTACTTCCAAATTTGCACCACACAGTTTGATATTTAATTTTATATTATTTTTTCCGATTACAAGATTCGATCTTTTAATTACTATAAGAACATCATATATATGATGCGAGTGGTGAACATTGTAAAAAACCAGGGAAAAATGTATTTTTTATCTCATATGTTTGAAAATTTTCGATTTTGATCCTCTTGTTGTGAAATTTAAATCAATCTCAGTCATGTATCTCCCGATTTTTTTACCAATTATAGTCATATCTAATAAAAAATACTCACACTACACACATCAGCGTCATTTCGAGAAAATGAATAAATTTTTTTAAAAAAATGACATACTAAAACTGAAATTTGACAATGTAAAATACAAAAATTGCATAGAGGAAAATATATAATATCAAAAATGAAATATTTACTATTTTATAACAATATGATAAAAGTAAAAATTATTTTGAAAAGTTTCATACAGATAATATTTTCCCTTTTCATTCAATTATGAAATAGTTTGCTTGGGTAAGGATGTTGAAATTAAAGTTTGAAATTGTTTTTCATTTTAATTTTTGATGACATTAATTGATAAATCAACCTGCTATTCTACCATGTGCAAGACTTATATTAATGGTATTTATTATCAATATTCCACATTATAATCTAATTAATTATTTACAATTAACTCAACCCACCTAAACTAGAGAGTGGTCATATTTTAACCTCAAAAATATGTAAATTTAACAATTTATTAGACGGTCCAATTATCACACATGAAGCGGAATCATGATGCAAGAAAGNTTTTGTGTGTTAAAATATATAATAAGTGATTGATGACCTCATCATCACCATCTCCTCTTTAATTCATGGTCTATTTCTTAATGATTTATTCACAAAATTTTTAATATATAGTTGGGTGTTAAATTTACGTCTAAATTGAGAGAAAAAAATTGATCTATTTGGCCCCCAAAGATCTTTGCATACATATGAAAATGTTAAAAGGTTTAATTATATTGACTAATAGATAGAATGCCTACATACATAAAAAAGTTGATAATCAATGAGGTCGAGGAGTAGGGGCAAACACAACGACGGAGAGAGATCCGACGTCGTTCGTTGTATGCCTACACTTATGCAAACATGACGACGGAGAGAGATATGGCGAAGTTCCTTGTATTTGGAAAATTAGAAGGGAGAAAAAAAAAAGACTTGGAACTTAAAATGGTCTGATTCTTCGAGATTTGAGAGAATGGTTTACTTAGAATAGAGTTGACCTTGGATAAATTACTTCTTACAGCAATTTTAAGTTAATTATGCATTAATTGTCATTTGTTTGACTAATTAATTAACATGATCGATGATTTGCCCGAGGAATGTCTTGGTGACATGATTGGACGGTGGAAAGTCTTAACATGTTTTTGTTAGCTTGGTGGCCTTTTTTTTGTGGTTGAAAAAGCTAAGAGGTCTTAATTAATTGTTGTGACACAGATTTTACGGAAAACAAATTTTATTATTTTTTTATCGTTTATATTTTATTAATTTGCAAAAATAAAAATAAAAAAATCAACGAGAATCTCTTGTCTTATGGCATTTATTCTTGATATAATTAGAAGGGTAAAAATTAAAATTGAATACTTATTTTTTTTAAAAAAATATTCAGTATAAAATAAAATTTTTATATATGTAAAATAGATGTTGTTTTCACAGATAATCATTTCACTAGTTAAAGGGTGGTTTGTAGCTAGGCTTGTCGCACATAATTCTGTCTAGTTTATTTGGTTAGTACGATTTGTAAGTTAATACGATAATTCGAAATTTTATCAAAGTATACATCGCAAGATAACAGCAGCGAGTTATCACGTAATAATAATAGTAATAATAATTTCACTAGGTAAAGAATGAGTTGGTACAATCATTCAATATTACTAAAATTTTTACAATTATGTATATAAAATCAACAATTCCTTTCAAATTGTCGAAGGTTATCAATTTTTCCACGCAAGAATCTCTTTTCCTTTTTTAAGGGGAAAAAACATGTAACTTATGTTCTTTGGTTGTGTTTCTTAGTGAGAAAGAAGTTTATTATAATTGAGTTTCTTTTTCAAATATTAGTTCAAATTTTTAGTGTTTTATTGTCACATTATTTGTGAGATTTTACTAGATCGTAATGTATAATATATTATTTAATTTACTTAGTCTTGTAATACCATGAAATTAAAGTCTTGATGTTCATCCTATAGAAAACATATAGTTAGAATTGGAGATTAAGTTAGAAGGTGTGAATAAATAATTTTAAAAAAATCTGAAAATATTTTGGTTGGATTAGCAACACTAAAATAAAATTTTTGTCAGTTGTATATCGATAAATCAGCAGTTTGTCATTGTGCGGAAATATGCTCACTTATAAGGTTTGAACACAAAAATGGCTTAAGGTAAGTACATTTGGCTATCAAATATTGAACAACAAAAATTTAACTGAAATGAATATAACACGAGTTTTGTATGGATGTTCGGAGACTTCAATTACTTATACGTCACACACTCTTCTTTGCAGAAGTATTTCATTAAAAGACTTTGACAATTACAACACTTACAAATGCTCACTTCTGCAAGACTAACCAAACAAACTAACTGAAAATCTTAGTAACTCACTCAACAAACTGATCAGTACACTTACTGTCAAATTACAAGTATTTCAGAAATAGAATACTAAGCACAAAAGATCCTTAATGATCTGATTAAATCACTTGTGTGTGCTGAGAAAAATTGATTAGTTTGGTTCTTGAATGCTTGAGAATATTTAAACTTTTTCAAAGAAGCGAGAGCGAGACTAACTAAAATCTTCTTCTATTTATAGACTTTGATCCAATGGTCGGTAAAATCAAAATCCGATATTCGTTCCAAATATAGCAGTAGTTGGTCACGTCGTTTTCCACGCTACTGTCTTTTTTGACAATAGTACACTGAGATAGTGATCGTGAAATTATGTTATTCTATCGAAAATTAAAAAAATTTATCCGATAATTCAGTCAGTCTCTATGTAAATTGAAAAATTTTAGATAATGTTTGTCCGAGAAGCCGGACTAATTGAATTATGATTCGGTAGGTTTCTCAAATCAGTAATCCTCTTAATTTTAGTTGGCCTCTCAATTTTGTTCGATAAACATTGAGAGAATTAATTTCTCTTTTTGTTAAGGACTTCAGTTGATCTTTTATTAAACTACTAAAATTTAATTGATCTAACACCTTTGTACTTTGATGACTTTCATCATAAATTTCAAAATCATGTTTTATTTCACATTCAAAAGTAAATTTATATACATATTTTTTAATTTTATTTATACAATATACATGAAATATTTATTGGAATAGTTACGTCGCACCACTTTTTATGAATGCACTAAATACGATGCCGATCATTTTTATATTCGTGCTCAGAATCTAGTAAAGTCTAAAGATTACTGACAATATCTCGCATTTAAAAATATATAATACATATAATTGATCGAAGAGACATTTAAAAAGATATTTCTATTACAAAAGTTCTTTGTAATAAAATATTAATAGGGTCCATTAAAAATTGTTTTGGTCTTTGTTATTCAAGGTCAAATTCAACTTGTGCTGAATATCGGAATTTTTTTATATATATACATATGATGAACCACAATGAAATTTAAAATGTAAAATATCTTCCTTCCGAAATTAAAATTTGAATATTTTTTAAAATTCTCAAATGTTTTGATATATATCAGTTCTAGAGAAAATTTTCTGTATTTTCAAGATACTTTATGTAATACTTGATATTTTTTTAAAAAATTTAATACAATTGTTTCAATTTTTTAATTATTAGAATTAAGTGATGCATTAATGGTGGGAGTATGTTGTAATGTCATCGTGCGAGAGCTTGTAAAATTAAGATGTATTCTCGGTTAATTGGACTTTATGTGTTATACTTCATTCATCTTATTATAATTAGGTTTACGATATATTTTCACATAAATCAAGAAAGTTATAGAAATAATAAATTTTACATTAAAATTTATCTTTTTATTCTTATTTAATGAATATTTTAATAAAATAAATAAAAATGTTTAAAATAGTTAATATATTTTATTATAAGGGTAGATTGATAAAAGAATAAAAAAAAATATTAATAAATATAGAAATTAGACTATATAATTGAGACAGATGAAAAGAGAAATATAATATTTATATTAGAAATGGAAAGAGTATATTTTTTTTAAATCCATGTACAATTTATTTTGCGTAATATAAAATGTAAAATAGAACAAGAATTGAGACGAAAAAATATAGCTGACTATAGCGAAAAACCCAAAGCCGACGACTTACTAGTGAGTCAATCGAGTCGCAATATTTTTTTTTTTTTTGGAAAAATAAATTAATAAAAGTTTGGAAGAATAAATTGATTTAAGTTAATTAATGAGTGATTAAGTTGAGTCACGTGGTCCTCAAAATTCCATTAACACAATACAGACATAAAAATGAAGGTTGGATGAAACGTCAAGCCTTTGAATTAAATAAATTATTTAAACAAAATTTAGCATGACTTTTATATTAAATATTATTATTTTTAAAAAAAATGAACTTTTTTTTTCCCTGAAATGGATTTACATCTCTCTTTTCTTTGTGAAAACCGGATAAGATTTAATTTCAAGAAATTATATTAAAGTGCAACCTTTTTTTTTCCCCAAATTTGAAGGTTTTCTTATTTTGTATGATTAAAAAGTTAATTATTTGAAGGCAAAAGCAGGGAAGAAGCTGTAACGAAGAGCAAGGGGGAGAAATAAAATTTTCACATTACTTTCTTTTACAGAAACTAAAAATATGAAGAGCGTGACCCAATCTGTACAATGAATGCATCAAGAAATGTAAAACAAACTCGAACAAAGATCTCTAATCCTTGCTAAAACTAGGCAAGCTGCCTATAAATATCTCAAACACGAACTTTCCGACTTATATGACGACCCAAAATCTACGACATACTGCATCGATGATATTATTCATTACCAAGGTAATGTATATAAAAATGCATAATTTTTTTTTTGGAAAAAAATCGGCGAATCCAGGTTGATTGCAACTTTTTGAGATAGGATAATCTGTTCTTGGATTGAAGCAAATGGGACGGCTATTCAGTTATGTGAACATGGTACTTGGAATCAATGATAATGACTCAAGAACACAATGGACACTTGTGGTGACGACCTTACCACTAGTGATCAGATGTACACAGGTTTCACGTCGTTCGCCCCAAAACTTGCAGCACAAACTGGACACTTGCGGTGACGAGTTTCAACAACTCTTTGCACACAAGGATTACAGAACAAATGATAGCATTTTGTTATAACCACCTGCTCATACGGAAGAAATTTAGCAAACTGTGTCAATATTCGAGGACCAAAAAAAAACATCAAAGCAAAAGGGATGATGGTGTGGTTCTACATAAAGAATTAAATTCAACCATATTGACCACAACCATTTTCTCATTCTTGATAAATTTCCAGGTCCCCGAAAACCACATAATATTCTTTTTTTTTTACCAAAAAAACCACATAATATTCTGTTGATGTTAAAATTTAAAACTCATGTAAATCTTCTGAGCTTTGCATGTGAAATATAGCGGCAGCTGGTTACACTGACGTAAGAAAGGCTAAATTACATACATTTGCTCCTAAGCCAAATAGAAGGAGAAGAAAAGTGAGGGTGCCAGGTGTGTTGAGTCGAGCTTCTTGAGTTTTTTGTTTAAAAGATTTCGATTCTTTTCATACTTTTATTATATATCCGTAATAAGTAAATTTAGGAACTAATTTTGTTAAAACTTCGAGTAATAGATAAAGCATAATAATGAATTCTTTTAAAATAATATTTAAATAGCATTCCCGAGATGAGATGGATCTCAAACACAGCCTGAAAATATGGAAAGCTCGACTAGTTTGCAGACCCAAAAAAAATAAAATAAAACTGTGCATAAAACCTTGGAAAACACTGCACACATTCAGTTGCTTGGATGTTTTACATCATCCACAACATGAAAACATGTTGGAAGATATAAAAAGCCATACCTCTTTTCTCCTATCAAGGCAAATGCCGCACTTCAGTATATCCACGTATTCCTTAAGTTCCTGCTGAAGCTTTTCGGATATAGAAGAGCCTGGTTGCAACTTTAGATGTTTAACCTTAATCCTCAGAGTTTCTATGTCTTCTTCAACTCTTTTCCTCTCAAACCTAATCGAAAACACAGTTCATGAAGCTGGAAATGAATTGGTATAAAATGGATATGATAATTAAAGAACACTGAAACCTTTCTTTCTCTAGTTCTATCTGCAGCCCAGTTAGACATTTTCGACTATCATCAACCCTAGATTGTGTTCCTTCAAGAATGTCCATCAGCTGCTGAGATGATTTTCTCGTGTCTGACAGTTTTTTTTGGATATTTTCCAAGTTGGTAGCATTTCGGACTCTATCTTCAGTTAGTCTCTGGATTTGATCTGATTGAGCTTTCAACTGCAATGAAAAATCTCGAGTTTTGTTGTCTGAACAAAGTAAATAGCGTTCAGTACCATATAAGCAACTTATGTTACCTGATCTTCAATTCTACCAGCTTTTAAGTCATATAAATCTATAGTTGTCTTTGTCTGATGTACAGTTTGCTCCAATGTTTGCTTCTCCATGAGCAGAGCAGACTCCGTATGTCTTGCCTGAACACCCTCCAAAAAAAGCTGTGATACAGAAGCAAAAATGGCCAGGTGAAACTTCCAATAAGTATTACGATCTAGAAACTACTCATAAATGTGTTGCGCACTTGCGCCTATCAATACAAGGTAAACACCCCAAGCAGCAATACCATCAAACCACAGGAAAAAATTGATTGCAAAAATGTCCCCCTGGAATGGCATAACATCATAGTTGTAACAGTTCACAGTTGCAAGGTGAGGTGCACGCCTTATCGAAGCAAGGTGCACTATTAATTTTTTTATAAAAATATTAATCTACCATATCATTATATGACAAAAATGAAATTATTAAAATAATTAAGTTGTAGAAAGCAAAAATTAATTAATAAAAATGATTCTTTGTTTGTATGATGATTTGAAGACACTCTGCGCAGATTCTTACTTCTTAGGGAATGCTTGCTGCTGCCTTTCGTCGTTGCTGCCCTGCCTCTTACATCTTAGGGTTTACGTTTTGGGCTTTGTTTTTTTTAATCAGCTCTGGACTCTGGGCTTTGCAACCCATTTTTGTTCGAAAAAAGAACAGAGATGCCGAGTAGCCTTCACTCAAACTAGGGCAAAAAAAAAAGAGCCGCCTTCGCTCAGGGGAGCTTAAGCGTGCCTGAGGAAAGCTTCCCAGGCGCGCCCAGGCACGCATGAGTAACCCAATGCGGCCAGGTGCGCACCCAGGCGCAGCAGGCTCGCCTGGTGGCGCCTCTCAACTTCACACCTTTGACAACTATGCATAACAGATTGCATATGGTACAAGAATCTCAGATGTTGGATAACACTCAAAAGTCAAACATTTGAATGAGTCTGAGCGTCGCAAAAGCAGCAGCAAAGACAAAGCAACTCTCATTAGCAGGATCTACTTAATAACTGTAATGGAATGATATGTTTTCCAACAGTTTTTATCTCACGTTATTGAATTAACAACTACAGGCAAACATGTAAAAACTTGTCTCTAGAAATCGTGCTAAATTAGGAAGACCGGGTATGTGATTACCTTCACATTATAGTCATCTCTCTCGGTGATTTGGTGCAAAAGCTGTTGGTTTTGAGTCTGCATGTCATCATATGCTTGCCCAATTGTCTGTGACAAATAAAATTAAATATAACTAGAGATCATTTTGCGTTGTGAGCGTCCTAGTGCATAAATATTTACAGAAACTTCCAGAACAGAAACCTCTATCTCAGAAAGATAAGTGTCAGTTTCTTCGTGTTTGGATTTTACGACATCAGAGAGTCTTGATTTTTCCCTGAAACCTCAGAGGAGAAAAACTATAAGATTAGTTGGTAAACAAAATTTTTAATAAAGAATATAGAGCAATTCTCAAGAGTCAAAAGGTATGTTTATTCCACCAACTCCATTCAGTAATCATACACTGAAAAACAAAATGCTGTGTGCTTTGCAAGTGTCCTGTTAGCGATAGATATGCCTTTGGGCCCTATCAAAATAGAATTCTCTGTTGCTGCCTGCCGCTATACCTTGCAACCAAAATCACGGGCCCCAATTTATTAGAACTAGTGTTTTCTATTGCCACAAATTCTCTAATTTCCATGTTTGTCAGGACCTTTGGTTTCCAACCTACATTTGACTTGTTATCCCTGAGTCATATGGTTGGACTTTAGTAATTCAAAAGTTAGACGGTTGACCAATGTCAGGACTCAGGAAATTGTCCGAAGAGAAAAGACAAATATCTAGGGCCTAGGGTCAATTTGAATACAGCAAGTCCATTTGCTTTGGACATTTCCAACCCTAACATTCATGTTGTATCTAAACCAGAAAGCATCAATCAAACAAATACGTCAACCTGCAGTAGTAGAAATACAACAAAATTATACCAACAAGGTGCAATGTGACAAGAAAATTATCATGTCTTGAACCTATATTTGTCAATTCCAAATACTACATCAATAAGAAAGGGTCGGATTCCGTCCTGGGGTCAAAGGTAAACACACAGCAAATAGTGTTACTTCCTAACATGAAAAATGTAAGTATAAAAAATTAATGAAACTTATAAACTTCTAATGAAACCACACCAAGTTATAGAAGATTAAAAGAAGCAAGCACTGGGAGATGGGGCATCTGAGTAGATTCAGAAGCAGACATAACAAAGCCAAGGAGCAAACCTTTTAGAGGCATCTAACTTCTGTCTTAGGTCTGCAATCTCAGTTTCTGAGGCAGCTAATATTTGCTGTGCTTTGGCCTCAGCTTCAATTGCAACTTTAACTTGCAACTCTAAATTGTGTTCATCAAGAGAAGATTTCAAACTCTGAACTCGAGCCCACGCCTTGATCTCAGAGTTCTTAGCTTCAGTAACTTCCCTGAATACATGCCATGGTTTAAAAGCACAAACATTGAATATGATTTGTAATTCAAGGAGATATTCAATTCAAACCAACTCAAACAACTCTAGAAACACTTGCCAGTCAAATAAGCGTTTCAATAAAGTGGTGCCTTCGACAACATTGTTTTAAACATTCTCAAAGAACTTAATAAATCTCTAGGAGTAAACAAGATATAAAATTATTTAGATCATAAATTCATGAAACATCAAATCCAAGTTTCTGAATCCTCCAACTAACCTCTTAGAAAAGAAACTATGAAAGCAAGAAGAATGAGTAATAGTAGATACCAAGGGCGGTAAGCAATAAAAATGCATAAACAACTTATCTCAAGATCCTTTACAACCACTTACACTACATGTTTCAGGCAAAAAACCACAGCCACCAGACTAAAAAATTGGAAACACTTAAGAAGGGGGGACTATTCATACACCAGCAAAATCCTGATTTCTCTGTCAACTCTATCGCCACGAAAAGCAGCATTGTATGTTAGTCACGTGGGATTAGCCAAACCCAAAACATAACTGATCATGTCATCAGGCACTGAACTTCCTCCCAGATTTTTCACAAGGTTTGCATGATTAACAACATTCAAATGAACAAACTTCTTTATCTTTGACACAATCATTCTTTAGAGTTTAGATAGCATCATAGCAACATTGTTTACATATCCAAAAAAAGAAAAAAAAGGGCAAAGCTATTTCACAATTAACATGAATTCACAGACTGTTGCATGAAATAGGTGTATAATTGGGCGGCATGCTGCAGTTTGACATTTAAAAGTAATTACACCGTGACAAAGATCTATTTTATAAGTAAGTCAGCAGACATTGCCCAAGTATTTAGAATAATAACAGTCCTCCCAGCTGTATATTAAGTTGAGCTGATCATAGTCCAATAAGAGTCGCTTAAAAACAACACTGAGGAATGCTAACCTTGAATCAGTTGACTCTTTTCCATACATTTCCACAAAAAGCTTCAAGTCCAACTCACTTAACTCTAAATCATGAACCTGAACCAAGAAAGAATAAACTTAAAAGACCAAGAACGGATAAATTTAAAAGCCCTTAATCCATCTCTTCAATTTTTACCAAATTAATCCAAGGATATTATCAAAAAAAATCCAAGGATATTATAAGTTTTCATAGAAGAGGTCAGACGGAGCCATACCCAGCTTGCACCATTTCAAGATATATGCCATATTGTATACAAGATCAAGGCGTAAAAGGTTATTTGAGCTCTAAATGCATTCTTATCTCAAGTATGGTACATAGAAATTAATCACCAGAAAACATAGCAAAAGCCCAGGATGATACATAAATTCATTTTGAACTTTATTTCAAGTGTAAGTATCATTAGTCAAATTGATCTAATGCAAAAATAGTTATATCTCCTTGTGCTTATTCAACAAAAAGTCACAACTCATACCACAGCTTTCAACTTCTGTATTTCAGCATTTTGTTGAGCTGATCTAGCAGTATAACTTTCCAAATCCTTAACCTGCATATATTTATGGAAAGTAATACTGGAAATAATTGGGCGGAAAAAGGCCAGCCCAAAAGGTGACTTCAAGCGTATAAAATTTAACCTTGCGATCAAGAATATTTGTAAGGGATTGAACATCAGCTCGCAAACACTGTACATCTGAAGCAGCCTCCTTATGTTTAATTAACTGATTCTGCATGTTCCCCATTTTCTCAGGAAACGAAGAAACCAATGCTTTAAATGCTGCAATGACTTCTTTCCGACCTAAAATTGAATATAATAAGAATGATAATAAATTGGCACATAACTTACAGTGAAGAAGTGAAAGGACGCACTGAATGAGGATAAGAGTCAACTTCATATACCAGGTTCTTTTAGTGCATCTTCCAGCTTGGTCTCAATATCAGTTTTCTCTTTGATGAATCTCCGTATCTCTGTTTCCAAGTCACTTATTCTGGAATCAGCAAAGGCTGACGATTGCTGAAGAACATCAATTAATTCACTTTTCATGTGATTTTCCCTTTCACGCCAGAAAAGAGTATCTTTCTCAACCTTGGTTTGAAAGGAAGAATCAGTACATCTACCAAAACTCTTGACTAAGTAAAAAGGAATCCCAAATGAAACCATCAACCAGTTACAACCTGAAGTTGCTCATAGAGAGCCTGATAATGCACTACATCAGCCTTGGTCTTCGCCAGTTGATCTTTCAGCGAGAGATATGCTTGGGATGAGCAAATAAACTTCCAATTTTTCAGATTGCTCTGTCAAATGTTTCATTTATAATGAATATTTATATAAGTGAGAAGAAAAACAAGAAAACAAAAAATAAGGAGAAACTATAACAATGACCTGCAAAATTGACAAATGCCTCAATATATCCAGCCGATCTTCATGGAGATGCTTGAGTTCGTGCAGTCGAGACGAGGATTGATCCTGGTCCAAAAATTAATCAGTCAATGTACCCCAAGAAATGTAATTATCATAAATAACAGATATCAAAATGCAAGTAACTACCAACAGTTCCTTCAATGTGGATTCCATGTCATGCAAATCTTTTTGTTTGTCCCTCACTTTCTCGCCAGTGGGCTGCTTGTTTCCTCGATTCAGGACAGGGAAAAATGTTTCTTTCGCCACATCTCTTTCTGCTTTTAGGATTGCCAATTTACGGTTATTTTCTTCCAAGTCAGCAATTGTACTTTCTAGTTCTCCTTAAGACAGAAAAATAAGATGAAAAATCTCAATGACTTGTACATTTTACAAACTACCATAATAATTAATTGAGAGTATACTTCAGATATCAAAATAATAATTTAAATAATAATTTAGAATGACACAAAACAGATGTTACTACACAAGGGCCATATAATATTATTATAAACAGGAGACTGAATTTCAAAAAAAAAAACAGGAGACTTAATAGACCACCACATTCCATTAGCCACTAGAGGAAAAACAAAAAGCACATTTAGGGAAAAATAAATTTGGGAAAGACGAGCCTGCCACATAAGTCACTCATAAGGGCAGAAAATGAGAAGGGCCCAAGAGTCCAAGACCCTCGTGTACGCAAGAGTCTCTCCTGGTACTAGTGCTGCAATTTTCAGTATCATGGCACGGCCTGAGCAGCTCCCATGTCACTTTTACATGTATCTTTCTTTGCATACGCGTGCTAACATATCAAAGTGTTAGTAAGATGGTAAGGTTCAAGCTTAAACCACTAGAAGACCACCTAGTAGAATCAGAAACTGGTACCAAGTCTCTTGTTCATGTGGTTTGAAGTTTTAAATGGATGCTGAGGTTCACAATAAACCCCGGAGATATAGGCAACCTGGGAATTGGCATCAAATATTCATGGCAAATAGATTATCTTTTCCCCCATGTTTGTAACATTTCTTAATACATTTATCAACAGACAAATAAAGCCTAACCAAGTAGGGAGCAAACAAAGATAATTTGGTGTCTATAAGCTATAAAATTTAAATGGTAAATAATGTGTTTGAAATGGTAATAATGCGTGATTAAGCAAAAGATTTATACTGGATTAAATTTTCTGTGATGAGCAATCCATCAAAATTGAAGAAGAATTTTTTAAAATCAAAACCTGGCACTTGGGAGTTGAAATTGGAATAAAGATAACTCTTTGAGTTGAAAATGAGATGAACGGATACATAATAGGGCAGGTAGATTAAAGCCTCTAAAACAACGGAAAATAACGAACCGGTATTGAAAATAGAAAGAAAGGGAGTGGCGAAATGAGAAAGGAAAACATAAGCAAATTCATCTGATCAACCTCTTGTTTTTCGTAGGGGGCAGTGTTTCAGTCACTGGTTAAATATTTCAAAGCAAAAAGGATTCATACTATCCATGTCCCATGACATAGATCTGGACTATAAAAGGCATCCACAGCTTATGCAAGAGCCAAGGACATTGAAGAGCATACTGAAGTGAGCGGACATCAATATAAAGCATAAACATTTCATTGATAACAGTCATACAGAAATAATAAATTTTTAAAAAGAAGAAAACATAAAAAAAATACCTCTCAAACGCTTAAGATCGAATTTATTCATTGCCTCATTGTCTCGGTGTCTCTGCAATTCACCAGCTAGCGATTTGTGTTTCACATGAAGATTGAGAACTTCAATTCTCAAATTCCTAACTTCTGCATGACAATTACTAGGCACCACCCTCTGGCCAAGTCCTAAAATGCGTGCGGAGAGAAAAGATGTAAGAAGAGAGATGATGACAAGAAATACCAACAAAGGGACAGGAAATCATAATTTATACGGAAAACATATTTAAAGCTGATAAGAAACTTGGTCGTCAACTTTAAACAACTTAATGTCTGTACACATTTTTCCCATATAATCTCACCACAAGATGAAATTGCCTCCAAAGATGCAGCATACAACCAAGCCTTCAAACCACTTAGGTCATCCAATGTAGCTACTAAATTGCGAAGTGTGCTCTTAGCCTTTTCACCATCTGTTTGTCTATCTACTTCCATTGGTTTTGTATCCGTAGTGGTTGAGCAACTCTCAGTTGCACCAGTTTCCAGTAGCCGGCTTAGGAATGCATCTTCTGGTGGTGAATCTCCATCTAACAAAACAAGCAATTAATATAATTTTATTAGTAAATGAAATTTCATGTAACAACGGTTGAAATGAATATTCAAGCAACCACAGTTCATGATCAACAAAGCATAATTCAGGCTGTCAAATATTAAAAAAACTATAATACACAACTTGCTATAAAGTCAATAAAGCAATAAAGAAAGTAAAACAGTCAATAAAACAACCCATTAGCTGGCATTTTCACAATCAACTAAGCTCTGAAAAGAATATATCAGAAGATAGTAAAAGAGATCTAAAAGTTATGAATAAGAAGGTTACAAGCATAACCTGTACAAAATACAGAACAAACAACATATATTCGAATGCAAATTGCAGCTGCAAACTTCCCCCTTTGCTCTCCCATTAGAGAACCATAATATAAACTATTCACTAGTTTTTAGTTATAAAATTTCTTTACAACAGAATGTCCAAAAATGGGGTTACAGGGTGTGATGGAAGGAAGAACAAAGAAAGAGTTTCATGTCAACATGAGGCTTCACTAACCCTCAATAGTATTTTTGACTTCAAAACCTTGTCTGCGTTTCATTAAGACCTTTGTACCTTTAGAGCGTGATTCCATATCACCAAGCAGCTGGCAAAGAAGTGAAACAATTTTAAAATCAATACATAGAAAATTTTGGGTATATGCCAAATGATATACAAACATTTCTGCTTCATATGTATTGGTTACATTAACCACTTACTCAGTGGTAATTTTATGAATGACAATTTTTCAAAGATTATATATGTTTAATAGACATCGTAATTTTATAAATGATAATTTTTCAAAGATTATATCTGTTTAATAGACATCAGACTTCAAGATAGTTTGTGACTTCGTTCCTTGGTAAACAAATTAATAAAAGACCTCTTCTACAAGTATTATCTGCTTCACATACACCCAGTGATAAAGGTGTCATGGGTTTCGTTCTTCCTACCTCTGTTGCCAACCGCAAATAAATTTCATGCTCATTACACAAAAGAAGCCTAAGAATCGATGAAAAGTATATCCATGATTTCAAAGAAAAGAAAAGAAAAATCATATACCAACAAAATCTGATGCCCAACTTTAAATTTTGAATTAAGCTAAATGACAGGAAATCTACCCGACTGAAACATAGCACAAGTTTCCCATTGGTAGTAAGAGATAAGGGGAGTTTAGGTTGATAAAGTTCCATTCATCCCCCAACCCCACCCCACCCCACCCACCCCCTGCCTCAACTTACATTTGATGATTGATTTGAGGTCGTCAGAAGCAAGGAAGCGAGTAAAGCAATTATGACTCTGGGCTTGAGTGCCTTTATTTTATTTTTCTTCCTTTATTATTTCTCAATCCAAAATTGGTGGTTAAGCCAATGTTTGAGATACAATCTGTTTCTGGCTATAATATGACAGGATGCTTAACAAATACTCTTGATGTTGGAATGAACACCAATCAAAGATAGTGAAAAGAATTGAGAAAAGAAGAGAACCCATATTAGATTTCCTTTCCCAATCCCACTTCCTGATTTTTGGTTCGACGGTGTATTAAAGAGTTTGAGCATGTGTAACAAATAAAACAGTAAAGTGTAACAAATAAAAATAACAGTTATGTAAATACAAATGCCAATTCAAAATCTTTAGTAGTCAATCTATGTAAGAAGAACGTAATTTTATATGGAAAACCAGCATAAAAAAGATATACCTCTTCCCATGAATTATTTACCACATCTAATGTCTTCGCATAAGACTTTTGCTTGTCTTTTAGCAGGCTTAATCTGTCTGCCAGACCAGTAATCTCGGCCTTTTGAGTTTCCAACTTCTGGATGAGTTTCTGATTTTGAAATTTAAGCACTGCCACATCGAGCTACAGCATTGGAAAATAAAAATTGAAAGTTCCTTCACAATAAAGAAATAAAATATCAAAATAAAAGTACAATTGGGACATGGCTATACAATAAAATACAGACAACAGAAAGATCATAATCAAGTCATAAATGACCACCATGTTGTAGATATGTTCCTGCTAAGTTTCTCCTTCCATTAAGCAGCATTGTTAGCTGGGAAAGTTAATCATGCCCCGTAAGTCAAGAAAATCTAGTTACAATGGAAGTCAAGAAAATCTAGCTACAATGACTTAATAATCATGTATCCATCAAGAATGGGTAAAAATTCAGTGGCGACAAATAACAAAATAAGTTAGAACTAAGTTGGTCTACTACAACAAACAAGTCCACAACATGTCAAACCATAAATCGCACTCATGAAATCAGAATTCATAAAGAGAAGCTCATAAAACTGATCGAAGTTTCACCACTTCTGAAATTTGCAAATTATCGACGCACATGAACCCATACTCATCTCAAAAGAAAGTATATGCATACAAAAGAAACCTGGCCAACCACCATCTAGCATTCAGGTCAGTAACTTACCACTCAAAATCAATCAACAGTCTGCAAACCCCAATTCAAAAGATCGTGGTTTTTAATAATGAAGAAAAGATAAAGACAATTTTGCACCTTTTTTTCCTCGGATAAGGGCACAAATGTGTGTTTCTTAGCGGAAGCCGCAGTGGGTGATATGGAGCTAAAGTGACGTCGTTTCCTGTCAGCTTCACCCGTGCTCCCCATTCGAAACCCGCCCCCTCAAAACCCTAGAATCATCAATTTCCCATTCCCCCACATGAACGAAAAACTCAATTCGTACAAAAAGCACGGAAATCTAACAGAACGCACGCTAAAAACAAGTGCCAATACAAAAAGACTGATCCTTTTCACCCTCCATGAATTGAATTCTCGGATTTCGAAGACAACAACAGAAAGGAAAAAAACAATCACTTCTCTTCGATTTAAACACAAAATCGAGCGATAAAAGAAACTGGTTTGGGTCAAATAAAATTACAGAAGGTGTAAAATAAAATAAAAGGGGAAGAAGAACGTTTGAAAAATCACCACTCGCACTGAAAGCTCTGAATACAAAACAACTGTGGGGGAAAAGAGAGAGAGGGGGGTTTTTTCTTTCCCCTTTTTTCCTGAATACGACGGAGGAGCATTCGGGAAATTCAAAAATTGTCGAGGGCAGTTGAGTCATTCGATTTTAAATTACGTGCGAACGACTGAGTTCAGAAAATAATCGACGTGTTTCTTGGGAAGGGGTCAAATCAAATAGATGATTTAGCTTCTGTAGAAATTATCTTTGCTTTTTTTACAAGTGAGATTTATCTTAATAACGTGATTTGTAAATTATTATATTAGTTTATAGGTTTATCTAATATATATCGAATGACACTGATTGCGAGTTTAGTTATGGTAATAATGATGATAGTAGGTCTGTAATGAAACGGTCTCATGTTTATAATAACAAACAATACATTTTATATAAAAAATAATATTTTTTCTGATAAGATATTCGTGTCACAAAATAGACTTATCAAACCGTCACAAAAACTTTTGTGTTTGGTCTATGAAATATTAGTTTTGATAAAAAGATGTTTGTTATTTGGTTGTCCAATTGTAGCCTCAATGTTATGCTTCAACCACTTAAAAATAACGTGCCAATATGAGCATATGTCAGGGTTCTTGTGTTGTGTCACAGTTCTATATTTCAAAATGGAGCAACAGATTTTTCTCGTGTTCGATCTGATATGATCCCAACCTAAAAATACTCAATTCAAACAAGATTTTTTCAGGTCGACCGGGTCTGGTTGTTTGGTCGTCCCGAATTTTGACACTCCTAGCAATCGGTCATAGACTATTTCATGTTATTCCACCAAAATTCATCACTGATATTTTTGAAAAAAAAAATTTGATATGTGATTTGCATATATTTGTTTTATTAATTAATGTCATATATAATCAAATAACGCGAATGAATAAATAAATAAATGAAATTATTTAATTTGTACATGCATTACTATGATTTATTTTGCTCTCAATTCATTTATATTAGTATATTAATAGGTGTCTTGTTCTAATATGTTACAAAAATACAGGTTCTTTTAGTTATTTCACTTAATCCAAGCTACTCATTTGTGGGCATGCTCTTACTTAATTCTTCAAATACATCATGCGAAGCCAAGGTTGAGCTCAAGTGTAATAAAGAAGAAAAATCACATCATTAACATTTCTTACATTAATAATTAATTATAGCGTGTATCAAATTGCAACTGTTTTTTAACTTTTTCGTATTTCAAAAAGTAGCGTAACACCCATAAAAAAAAATTACACGTGTGACAATCGATGGTTAATGTAACGTGGTATGTGATATTTTTTGCGGTAATAAAATCACTTAAATTTAAATTCAACTCTTTCAATATATATAAAAAAGAAATCTAGAATGAAATATATATAAAAATAAAGCATCTATAACTCACATGCCTTGTCTTTCTCAATCCATAATTTAGTATTTATTGCAGCAGTATATTAATTAATTTCTCATGCAAAGTTACTTTTTGCTCAACCTTCGAACACTCTGAATATATATATATTCAATCACAAGCTTCGCAGAAGAACCCCTTCAAACGTGATTCCAGGTCCAAAAGCAAGAGCCAGCCCCCATTCTTCTCCATCAATCCCTTTCTTCAATTCCTCCCTCATGTATTCCATCACATAAAACACAGTATTGCTGCTAACATTTCCGAAATCCATTAAAGCCCTTCTGCTACACTCCAACTTCTCTCTTTTCAACCCCAGCGTACTCTCCAATCGGTTGAGGATCGCCGGCCCACCAGGATGAACCGCCCAGAACAGCTCGTTATAATCCTTTAAACCCGTTTTTGCAACGAGTTTCTGGCAGAACTCTTCGATGTTTTCGTCGATTTTCTGAGGAAGATCCCGCCCAAGTTTGAAGTTTATCCCTTCTTCCGAAAGGTACCCGTCGATCACATTCTGTGTCCCCGGCAAGAACTGCTGCACCGCGTGGTTCAGTTCGAAGAATGGCGATTCAGTCCCAAGTAACGGGTCTGTCCCTATGATCACCGCTGCTGCGCCATCTCCAAATAGTGCTGCCCCAACAAGGTCGTAAGGGCGGGTTTTATTTGGCGGCCGGAAGCCAAGAATGGTTGTTTCGGAGGTGGTGAGTAAAACTCGGCTGCCGGGATTATTCTCCGCTATGTCTTTGGCCACCCTCAGGCCTGTCACCCCACCGTAGCAGCCTAGAAAGTAGAGCATGACTCGGTTAACGTCGTTTTTGAGGCCTAATTCAGCAGCGAGGTAGAGGTCGCCGCCTGGGAGGCGTATCTCGCTGGATGAGACATAAACAAGGTGCGTGATGTGCGACACGGGTCGGTTCCATTGTTTTATGCATGCTAGGCTTGCTTGTGCAGCCATTTGGACGACGGCTGGGTTCGCTATGTCAAGGCGTTGCTTAATCGTCGGAGAGCCTTCGGTGGTGAGTTCGGGGTATTTGTCGAGGATTTCTTTCGACATGACTGTGTATCTGGTCTTCACAGTAGTTGTTTTGCCTGAAATACGAGGGCATAACACAGCATAAATTATAGATATAATATATGCTTTTCATGAATATTTTATCTGTTGTTATTATTTTGCCTCTATATTTCTAATTTGACATTGATCTTAACGTAACTTTGTTGTCGTTTTTTCAACAATAAAAATTTATTCAATTTTAACCATATATATCTTTCGAACAGATAGTCATATGTGATCAAAGCAAACTTCAAGGGGAAAAAATGAACATTATGATTTGTTGCTATTGACGAGCTAAGTAAAATGATCACTTACACAAACGCTCTAGTTTCTCCTTGATGGCTAAATCATCGCACTTAGTGTCACGAATGTATCCCTCAACCAAGCAATCTTGAGGAACAACTTGACTCGGGAACGCTTTCCCGATAGCAAGAACGGTTGCCTTCCCTGGTGTCGGTGTGCGTTCCGGTAGTGAATTAGCACATTTCTTGGATTCACCGTTGCCGTTGATCTGCGACATGGCTAAGATATTCCAAAGTTTTGGTGTGAATTTGTGTGTAAAGTTGCATGGGATTTGGGAGAATTTAAATGGGATTTTAGTGTGGTATTGGAGAGAAGTTGGTGGCCAAGGAACACTAGCATGAGTAATTAAGAATGTTCGTTCTCTAATAAGAATGGGTTTTCTCCAAGTCGTGGGGTTGGGTTGGGAGTGTGAAAGTTAAATTATTTGGAATTCTTCTTTGTGCTTGTGTTCTCTATGTGATAATTACTCGGTTCAAATTTCGTGTTCCAAATTATAATATTCAAAGTTCTTGTTTTATATATTCTAAGATTTTAGATTATTAATCTATATTATTAATAATATGATGCAGCTGTCTACATATACAATCACCTAAAATATCATTTAAAATATATAAGAAAAATGGAGTATTTAATTGCCGATTAATTGAGATACTTAATACAAGTTGTATTTGGATGGAACAATGAAACAATAGATAAAATCTTAAATTCATATTTATTTATTTGTGAGTAGGTCTCTTGTGATACGGTCTCACGAATCTTTATCAATGAGATGTGTCAACCTTACCGATATTCACAAGAAAAAGTAATACTCTTAGCATAAAAAGTAATATTTTTTCATGGATGACCCAAATAAGAGATCCGTCTCACAAAATACGACCCGTGAGAACGTCTCACACAAGTTTTTGTCTTTATTTATTTACACAATTTATACACAAATTAGAATGAATTTCAAATGTATTCATTATTGTGTGAACATGAAATTTATCATAACTAACATGAAACACTATATAAACATGAAATGAGTGAATTCGAAGTTTATGATCTTGTAATATATTTGAAATTCGTCGGTCCAAAACAATTTCAAATAATTTGTAGATAATTAACATGAGCTTGTGAGCTCTTATGTATTATTTTAAAAAATTGTTTTTAAAATATTTGCATAATATAAATATCATAAAAATTAAAAATTCGAAGAGAATAAAGATTATCAGATAAATAAATAAATAAATAAATATATATAGTATAAATTAAAAAAAATTCCTATTTTCGCGCCAAGCATTAAATTAAATTAGCGCAGCAAACTGAGCGCGATCCTCATTCGTACAGTATTCCGCCATTTTTGAATTAATAATTAGAAAAAAAATTCCTTTTGATATAAGTTTGATGTGTCTCTTCAATTTCCCTTCTTCCGAAAGTTAGTCTGATCGGTCTCCCAACTTCCTTCCTTGTGCTTCTGATGTGTTCCTCTTCTACGGTAAGCTTTGCCAACCTACCTTCGACCTAAGTCACCTGCTTCTACTGATGATTAAACTTTGCTACTTAACTACGTTTAATTAATTGTTTCTGCCTTTTGGGGTCCGGATAAGTTTAGTGTTAATTTTAATTCTTGGGTTTCTCATTTTAATATGGGTTTTTGATTTTGAGAGTGGAAAATCATGATCTGATTTTGGTGAGAATGGAAGCTATAATTCTTGAAACGGCGATAAGTTTATGTGTTTTGATGATAATGGATTGCCCTTTGCTTCGTTCAAAGCTAACTCCATAGTTTTGCATTTTAATATGGGTTTTTGTTTTAAGTTCAAAGAATGTGTTTTGATTTTTTTTTCAAGAGTGTGATTCGATGGATTTCGTCCAGGTCGTGTAGGAAAAGATGGGTTTCTAATCTGTCGATTTATACATTTGATCGATTGCTCTGCTGTTGACGGCGGTTTAAAATGGCGTCGTATTAGAAATTTTTAGGACTATTTTGATTGATGAACCCCTAAAATATAAGGCCCAAATTTGTCCACATAATTCTTTCATTTCTACCCTCTCCCTCATATTTGTTATTGTCCCTTCTCAAATCCCTCTTTCGTTCACCATTTTCTATTTCACCAGCTGGCTTCAAATTTATTTATTTTGCTCCAATAATTTTTTTCCCTTATAAATCTAAATTTTTACCATAATCTTGTTTCAAAAACCCTATAGGTTATCAAGTCACTGAAACTATTGAAGATAAAAGTAAGAGTAAAATCCCTTTTTGTTTTAACAATTGTTCCTTCCAAATCTCGAGTGTCCATTCAAGTTTGATTCCTCCCTGAAAGCTTGAATTTCCCCTCCGCCAATTCATTTTTTAAAGAACTCTCTGAGGTGTCAATGACTCATTTGGTATTTTACTTTTTTCCTAATATAAAAGTGTACTTGCAATTACAGATGAAAGATTTTATGTTTGTTTTTTGTTGTAGCTGTTAGAAGGAAGGCATTCAACAAGGCATAGTTTTTCAGTGAAATGCAGGTCTGACAGTGCCTTAAATGCAGGAATTGCAGATTCATTTGAAGTGAAATGCAAGAGT
>NC_133314.1:19539482-19545403 GCF_012295235.1 Primulina huaijiensis | reverse complement strand
TTTGATAAAAAGAGAGTGCATAGAAAAAAAGAGTGTATTTTTTTCATGAGTGCGGGAATTCTCTTTGTGTGAGTTAGAGAAATTATTTTCTCGGTATACTCGGGTTGGGAGTGTGAGAAATATTGAGTGTATTGGTGTATACACTTGTTGTAATATTTCTTTCAGTTATAAAAGTTTGCTCCGTGGACGTAGCCTATATTGGGTGAACCACGTAAATCTTTGTGTTCTTGTTGGTTATTTTATTCCGCAATTTTTGGGTACTATTATCATCGTGGTTGACATCGCTTCGGGGTGTAATTCCCCAACAAAGAGCTCGTCCCTTACGTTTGCTTGTGAACTAATAGTATTTATCTGGTATTGTTTAATAGTTTGCAATATAATTTTGGACACTGGCAGTTTGCTAGAAGCGGGTAAAGCAAGGTCTCCTTAGTTTCCAACAGTATACAATGTCTTCTGAAATCTTCTCCGATTTTGACATTTCAGAGCATGTGAGTTTTTCTCATACAAATAGAACGTATCCATGTGAATAATTCTTTTTTCAATATGTATGTATTCATGTTTTTGTTTGCATCTATGCTATAGGAAAAGGATAAATTGGTTGGGGAAGTCATCCGTTATATCCTATTCAAATCTGAGCAAAATTCAGGTTGTCCTATTAAAAGGGATGAATTGACCCAATTGATTACTGGTAAAAACTATAGGCAAAGAAATTTGCCTGCTTTCGTGATAAATGAGGCAAAAGCTAAACTCTCCTCGATTTTCGGCTATGAAATGCGAGAGCTTCAGCGGTCACGGCTTTCAGTTTCAGCTAATCCAGGCCGTGCTTCACAATCGCAACAGGGTAAGTTTTTTTATGACATATGTTTCTATGTTGGTTTTGGTGAATGCAGTTGTCTGATTAATTAATGTTAATGCGTTTTATGTAAAACTGAATTTTGTACGAATAAGATTTTGTCAATTTTGGGCTTAGATTCAAGGAACCTAAGATTCGTGTTAACATTTTTGTTGGTTGTGTTGGACTTAAACTGAATTGTGAAAAATTAAGGCACTTTTGAGGATGACCAGTGCCTTCAAAGAAAAGAGAGAACGAGTAATCAGAACCNAAGAGCTCGTCCCTTACGTTTGCTTGTGAACTAATAGTATTTATCTGGTATTGTTTAATAGTTTGCAATATAATTTTGGACACTGGCAGTTTGCTAGAAGCGGGTAAAGCAAGGTCTCCTTAGTTTCCAACAGTATACAATGTCTTCTGAAATCTTCTCCGATTTTGACATTTCAGAGCATGTGAGTTTTTCTCATACAAATAGAACGTATCCATGTGAATAATTCTTTTTTCAATATGTATGTATTCATGTTTTTGTTTGCATCTATGCTATAGGAAAAGGATAAATTGGTTGGGGAAGTCATCCGTTATATCCTATTCAAATCTGAGCAAAATTCAGGTTGTCCTATTAAAAGGGATGAATTGACCCAATTGATTACTGGTAAAAACTATAGGCAAAGAAATTTGCCTGCTTTCGTGATAAATGAGGCAAAAGCTAAACTCTCCTCGATTTTCGGCTATGAAATGCGAGAGCTTCAGCGGTCACGGCTTTCAGTTTCAGCTAATCCAGGCCGTGCTTCACAATCGCAACAGGGTAAGTTTTTTTATGACATATGTTTCTATGTTGGTTTTGGTGAATGCAGTTGTCTGATTAATTAATGTTAATGCGTTTTATGTAAACCTGAATTTTGTACGAATAAGATTTTGTCAATTTTGGGCTTAGATTCAAGGAACCTAAGATTCGTGTTAACATTTTTGTTGGTTGTGTTGGACTTAAACTGAATTGTGAAAAATTAAGGCACTTTTGAGGATGACCAGTGCCTTCAAAGAAAAGAGAGAACGAGTAATCAGAACCCCAACGATAGTGAATGGACCTAATCAATGCTTGGATAGTTTCCAAATGCGTCTTCAATGTCTTCAATCATACATAAACAACACGATACCAAACTAAGAATGCAAAAGCATTATCTCAGTTTGACTTGGAAATTGGCAGAACAATTATTTACCAAGCATAAACCAAATTTCACCAAGATTTGAAATGAATTCGGACTCAACCTCTCCAACAAATCAAAGATACTGAATCTGGTTGGACACTACTGTATCTAGATCTTGATAAGTTCATTTAATTCAAAATACTCAAGAATTTGCTCCGGATAATATTCAATAATTATGTCAAAAACCCATTCCCGACATGTGCACACATGAATTAAAAATGAAACATGTATGGGCCTAGAATAATGTGTAGGCTAGCCATAAAAATTATCAGACTAATAATCTAAAAATTATAAATAAACCTAAACCTTAGGTGAACTATCACTAATTAGGCCTTAATCAATAAATTTTGAAGTGAATCGCACCTATTTTAAATTTTTTTTGCACTCTTGGGCTTCAATCAAATCCATGCATTCCAACTCTTCCCCTTTGAATTGGCCCACTTTGCTTTCGTGGACAATATCATGGACTTAGCTATTCAATTGGATAACTAATGGTTCTCAGCTGAGCTTCTTAGCATCTAGAACTTGGCTTAATGCACCGCCATTCTAATTATAGCAAAGATGAACTTCCAAAGGTCGGCATAGATGGTCCACAATCATTGACTGGAGCTATATCAGACTCAATTTTTGTCAAATTCCATTGCCATTTTCTGAATTTATTTCAGTATTTATGGGCACCACCATACACTAGAACTATTAACTGACCGAGTTGTACACGTGCACAATCCATTTAGAAAACAACCTCTACCAGCAAAGCTATACAGTTAGCCATCGTGCTTGAAAAGTTTTGAAGAAATGACCCGAGAAATAAACTTTTGTGTTTTAAATTGTTTTTAGTGAAAAGCTTTTACGATAAGGGTCAAATCATGTAAAATGCTTTCTATAAGTATTATAATATATTTTTGTATTCATATTTGTATGAATAATGTTAGGAGTGGGGTACTGTAGATTTAAAATACATTGAATTGTGTTAAAATATAATATAATAACATAGTAATTTTGGGAAATGATGAAAGATGAATTAAAGCCATGATATGTTATAGGTTTAAAAATTGGTGAAAATAAATTTTTGAAAAGACAATAAAAATGAGAGGATAATGTTTGGTTTTGTTTGTCTGGATTGAAAGTATGTCTGGGATAGCTGAATCAACCAATTGCACCCTCCTCTTTTCAGTTCTTAGTGCTCTTCCAAATGCTATGTTCTAATAGTTTCTTCAATGCAGCTGTATCTGATGCGAAATCATACGTAATCGTAAGCCAAATACCCCCTGATGTCTACAGAAAATTTGTAGAGGATACAAACTCAACACACTTGACAGGTTTCACTTTTGTCGTCGTTGGTATCATTCATTTAGCAGGTGGCCGAGTGGAAGAAGGTGTGCTTGTTTTCTTGATTATCAGCTTTAGATTCCACAATAAATTGCAGTATGCTTTATTTGTTAATATATTGCCTTGTCTACAATTTCAAGAAAACAGTGCACATCAAACTCAAGTTAATTCTCACTTGTGCATATCAATAAATTTTTGTAAACTCACATTATTAAAATGGTGAAACCGATAATGAATGAGCGATGAGCCGATGATGGGGTTATGATTTTGTATCGTGCAAATTTAGATATTATAGATTTTTTTTCAATCTAAGATTGCCTTAATGTATAAAACTATTGTGTTGTCTCTAATTCTCCAAGAAAATCTCTGGCATCATCTGAGACGTATGGGGTTGCAAGAAAATCAGGAGAATCATCCGAACTTTGGAAATACCAAACAGGCACTAGAAGCGCTTGTCCAACAAAGGTGTTTCTTGCTGTGTTTATTGGGGGCTTTGATTGGCCTAATGTTATAATATCTGATCTTTGTGTCTCTTATGTATCAGATATTTGCAGAAAGAAAAAGTGAATGGCCCTGAAGGCAACACTGTTTACTATGAGCTTGCAGAGAGAGCTCTTGACGCATCCACTAATGACAAAATCAAAGAATACATATCTCAGGTTCTGTTTGATGTTATTCTTTTTTGTCTACATGGTGCTATCATATCATTATTTCCACCTACTCTCGACGCATCAATTAATGACAAAATGAAAGAATACTCGGGTTCTGTTTGATGTTATTCTTTTTTGTCTACGTGGTTCTCATATTGTTCTCTCTTCCTCCTCTCTTGCTCCTCCCCCTTTAAAATCTACAATCCATATTTGTTATATAACATAGTTTTGAACCAAAGAATGTAACTGTTGCTTAGCGATCATTCATTACTATTATGCTCCGGTGTTTGTCATGCTAACCCTGCGCGGGAGCAAGAGAAGAAGAAAAACTAATCTGTTTCCTCTCTGAATCTTTGTTGCCAGCTGTTACATTGATTTTTTCTTGGCATTTGAATTTTTTCTCTATCTCATTTTTCATGTTTATGTTCTGAAAAAACAATGGCATTTTCATGGCAGATCGTCCAAAAAGACGGCAACCCAATGGAGGCTGATTGATTTTCTTTATTTGCTTCCTCGAGTTGAGAAGTTTTTGGCTTATGAGTTGCATGCTGATGGGTTTTGATGCGCATGTCACTTTGGGAGAGGATTGTATTCTAAATATAACCATTTTAAGTTAAGATATATCGGTATGATGCTTGGTTGTTGGAGAGACGAGTTTCTGATTCAACGGCATTTAGTGGAGGGAGTGTCTTAAAGCTATTTAATAAAAATATTTTACACCCCCTTTCGTTATTGGAATTATGTTTTCAAGTACAGACTTATGGTGTAAGCTTTGAGTTTTTGTAATCAAAGATTATAAAGTTTTAGAAGCAATTTATGTTTACAAAATAATGTATTTGTCGGGCTTTACCAAAATAAGGCATTCTTCTGTTCTAAATGGCTGAATCAATTTACATTAGAAAGATTATAAAAACTGAATTGTCTATTTGTGGTTTCTTATTAAAAAAATTACTGAAATATCAAAAAATAAATAAATAATTTAAATAATAGAGCGAGCTCCAAGACCGCGGCCACCTGAAAAATTAAACAGGGGCGGAGGTTCAAAACACTCCTTTTTTATTTTAACTAACATCTCATTTGTTCAATATGTAAAAAAAAATTTTATGTATTGAACAAATCATGGTTACTCTTTTGGTTTTGATCCAGGATCGTGGAGACAGATTGATCCACTGCAGTTGTTCTAGTGACTTGAATTTTCCTGACAGTGTATGTCGATCAAATCTAAACGTTGATCTGCCCCTTCTTCTTCTGTTGTTTGTTCCTGAACCAAGGAAATCGAGTAAGCTCAAATCTGGCCCCTGAGGACATCATAGAGAATATGCTTTTAACATTTGAATGTTTCCAATGTTATCTCATCTCATATTTGACCTCTTATTCCTAAGCGTCTATACCTAATCGTATTAGGATCCAGTTTCTTTTTCATATTACTCAGCAATATGTTATTGCATGCTCATGGTGAATGGTAAGATCTATTTTACTTCTTGAGTTGTCTGGTGTCGTGTTTTTTTACCGAATTTCTTTTGTATTAAGTCGCGTTTTCATGTCCTTTGAGAGGTAGTAGATGTTAATCTTGATCAAGCCAGTGGACTTCTTTCTACATGAATATTATGTGTTGTGGCCAACTTTCCCACATTCCACTCATACACCTCAATTCTCCAACCAGGGTCGAAGGAAGTTTGTTTTTATGTTCTTGTCTGGCTTAGGTGTCGTAGTCCTACTCCTTGACAAATATGGCCTGCAAATCATCATACTAGCTTTCCAAATGACTTCTTTTTCACAAAGAGTCCGTGCAGTTGTATCTTTTGTGCGTGGGGTTCTCTGATTCTCGCTTCTCCTGCGGTTTCATGTGTTAGAATATGAATTTTTTGTTTTTTGTATTTTTGTTTTGTTTTGTTTTTTTTTTTT
>NC_133314.1:19513725-19535823 GCF_012295235.1 Primulina huaijiensis | reverse complement strand
AAAAAAAAAAAGGACCTCAAACACCATTAGCGAGTATCATCATATTTTGATAAATCGGGCAAGTTTACCAAGTGAAAGTATTGCTCCAGACAACATTAAAAAAATGAAGAAGAAGAAGAAGAAACAGTAAGACTGAATAATTTAAAGACTGTAAATTTTCTTGTTTCAAATCACAGTGCATAAGATCGATCGCTCAATTTGGGCAGTCTCAAAAATCCAATCAGAGTCATGATCGACCATCATTTAAAAAAAAAAACATACGACTGCAAAATCATAGAATGGCACAAACACACACACAGAGATACACGTATGATGTGTGTTTATATATATAGAGAGAGAGACAGAGGAGAAGGAGGAGGCGTACGAATGTTGGAAGCGATTGCGACAGCCTGAGCAGCGGAAGAGCTTGTCCTGGAATCCGACGTCGCCGCACATACAGCACACAGTCTGGAGATCCACCATTTTTCTTTTTCTTTTTCCCCCTTGTGGTCAGCGATATATCGTCGAAGNTATAGGAGGGAATAAGAAATTAATTATGTGTAATATACGTGATCTTTTAGTCGGTGTGAGTCTCTCTGATATCAATAGTCACACTAAATTCCCACATAAAATACGGAATTGTCTCTTTTATGTGGAAATATTATTTATCGTACCGACCTAAATAAAAAAATTCTTTCGAGGCACAGCACAATATTTGAAAAAAGTTACATGTAAAAAGAAAAGAAAGAGAATATATTTCCTTGGACAAGAGAGGTGACAAATGGTAAATCGAACAAGATATCTTACATATATTTATTTATGAAAAAGTTTGATCTAATGTATAATTATTATAAAAAATAATATATTTGTCACTCAAAATGATCTTTTTTAATGAGTTCGATCATACGTTATTTTTCATGATCAATTGCTAGTTAACATATATTGGATAAATAAGTTTAAAAAGAAGATTAATCATACGCGGCATCTGTGGAATTAGAAAGAATGTTTATGTAGGTGTTTTTGATGGGGATAGACCAGTTGGAGACAAAAGGAAAGGACAAATTTGTCCCCGGTTTGCTTCATTCCCATCTCTCCATGCCTTCCTTTAATTTATTTTTTTCCTTTTTGTGAGACAGAGAGTTTGTAGACGTGAGGCACAAGTTGTTTCTTTCATTGCCAAAAAGGTTGGCATTCAATTATTTATTCCTGACCACAGCACATGTACTGGATACTCATTTATTTCAGGTTTTAAAAATAATAACAAATATAATAATGTTTTTTTCACATGAGTGATGAGATGATATCAGTAAATAATGACATATCACCAAAAAAATTTGACGTCAATATGAATAAAAATAGAAAAGATGTAAGTTATAAATTTTAAAACATAACTGTTAGAAGAAATCATGGAAAACAACATCTTTGATTATGTAAATTGCATATTATTCATTTTTGGTTATGTTATCGGTCAATTTTCAGTTTTAGTCCATTAACTTGTAATAATGATCATTTTTCATCGGAATGCTGACGTAACAACGAATACGTCACTATTTTTCCGTTGTCATGTTATCATTGCGTGTGGGAAATACTAAAAAAAAATATGTAATTTACAAGATCAAAATATTGTTTTTTCAAAGATATCAATTGAATAACACCATTTAAGTGCATATCATAGAGATTGCATTCCATAAATTTAAAATATAAAAATGATTTTATTTAAAGTTGATAAAAATCACGGTCAACTTGGAATGATTAGTTGTCATGATAATTATAATAATAATCATACAGTTGGGATACAATGGTCGTTTTAATCATATTTAGTTGAATTTCTGACGAGTGGGTCTCATATGAGACGTATCACGGATCTTAATCTGTGAGACGGGTCAACCCTACCCATATTCACAATAAAAAGTAATATTTTTAACATAAAAAGTAATGCATTTTCATAGATGACCCAAATAAGAGATCCGTCTCACAAATACGACCCGTGAGACGGTCTCACACAAGTTTTTGCCATTTTTGACTCCGTCATTGAAAGACAATGTTGTCATGGTAGGTTGAAATTTTCCCAAACATGAGATTAGTTACTTCAAATTCCGATATATTTTATTGCGGTAAAAGCCAAAGGTTTCTCGGAGAGACTAGATTATTAGGAATTATTTAAAATTAAAGATTTAAAAAAAGCTGGCATTAAGACGAGTAGATTAATTAACATATATATGGAATGTTGTTTTGATTAAACAAAAAGGTAAATGACTCCATTCATGGGATTTTCGATGTTGACCTTTTTGCAATTTGCTTTTATTTATTTGTTTGTTAATAAAAAAAAAGGGGGCTTAGTTTGAATCGAGTTGTACATTATCAAATCTTCACTGTTATACAACACAACTAAGATTGCACAGACGCGATAAGCACAAAATGGGACCCAATGAATTTAGTTTTTATTTTCATCAATGGGGCCCATCCATTTATTTATTAATTAATGAAAATAAATTTATCTCTTAAAAATGAATTTATTTATTTTTAATTTTTTATTATTAAAAAAATGTAGAGGAGGAGTTTTGTTACGTCGAAGTTTGGAATATGAGATTTTGTCTTAAATTTGTTATATTAGTGTCAGATGAACAATAAATAATAATAAGATTGTGTTATCAGATTAGATTTGAATTCGATGATTTTGAGAATTGTTTTCCTTTTGTTGTCAATTCACTTGTTTGTTCTAACCCACGAATAATTTAGAATCCATATCGACGTTTTCTCCACTTATTTCATATGCATAAAACATTAGAAATGAGAGAAAATGACTGTTTCCTAAATGTTTTGTTTATTTTAAATGTGTTACATGTGAATTAGATTATAAATATTTTAAATTACGTTACTGTGGAAATCGTTTTGACATGCATCCATTTTCGATTTATAATTTTTCATATATATATAATAATCGAAATACTAAACTCCCAAGGGATAACGACATTATTAGAAATGTAATTTGAACATTATTTATTTGTGGTCATGAATTTACGGTCTTAGTCAACTATCTTGCTTTTTATTTTTATTTTAGTCCTTTGACATCAGAACGTTGACATGACATTGGATATCGGTGACATGTCAAAAGACTTACGTATGACTCATGAATGCTGATATGGTCAATTGTTCATACGATTTACTCCGAGTACTCTTTTGCATCGAGTCACTTTAAAGTTTGTAATGAACCAATTGCATCCACGGAAAGGCAAAACTTGTGTGTGACGGTCTCACATGTCGTATTTTGTGAGACATATATCTTATTTGAGTTATCAATGAAAAAATATTACTTTTTATGCTAATAATATTATTTTTTATTGTGAATATCGTTAGGGTTGACCCGTTTCACAGATAAAGATTCGTGAGACCTTCTCACAAAAAATCAACTCCCACGAAGAATGGAGGTTTTAATATTCAAGCTATATGTATAAATTATAATTGAGAATAGAAGAAGTCAAGGGATCTATATGGGTATGTTTGGGTTTGTTTCCTTAAAGAATATCACACCCACATTCCATTCTTCTTATCTTTCACATATGTCCTTCCCTTTAACAACCCATTATCTCAACCTTAGTTAATAAGGACCGAAAAGAAACGTGTCTTGTCTTATAAATTTTTTTTACATAAGATTTTGCTTAACAATTTTGTCTTTTTATAATATTGAGTTTTTTAAACTCTAGATTTAATTTTTATTATTTAGAAGAATTTGTTTCATAATGAAATACTATTTTCTTTACTTTGTAGGAATCTATCTAAGTTTAATTATCAAGATCAACACAAGTCTATATCTATTGACGAATAATTGATACACATAGATGCGTCGGTCGAAGGTGTCAGAAAAGCGAGACAAGCAATATACACGAGAATTTTCAAAAGATCTCGCAAAGACGAAGCATCGTAATTATACTGTATTGTCGTTGAGTGTTGTAGACATCTGAAAACAACACTTGTAAAAATGTTGATTGAAGATTTCGTTTTGTTGCTTAAGTTTTCATTTGATTAGATTTGCATTCCTTGGTTTCGTTTTAAGTCTGTTTATTTGTTTTATGATGCAATTTATTTCCATAACTAGTATTGGTTTTGTAAACTGAATGACGTTTTCTAGTTATTATTTTATCATGAGCAATCGCGTAAATATCTATACTTGTGCATAATTATTTCTGAGTTATTTTAATCAAGTTAAATTATATATTTATCATTTGCTTCATTCAGAACTTTATAGACATAAAAGCATATAGAGACATTGTTTAACACACACACACACATATTTATTAATATTAAAATTAAGAATGACAATTTCCTCCGAATATGACGGAGAATTCGATACCCAACTCGAATTGAGGAAGGTATTGAGTGAAATTTTTTACCCGATTAAATAAATGAATAATCGGATATGAGAATTTTCGGATATGAAGATGGAAGTGGATCTTAAAGAATTCTACTAATAACTGACCCGAATATCGGATTAAATTAATATATATTTTTTTTCTTATTATTTTCAACAATTTAGTAAATATCCATATCTTACTCAAAATAATTCAAATTTAGGAAAATGTAATTATAGGTAGTAATAAGATATTTGGATATGGTATGGATATCCGATCATTCAACGTGTATGAAAATGAGAATGAAATTTAATACCCGATCATGTTGAGGATGGGGATGGATATAATAAATGAGGATGACGACAAATGATATAGAATCCTACCCAAACCCGACCAATTATCATCCCTAATTAAATTCATAACCGAGAAAATATGAAAATGAGTCGAGTTCTACAAAACCCGTTACCCAATTCAAACCGGCAAAAACCCAAAATTTAATACTCTTATCTGACTTGATATCATTTTTATATTCATACCGTCCAAATGGGTCACGTACTAGGTCACATTGTCATCCATAGCATTTCACTTTATGTGTGTTTTCGTTTATCCAACCGAAGACGAGTAATACATCTTCAAATGATAGTCGAGATTACTTGCAAAAAAAGACGACCAACAATCTACACAACAACGGTACTTCAACTCATGATCCAAGTCGATGAGTGGTCTATCTAATAATTATTTAAATGGTTTCGTTAATAGACAATGAATTAGTCACATCAATATTTTTTTGATGTTTAATCTCGTCCATGATATCAAATCTTTTACTCGGTTAATTTATTAAAACAAATTTAACATTCGATATTGTCGCCATATATAATTTAATATTAGTCAAACATGAATCCATGATAGAAGCATTTGAAATTATTATATTGTGTTAGAATAAATAAACAATTTACCGATAAAAGGTGAAATAGGTAAATCCATTCAACTTTTTAACCCATCCAAACTGAATTTTCAATGTAAATTTTGCTTATGTTGCTCAGAAGTCATAACATCTGAAATTTCAGTCAGAATTTTGATTTTAGCTGAGGAAACTTTTGAAAGACATTGCAAAATCATAAAATGGGCTGGTTCTTTTACACAAAAAGGTTAAAAAATAAGATCAAACGTTTTAGCAGAATAAAACTTGGAACAAAAATAAATTTCTCCCAAAATGTGTTCCGTCCAAAACTCATCCACCACCCAGACATCTAATCTTTGCGAACAAAGTACAACTTACCCATAACATGAAGTATGGCGACAAAAGCTATGAAACCAATGCTCATTATAAGCACAACATTCGGAGAAATCTTGAGTCCCGGGGCATCATCTGTGTAGAACTGGAGCATTGTCCCACTTGCACCACCAGGGGCTCCACTCCCTGTTCTCCTCCTACGAAGGTTGGCTGCAGCAGCTGCTGCAGTGCCTCTCTGGGGACCAGCTCCACCTGTGGCCATTTCTGCACCAAAGATTTCAATTCTCAGAAAAAGGCATATAGCGTCCCAAGATGGCAAGAAGCAAGGCTAAGCAAATGCACATCAGCACAATAGCAGTTACCTAAAGGGGGAGTGAAGAAATAAAAGCAGTTATTTAATGAAAGGAAAGCATGCGTATGTTTAGGTCCCCAAACAAGTATGTTCTTCAGGTAATGGAAACTTGCTGACACACTGAAACAAAAGGCAAACACAATCCTGGCCAACGAACTTGTTCAACGGGTAAAATAAATGGCTTCCAAAGCCAAAACCATCGGTTCAAGTTTCACCGAGTGTGTGATATAAAAAACAAAATGTTCATGACTATCAAGAATATCACCTTCATTCAAAAGATTCCATGACTCTTCAACAACTGTTCAGAGACATTTTAAACAGCAATAAGCAGAAATAACACGACACATATATAATGCAAACTACAATGTGTCCACATCACACTTGCTAGGAAAGGGTCTGAATGGGGGGAAAAAAAAGAGCAACCATTAGAGGCATTGGTTCAATTAAACATGGGTCCGCAATGCATCATTCAAGTTTTTTAATTAGCTTCCCCTGTTCCACTGACACAATGGTGTAACACACAATTGCTACTGCAAACTGAATTCTTTTTCAAGATTTATAGTTTGAACCTCATTACACAAAGAATGGATTTACCATGACCTCATGCAGATATACATTTCAGTATACTTAGAAACCTTTTCCAAACATCATACAACAAACAAAAAGAACAAACCTTTTCAAACATAACAGCATAATATCTATCAGACCAAACTGTAACAATCATCGCTCAAGAAGTTTTGACCGGAAACATAATTCACCGCAAATTAAATAATTTCATCGTCTCTAAACTCCGAATAGATCTCAATGCCCAGATCTCATGCTTCCAATAGAATAAAAAAAGCCAAAACTTTCAAGATCGGAATATGCAGTGTTCATCCAGATACATAAAAAAAAAAAATCAATTGCCCATATGAATGAACAAATAAAACACCCATAAATTCATCAAATTACAATCAAATATCGAATAGAAGAAAAAATAATGGAGAATAGTAAACCAACCTTTCTCGATAATTTAAAATTTAAAATTCAATTGAATTTACGCCCCTCTAGGGTTTTCTCAAATCAGGTGGATCGATCAGAATTCCTTCCCCTGGTATCTTGCCCGCGCGTCTTTATACCTCCGTCGACCGTCTATCTATAAATCAATTTTCTAAAATACCTAACGTAATTAATAATAATAATATAACAGAAATTTAATTTTTAATATTTAAAAAACAAATTACATATTAAATCAATTTCTATCTATCTAAAGTAAAGCCATTGTCGAAATTTAAATTTTTTTATCTTTCCGATTTTACCAAAATAATTTCATAATGGATTGGAAAATCAAACTTTTAATATTTTTAAATTTCAACATTAAAATATTATATATTTTTATATTTTGATGTTTTTCTTCCATTTAATAACTACGTCTACTGCTTTTTTTAATATAAATAAATTCAAAATATTATTTTTTCATCAAAAAATAAAATTTAAATTTTTATAAATAGCATACAAATACTTATATTAAACATCATTTTAGTAGTGACTTAAATCGTAGGAATTTCTTATTTAACTACCAATAAATATATGATTTTAAAAACGAATTATATGCATCCTATGTTCAGCAAAATTTTTAAAAAATTAATATTATAAATTAATCCTGATTTTTTTGATGGGTATTTAATCATAATTTTAAACACTATTATTTCACCTAATCAATAAAATTTATTTATGTCATTATTCACTCGATTATATTTTATAACTTGAAGTTTGTGTTTATTGATTTTAGGTGTGCACGCACAACATAATGGCAAGAAGAAATATTAAGAAAGGGTTAAAAATTTAAGTGGCAAAATTGAGCACTTTAAAGAAATCACAAAAATTTATGTGAGACGATCTCACGGATCAATTTCGTGGGTCGAATCTCTTATTTGGGTCATCCATGAAAAAATGTCTTTTTATGCTAAGAGTATTACTTTTTATTGTGATTATCGGTATGGTTGACCCTTCTCACAGATAATAAACTTACTCTAAAGAAATCACATTCATTAATTGAGATCAACGTTGCATTCTCAACTAAATGAGTAAGTAAATCTATTGATCATGCATATTAATTTACTACTATTTTGATTCTTGAAGTTACATGCCTAAAAATTCAAGAAAAAGTTCCAACAAACTGAGAAACAGAGCTGACAACTTCTCGATAGCCGTCACAATGGGCACTGGGTGATAGGCTCATAATAGTTTGTATTTTTATAATCATATCTCTCATTGTTACAACTACCAACGTGCTTAATTGACATATTTTTGTGTGATTTTATTGTAGGATGAAGTTTTCTGTTCATGCGATGAATCTGGACTAAAAGGGTGATTTTATATCACAATTAAAGTTGCCGATATGATCTTAGTAGAAAACTTAAACAGAAAAATTCAGAAGTGATTTTTGGATAAAGCGTGATCACGCCTTATGACTACTCCTCGGCTGCCTAGTGAGATTTGAGGAATTTTCATATCAAGTAATAAATATAAGATAAGAGTTTTTTATGGAAAAAACTCTATATTTTTGGAGGATATTTTTTAAGTATTTTTTAATTTTAGTGATTAGGTCATTTTTTTAGATTATTGGGCTATTAAACTTGTTGGACCCAATTTTCTTTCTTTCCTACCCTACCTCACGTACAAGACACTCTCTTCTTTTATTTTCTTTACCACTATTCACACAAAAAAAGAATTCTTCCTCTACCAATCTCACGTGAAGAGCATAAAAGAAAGAGCAAGGATTTTCTCCGATTCTCTCCACAAACCTAGGCTAAGTTTTATTTCTGATTTGAGGTTGTTTTTACTGTTTAATTTATCACTGTGAGGTTTTATTTTTTTGGATTTAATATTCTTGTTATTCCAAGTATTTGTTGATTTATATTTAATACTATGAAAGTTGTATCTCGGTTAATCTGACAATTTAATTCGTTATATAATTTTCTACTGCTAGCCATGAATTCAGTGATCCGTAATTGTCATAAATGATTGGTACACGAGTAGCATAGATTAGATGTGTTGTGCTATCATAGCATATTTAGTCTAAATAAATCAACGAAACTCGATCTATCAATTGCAGCTATCTCGGTTGTTAGATTTTAGGATTAACTGTTTTCACAAAACTGAAATGCTATTTTTAATTAATATGGAACGCTATCGTGCCCAGTTAATTATTAATAAGTTTTGACTGGATGCTGGGTTTGGTCAATGATTTTAGGAAAACACAAGAATTTTAGCGGCTATCCCTATAATTCTAAGGTTAATTGCTTGAAGTAACTTGAATAAATTATTTGTTAGCCGATGAACAGTGATATAATTAAATAGTAGAACTCCCTTGAATAAGATCTTTCTCGTATTAAATTCTTCATTTTAGTCTAGTAGACAAATTATTATTTAAATTTATTGTTTTCATTTCTTGGATAAGTTTAGTTTAGTATTTTATTAAATTCATATCCAAAAATCTCCCCTTTTATTTGCATTTTTACTCGAAGAAATCATCCCCCGTTCCCTGTGGATTCGACCCTGCTCACCATTACACTAATTTTATTCAAAGAGTAGGAATTTAAGTCTGGTGGCACAACGACAGCACACCAAATTTTGGCGCCGTTGCCGGGGAACGGTGCAAGGTTAATTTTTTTCGAGTTTTTTTTTTTTTTATTTTTTTTGTCTCATTTTTTTTGTATAGGTGCTTTATCAATAGAAGGAGAAATTTAGAATTTTTTATTTTGAAATACTTCGACATGTTTCATCGCCAAGTATTCACAAGTTTTGCCCAACAAATCGGAGAGCCATTCTACGCAGCATGGGAGAGATTCAATAATTTAGTAACAACATCCAGGAGTCATGATTTTTCTAACTATGTTCTTCTTCGAATTTTCCTTAAAGGTTTGGATGCAGTTACACGAAGATGGGTATTTAATGGAGGACTAACAACCGGTAGTCCATTATTTAGTCGACATGAAGATGATGTGATAAATTTGCTAAATGATATGGCCGACTTTGACTACCATCAGTATTGGAATCCTTCGCTGCAGAGTTGGAACCACCAATACTCTCCAGAAATTAGCCACTCTGATTTTACATACCAACCTTTCGAGCATAAAGAAGATGAGGGATATAGTCTTGAAATAATTATAAGTCGTTTGAATGATATGGTAAACAAGTGTGTGGCATTGAATGAGGAAACTATTGAGCCTCAGTCTGAAGAAGTTTTGGAAGAAATATCAAACGAAGATGAGGCACCAATGAAGTTGATAGATGAACAAGCTCCTGAGACTATCGATTTGAGCTCGTCGATAATATTATCATACATACATATAGGAGATTCTTGTCTTTCTCCATTGCCGATTTCAACAGATTTTGTTCTTCAAGAGCTAACGATGATATTCTCATCCCATGCCTATTATTTAAAGTCACATTTTGTTGAGGAGACGAGCTTACATTGCATACATCAAGCCAAACTTGAGGGCACATGGAACCAAGACCCATATATGGTGTCATATGACACGTACTTTGGGCGTCAGCCGCTCTTTGAATGAGTGCTTTTGAGGGTCAAGCCGACGACTAAAAATCAAGCGCTTTTGGGAGGCAACCCAAATTTTTGTTCTTATTATTTTTAATTTCTTTTAATTTTTTTTTCAAATAGTAAAATTTTTGTTACCTTTGTGCAGAAGATGTCTTCTAAAAAGGCGGGATCACACCTTATAAGAATACCACTTTTGCGCAAAAAAAAAAAAATAGTTCCAGTAGAGGTTTTTGCACAAGGCGTGGCCACGCCTTGTTGAAACACCTCTACTGATTTTTTTTTTTANTCATGCATTGTTAATTTTTCTAGAACTTGCATTGTTATACATGTCTTTGTTGACACCTTGTGATGAATTAGAGGCATAAACAAAGTAAAGGGCATTAGGTTCAAACCGTTTTCTTTCGCATTATCAGTGCCGTTCTTTTGAGCCTACCCTGATTCATTTACCCTTAGTGAGCCAAGTTCGAGCCTGAGCCTATTTGTTGGAAAATAGCCACATTACAAGCCATGATAAATCCCTTTTGTTGGTTATTCCTCTATTTGAACCTTGAATTGGAGAATCGTACAAACTTTTCGCATTTAGCATCGCTTTGAGCCAAGAAAGTGCAAATTGTTGAGATCGAGTGATTAATCCTCGAAATCGTTGTCTCGAAAAATGAAAAAAAAAATATATTTATAATGAAAAGAAAAACGAAAAAAAAAGGGAGTGAGAAGGAAAACAAAGAGCAACGAAGAAATTTTTTTTTTTTTGCACTTTTGGGTTATAATGAGATTGAAAATGTATTGCTAGTTGGATGCAATTGTCTTTGTAGAAAGTGTATATGTGTTCTTCAATTCCATAAACCGTTGTTACTTCTTTCCTACCTTACCTCTAGCCACAGTACAACCCAGTTATAGTCCTTGTTTGTGCATTTGAATTCATTCATTTGGTGGAGGATGTGATATATTTGCAAGCTTATGGTAAAAATTTCCAGTGTTTTGACATGAGAGCTCCATGATATATACCTAGACACTTATGAGTGAAATGAACGAATCCTGTGAGGAGAAATTGGACCCTATGCATTTTTTATTTCTACACATTCAGATGGAAGTAATTGTTCATGATGTTGGTATGTTAGATGCTTAAAAATTAAATTTCTTTGGTGCATGACAAAATATTTTACGGACAAGTAAATGAAGCAGAAAGAGGATAATGAGTTGAAATAATGAATTGAATTCTTTTATGCTTGAGGACAAGCATGGTTTAGGTGTGGGAGATTTGATAGGTTCATAATAATTTGTATTTTTATTGTCATATCTCTCATTGTTACAACTACCAACGTGCTTAATTGACATATTTTTGTGTGATTTTACTGTAGGATGAAGTTTTCTGTTCATGCGATGAATCTGGACTAAAAGGGTGATTTTATATCACAATTAAAGTTGCCGATATGATCTTAGTGGAAAACTTAAACAGAAAAATTCAGAAGTGATTTTTGGATAAGGTGTGATCACGCCTTATGACTACTCCTCGGCTGCCTAGTGAGATTTGAGGAATTTTCATATCAAGTAATAAATATAAGATAAGAGTTTTTTATGGAAAAAACTCTATATTTTTTGAGGATATTTTTTAAGTATTTTTTAATTTTAGTGATTAGGTCATTTTTTTAGATTATTGGGCTATTAAACTTGATGGACCCAATTTTCTTTTTTTCCTACCCTACCTCACGTACAAGACACTCTCTTCTTTTATTTTCTTGACCACTATTCACACAAAAAAAAGAATTCTTCCTCTACCAATCTCACGTGAAGAGCATAAAAGAAAGAGCAAGGATTTTCTCCGATTCTCTCCACAACCCTAGGCTAAGTTTTATTTCTGATTTGAGGGTTGTTTTTACTGTTTAATTTATCACTGTGAGGTTTTATTTTTTTGGATTTAATATTCTTGTTATTCCAAGTATTTGTTGATTTATATTTAATACTATGAAAGTTGTATCTCGGTTAATCTGACAATTTAATTCGTTATATAATTTTCTACTGCTAGCCATGAATTCAGTGATCCGTAATTGTCATGAATGATTGGTACACGAGTAGCATAGATTAGATGTGTTGTGCTATCATAGCATATTTAGTCTAAATAAATCAACGAAACTCGATCTATCAATTGCAGCTATCTCGGTTGTTAGATTTTAGGATTAACTGTTTTCACAAAACTGAAATGCTATTTTTAATTAATATGGAACGCTATCGTGCCCAGTTAATTATTAATAAGTTTTGACTGGATGCTGGGTTCGGTCAATGATTTTAGGAAAACACAAGAATTTTAGCGGCTATCCATATAATTCTAAGGTTAATTGCTTGGAGCAACTTGAATAAATTATTTGTTAGCCGATGAACAGTGATATAATTAAATAGTAGAACTCCCTTGAATCAGATCTTTCTCGTATTAAATTCTTCATTTTAGTCTAGTAGACAAATTATCATTTAAATTTATTGTTTTCATTTCTTGGATAAGTTTAGTTTAGTATTTTATTAAATTCATATCCAAAAATCCCCCCTTTTATTTGCATTTTTACTCGAAGAAATCATCCCCCGTTCCCTGTGGATTCGACCCTGCTCACCATTACACTAATTTTATTTAAAGAGTAGGAATTTAAGTTTGGTGGCACAACGACAGCACACCACTGGGCTCCCTAGATAGGTAGGTTAAGTTGATAATTTCTTATCCGACTCATCGAATATAATTAAAAACTGGGTATTGACTTTGGAATTAATTACCTTTTTTTTTTTATCTCCTTTTATACACATAAAATTTCAAAATAATAAAATGGTTTTGAAATTAGGCCATTGCAATATAATGATAGTTGGCTTCCTTCCTAGCTACCCATTTCCCACCTCCAATCCTAACATTTCAACCAAAAATAACCTAAATTAATGCAAATTTTTTTTTTAAAAAAAGTTCAACTCCAATTAATTCTATATTTATTATGCTCCCTATTAAACAACAATTTATTAAATGCGACATGGCATTTTAAGCTTTTAATATGTTTCTTTAATTGAGGTTAATCACATTTAATTTCAGTAATGGCTGTTGTTTTGGGAGTTGAATGCAGATTTTTTGTTGCCAAAAGCTCCAAATTTTCATGATAAATCAAGATTTTTCACACCATGTGTTTTGGTTTTTATTCCAAGAGCATACTGTGAGGACATTTAAAACAGCTTGACCTTCTATTACAGTTGCCAGAAAATTTTACACTAAAAACTAAAACTAAATGTAAATTTTTCGACTTTCCAATGAAAAATGTATAAATCCACGAGAGTCAAAAGGGTTTTAGGAAATTTAAATCTTGCACGATACATTTGTAGTATAATCTGTGCATGCAAGCATTGTTTTTAGTAAAGTTTGTTCATGTACGTCGTGTATATATATATATATATAATTTTGTTATGCCGAAAACTTCGTGTGTTCACATCGATGATATGACATATATATTAGATATAAAATTTTCATATGTTTCATCATATCCAATAGAATTATGTTACTTAATCGATACTCACTTAAATGAACATTGAAAATGTGATTCAAATTAATATTTACATAGTTGAGATGTAACGAAGAATACTATTTAGGGAATATATATATGTTAATATAAGTCATATACAAACGTAAACAACACTATTTTCATTTGACAAGTGCACAACTGCGCATATATTCCCTGGGAAGGAGGAATGCTTGTCACCTACTCTTAATTCTACTTTCCCCTCACTTGTGAGGACTTTAAATCTCTTATAATTTTCCACCATTTTCAACACACTCGGTGCGTGTGAAAAGATTGAATAAAATTTTTTTTTCAGCTTTAGGCGGGCACATGAAATCTCACATGATGACTCTTTATGCAGCAATAAAGGATCCTTTAGATTTAAAGATGAAAGGGGCTGATGATCCTTTCAATTCATATTCTTCAACCTCAGATAAAGAAAGTTATGAAGAGGATTCATCTTTTGATGCTGTGCGTTCTGATAGAGGAAGTGAAACGGATTCATCGAAGAAGTACCCCAGTTGCAGGAGATCCAAGAGGGTTATAAAGTCAAGAACTTGTGATTTAGAAAGGATGGAAATGGAGGGTTTTTGCCAAGTTAAGAAATCAAAGAGTTTTGGAGAAGAAAAGGGAAAAAATGCGAGTATTCACTGTTATAATTCATATGTCGAGACTGAACCGATGAGTTCAATTTTAGACGCATCACCAGAAGAAGATGTTGCTTATTGTTTGATCATGCTGTCCAAGGACAAGTGGGAGAGGGATCATGATTTTGAATATCGAGCTCGAATTCGAATAGAAGAAGAAGTAAAGAGAGGTGTAGACGATTATTCAGAAGATTTTCAAAAGGTTACAAGGAGTAACAAAGTTAGAGGAAAGTATAAATGTGAGGCATGTAATAAATTGTTTAGGTCCTATCAAGCTCTTGGTGGGCACAGGGCAAGCCACACGAAGATCGGGGGGGACACAGGGAGGATCAAGAATTCCGGTGGTGGTTCAAAGGCGGCGGCGGCGGTGGAGGATAAAGCACACGAATGCCCTTTTTGCTCGAGAGTCTTTAAATCAGGGCAGGCACTTGGAGGCCATAAAAGAACACATTTTCTTGGAATTTCAAGAAATGTTATAGAGACTGTTGGCCCTTTAATGGTGAAGCCATTTTCAAGAATTTGAGTATGGATCTTAATCTCCCTTCCCCCTTTAACGACAATGACACGATCTTACCGCAATCGATTGCTTCTGATGCAGAATTACACCAACTGAATTAGGGAGTTTTGTTATTTTAGTGGTAAAGTTGTGATCTGTAGTGTGGTTTACTTCTTGGATCGGTTCAGAGGCAACCGTTTACAAGAAAGAAGGGGACTATTTGGTCAAACAATTTTTCCCCTTCCAAATGTAAACTGCAATTTTTTTACCAAGGAACATGTTCTTGTTACTGTAACAACAAAGCAAGGGATTTTCATTGATATAAGCTGATTACATATATATTTGAGTTGCACTTGTGAATGCTAAATGACAGTAACAGGTTTTTGACTAATTTTTGTATCAAATGACAGTTTGTTTGAAACCTGATGATATCTTGGAAAGAGCTCGGCTCATTCTTGGACTCGGACGGAAAGAGAAAACTTAAACTAGTCAAATTTCAATTTGTTGCAAAGATTAAAGGATGATTAAAATTTAGACAAATTTAGACAGGGTACTCTAGCCCTTCGCCCGACCAAGGTACTTTCGCCCGACCAGGTACTCTAGCCCGGACAAGGTACTCTCGTCCGACCAGGGTACTTTATCCCGACCAGGGTCCTCTCGTCCGGACAGGGTTCAGGTCAACCGACCAGTATGGGTCACCATGCATCATTAGTATGATAATCAGTGCCCATGACAAGACCAGAACAGTATGTGTCGCCATGCCTACTGACAGATGACAAGACATGGGTAGTTGTCAGATGACAGAGCATGTGCAGCTGCTAATCAGGAACAATGTCCATATACTATAATCGAGGTCATCTTCTCTCCTATAAAAACCCAGGTTTTCTCATTTAACCGACATTGCAATCTATTGCTTTCAATAAATTCCCTCTCTAATTGGTGAACCTTGCACAATTGTACTGACTTGAGCGTCGGAGTGGTTACGCCAAAAACCCTTCCGATGTCCCACTGACATTAACTTGCCGAGTGTGTGCAGATTGTCTGACTCGGGGTCATCCCACCATACCGCCCGAGAGACCAGGCTAGATCACCTGGATAGACCACCCGGGAGACCAGGCCAGATCACCTGGGCAGACCAGGACAGATCACCCGAGGAGACTAGGACAGATCACCTGAACAGACCAGGCCAGACAACCCGAGGGACCAGGACAGAGCACCGGGAAGACCAAGACAGACCACCCGAGCTCATCCCATCAGGCCAGGTCATACTCATCCCATCATGTCAAAATCTTTACAGGGAAATTACTCTTCTCTGCTCGGTAGATTGCCCATCCAAGTTCGCTCGGTAGATTGCCCATCCAAGCTCGCTTAATCTACCCGAGCATCATCATCTGAGAAATAATTTATTTGCCTAATTTAGAAAAATGGCTGGCAGAAAGTTCAGAAGATGTCTGGGTTCATAGCAAAGAATCGTTGCTCGGTTATAGAAGTATTAAGTAGTGTACGTGAACTAAGCATTCGGCTCATGCAGGACCAGTAATTAAATGGCCGCCACACATGCAAAGGGTAATCCTTCTTTATCAAATAATTATTTTAAAATTATTTTAAAATGTTAATTAATATTTTTCAACAAAAATGTTAAGAAATTCTTGTAGGGTTTTTTTAAAAAATAATTTAATTTTTAAAATTAATTTCAAAAATAATTTTAAAAAAAAGAGTGTGCAAAAATACCTCCATCCGCGCTTACGAAGCGCAGACGCTGCTCACGTGGAGCAGCGTCCGTGCTTCGTAAGCACGGACGGTGATCCACATCCACACGACGGAATATTTAGCGGCGGAATATATATCAAAACCGTCGAACCGTCGCTAAAATGGAATCAGCGGCGGTTAGCGTTTAACCGTCGCTATTCCGAAATTTTGGTATATTCTTTAACGGCGTATATTGCACGCTGCGGATAATTGTATTAACGACGTGCATATAATAGTATTAACAGCGTGCACATGAACGCCGCGGATAATTTTGAACTTTCAACGGCTTGCATCTTTGCAGAATGCAATGTGCGCTGCGGAAAAAGAATTTGCGCGCTGCGAAAAACCATTTTTGTTGTAGTGAAGACAGAGAAAAAAATGATTGTAAGCATCAAATCTAGACGCAAACATAAAATGTTGTAGTGAAGACAGAGAAAAAAACAGACAAAAACTCATCACGAAATAATTTTTTTCAGAAACCTCTACTATTCAATCTTGTATGTTTTTTTCTGTGTCTTCACTACAACAAAAATGGTTTCTCGCAGCGCGCAAATTTTTTTTCCGCAACGCACATTGCATTCTGCAAAGATGCAAGCCGTTGAAAGTTCAAGATTATCCGCGGCGTACATGTGCACGCGGTTAATACTATTATCCGCGGTGTACATATGCACGTATTTCGGCATAGCGACGGTTTTTTAACCGTAACCGTCGCTAATTCAATTGTAGCGACGGTTTTTATATATATTCCGTCGCTAAATATTCCGTCGTGCAGACGTGGAGCACCGTCCGTGCTTACGAAGCATGGACGCTGCTCAACGTGAGCAGCGTCCGCGCTTCGTAAGCGCGGATTGAGGTATTTTTGCACACTCTTTTTTTAAAAAATTATTTTTGAAATTAATTTTAAAAATTAAATTATTTTTTAAAAAAAACCCAATTCTTGTATGTGTATTTATTTATTTTTGTTCTGAAGTAAAGCAGCACCTATGGTCAAATAAATCAATGACATTAGTTTTAAAGTAGGTATCATGTGTGATACACTACTTTTCATTTAAATAATAATATACTACATAATATTTATCTATATCGTCACTAACAAAGAATGATATTTTCAAATAAAAATAATAATTTGGACATAAAAAATAATATTTTGCACAGATCGAGTCAGTCGGAGATCCGTTTCACAAAGTTGATGGTCTCATATTAGTTTTTGTCTTAATCTATCCATTTTGCTTCCCATGATGTTTGTTCAAATATATTATCCTTTGTCACCCCCTCATTGTTTATTTCCATGTACCGTTTGAAATTGGTTAGCCTACCTTTAGCCTTACATAAAATAGAAAACAGAGAGATATGAAATTTTATAAAATATCATATTTAATTCGATAGTATATATATCAATCTACTTATATATCGACAGACAAACGTGGAAGGGATAGTTAGGTTCCAATTTGACAAGACTTTCGTGTGGCTGAAGAAGATGAATACAGATAATACTAGGAATGGGGAAGAACTCATAATTTTAGAAGAAAAATTAATTATTCAGTAGAACACAGTACATATCTCGCATAAATTCTCACAACTCCGTAAATATTAGGGACTCGGATCACCTTCAGTGGGATAAGCACATGCTCATGGCATTTTTTTTAAAAAATTCTTCTCTTTTTTTTCACTTTTTTCCCTCTTTTTTCTCTTTTTTTTCCCTCCATTTTCCTCCATTTTTTTCCCTCTTCCACAAACATTATTTACACAGTTTTATATGAAATAATGTAAACAAAAGTTTTCTTCTTGGCTATTTCATCTCGTCTTCTTTTGTTCATTTTCTTATTTTTCTCGTTTTTTTCTCTCTCACTCATTTTTATTATTTTTTTTATTTTTACAGGAAATACTATAACATACAAGATTCGATTTTCTTGTTCCTTTAAATGTCTAATTATTTTTCTAATTGTTTGGTTATCGAATTTTTTATTTGATTTTGTTGGTTTGTATTTTTATGGTTCTATTGATCTGAAACTCTTATTAATTGTGTGTATTGCTTGCAGTTACCGATGCTATCTTTAAATATCATCGTTGTAGGAGATTTGTGTGTGATATATATATTTTGTATATATGTATGCATATATAACCATGTAAGATTAGGTCTTAGCTCATGATATTCAATAATTCTTGGTAAAGATGATAAATTTTTCTTGACTTTCTTGTTTGTGGCTTTGTTTTAATATTATTTTAATTTTTTAGAAAAAGATAATATGTGGTTCTGATCTGTATTAAATTAGTAGATTATATATATATATCAAATATTTAATCAATGATTATAAAAAAATATTGAAGAATGTATCGGGATTTTAAATTATGAATTTTCCTTTAATTTTTGCATAGTTTAGAAAATTGGTCGTGATGTATTTTTAATAGTTAGTAAAATATTAGGAAAAAAATTACTGTTGTAATCTAATCTAAAATTAAATTTTTTTAATAAGAATCTTATATTTATCACTAACAAGGATATCCTTTGAATATGAATTTTGTACGAATTTTACATCTAGTAGGGTGAATATGGAGCAATACAAAATACTTCATGCAGATCAACAAGACAATTAGGCTATTTCATCGTTATCTTGTATATGACACAACTCGCCTGGTTTAGAATTTTGATTGACACTGGTTACAATTGACGTACTTGACTTATTGCGTTTTGGCTTATTGCTCTAGGATATTAGTTGAGAAAAATATTGTTTTATTATTAATTTGTTGCATTTAATATGTAACAGAGAAATTTATTGCATTTTTTGTCACCGTCGTTGAAAACTGAGACCGAAACAAGCCAAAAATTTTATTGATAATTTCAGATTCTTGATGGATTCTAGTTCGAATATCGAATTCAACCTAAGATTGGTATGGAATTTGATAGTCTAGACGAGTCTTCGAAGNTCAATCAAATCAATCAAACATATATCATATGATACAGATACATGTCGTATGTTACCCGGTCGCAACATACCTCAATTCTTCGTTCCAGTTGATGTAGCCTGAAGATATCGGTATAATACTTTATCTACATCAATAACATACTCATTCCAATCAATAACCTAATCAAAAATCATTAATATGAGTTTCAAATATTATTTGAAACTTCAAAAATTCATATCAAATTCAAATCATAATATAATTCAATTCCGACCTCGAATATGAGTTTCTTGTCGGTTATTCTACTACATATAAGAAATTCAACTTCAAATACACGCTATTCCAGCGCTTTGATATTTAGAGCTGCTGGAACTAGAAGAAAATTACCTCAGTCAGAAGCCCTCGACGCGACGATCACAAATATATAGTTTGTTTCGCGTTTAGACAGTGTTTCAAATTCGATTCGGACAAAAAAAAATCGAAATCTCTCGTGTCTCTCGAAGCTGCCGTGAAAGAAATAAAGAAAAAGAGGAAGAACCTCGTTCTTATCACTCCACCGCTTCGGCGCTCGGGCGGTAGAATTCTCGCGCCCGATCGCGAGATGTTCTGCCCCCGAGTGTCACTTGCACCGCGCTCGGGCGGTCAAAAACTACCGCTCGGACGCGGCATGTTCTGTCCGAGAACACCCCTTATTCCACACTGGCGCTCGGGTGCCACATGTTCTGTCCAAATATTGATTTTGGTATTATATTGGCGTCCGGCTTTTCCACTCAATCTCTTACCACGTCAATTCGTATTCAATATTCATTTTCTCAATTTCCCTTGTCAGGATATACATCAACTACATAATCACATGACAATTTCATAGATTATCGATAATCACACAGGATTTACGATAATACGATACACGGTCCTTACATTTCTCCCCATCTTCAAAGATTTCGTCCTCGAAATCTCAAACATCTCTTTATACATAACATTGGCAAACATATAGTACGTCACCAGTTATAGTACATATCAAAACTAAAATCAGTAAATGGATCATTGTACATTGAATACAATGGAACATGTGGAATAGAATCGAACAATAGCGGATATGATTTTCGCATCTTGCTTTCCAATTCCCACGTTGACTCCTCCACACCATGTCGTGTCCATTGTACTCGAACCAACGGAATCGATTTGTTGCGCAATATCTTCTCCTTTCGATCCATAATACTAACAGGTTGCTCAACATAAGAAAGAGATGGATCGAGTTCAACCTCATCAGGTGCAAGTACATGTGATGGATCTGGTTCATACTTTCTCAACATAGAAACATGAAATACATCGTGAATGACAGATAATGCTGGTTGCAATGCTAGTCGATACGCAAGATCACCAACTCGATCCAGAATCTTGTATGGACCAACATAACGAGCAGACAATTTTCCTCGCCTACCAAATCGAACAGTGCCTCTAAAGGGAGATATTTTCAAGAATACTTTATCACCCTTCTGGAATTCCAAGGGTCGTCTTCGTTTATTTGCATAACTCGTTTGACGATCCTGTGCAGCTTTCATCCGTTGTCGAATCAACTTAACCTTATCATTCATTTCATGTATCATTTTAGGTCCAGTCAATTGTCTTTCACCAATTTCATCCCAGAATAACAGTGATCTACATCGTCTCCCGTATAAGGCTTCAAACGGTGCCATACCAATGCTCGTTTGGAAGCTATTACTATAAGAAAATTCCACCAATGGTAAAGCATCTTGCCATCCCATTCTGAAATTCATCACAATCGCACGCAACATATCCTCTAACGTTTGAATTGTACGCTCAGTCTGGCCATCAGTTTGAGGATGATAAGCAGTACTCATAGCCAAACGCGTACCCATCGCTTCCTGAAAACTACCTCAGAATTTAGAAGCAAACCTGGGATCACGATCAGATACAATTGAGACTGGCACACCGTGCAGTCTCACAACATTCTCAATGTATAAACGGGCCATTCTCTTATAAGGATAAGTCCGTTCATACGGAATAAAGTGTGCAGATTTCGAAAGCCGATCAATAATGACCCAAATAGCATCACAGCCCTTGGGTGAACGAGGTAAATGAGTCACAAAGTCCATAGCAATATGTTCCCAATTCCATTTCGGGATTTCAAGACTATGGAGTAATCCTCCCGGTTTCATTCTCTCGGCTTTCACTTGCTGGCAGACCAAGAATTTCGAAATAAACTCAGCAATGTCCTTCTTCATACGTCTCCACCAGAATTGGGGTCTCAATGTCAAATACATCTTTCGACCTCCAGGGTGAATACTGTATTTGCTACAATGTGCTTC
>NC_133314.1:19512959-19513637 GCF_012295235.1 Primulina huaijiensis | reverse complement strand
GAATAAATAACAAACTTTTCTCCATACAAATAATGGCGCCAAATCTTCAAAGCAAACACAATGGCGGCCAATTCAAGATCATGAACAGGATAACGTGTTTCATGAGATTTCAATTGACGAGACGCATAAGCAATCACTTTGCCATGTTGCATCAGAACACAGCCCAAACCTTTACCAGACGCATCTGTACACACTACAAATCCTCCGGTACCTGAGGGAATAGTAAGCACAGGTGCTGTGGTCAATCTCGTCTTCAATTCAAGAAAACTAGCTTCACATTCATCTGACCAAATGAATCGCTGATTCTTCTGTGTCAGTTGAGTAATAGGTTTAGCTATTTTCGAAAATCCTTGAATGAAACGACGATAATAACCAGCTAAACCCATGAAGCTACGAATCTCAGGAACATTCGTAGGTCTCGGCCAATTCAATACAGCTTCAACCTTAACAGGATCAACAGATATGCCATGTCTCGAAATGACGTGGCCCAAAAATATCACTTTGTCCATCCAGAATTCACATTTGGACAATTTAGCATATAAATGGCTAGTACGAAGAGTTTGAAGTACAAGTCTCAAATGTTCAGTATGCTCCTTGTTCGATTTTGAATACACGAGAATATCATCGATAAACACAATAACGAATCGGTCAAGATAATCTCGAAAGACACGATTCATT
>NC_133314.1:19512185-19512859 GCF_012295235.1 Primulina huaijiensis | reverse complement strand
GCATTCCCAGCTATGCTCTGATACCACTCCGTGTGGGGCCCTTAAATCCTAATCGTTATTACAATACAATTTGATTAGGGTTAATTAATTATAGCGGAAAACGAGTTTAAAATTTCTTTACAATGAGCCCAAAATATGCTATTTGAATACTAAAAATAGTATTTCATCTCACATCATAAAACATGTCCACACATAATCAAAACAACTCATACAACAATAAATCATATCATCGGGACATGTCCCGGTATATAGATACATATATATACTGGGAAACAACCACTAAACCTCAAATCAGACTATGACTCCCTCCAGAAGCACCCTCTCCGGTCTCCTGATATCCTGGAGTACCTGTCATTGTCAACATACTGTGAGACCCCGAGACTAAACACTGATAAAATAGCTTTGATGGCATTTTGGTAAATAAGTTAAAAAATATTCAATTTATTTCGATGACATTTTCGTAAATAAGTTGAAAAATAATGAATTAATTTTAAGGGCAAAATGGTAATTAGTGTCATATCTTTTCCATATGAAGTCCAAATGATTTGAGATTTGGATATACCGTAGAAAACTCAAAGATATAGAAGTTTCATGTTTTGAGTTTTGAAAAATTTGATCGTTTGACTGGTACAAAAGGATGCACCGACTTTAAAATGTTAAATAGTATATATTAT
>NC_133314.1:19497091-19510480 GCF_012295235.1 Primulina huaijiensis | reverse complement strand
TGAGCAAAGCTCAGTCTGAAGCAACCACAATATATACCACAGATATCTAAACAATGATATATGATATGCAATGCATGTATGTCGTGGAGGTATCAGGTCAAATGCCCATCCACTGAGCACATGTCAGAGTCAATCGAATCGCTATCAAATCAATGCTCGAGCTGGCACACCGGCCTCAATAAGGGATACTCGTATGATAGCGTCGACGAAGCGCCATCAAATCCCAAATCTCATATCCAATCATCGGGGCCACAAATGTCTATGCTTTAAGGGTCATTTAATACCAAACATAGCATTGTGTTCACAAACCCCAGAATCAAATCAAATCATATCAGGGTATCCAAGGATCATAGCTCAACGTGCATGTCATGTATGCCACATAAACTCAATAAATAAGGCATATAGACATGTATTCTCAATCCAATCAATCAAATCAATCAAACATATATCATATGATACAGATACCTGTCGTATGTTACCCGGTCGCAACATACCTCAATTCTTCGTTCCAGTTGATGTAGCCTGAAGATATCGGTATAATACTTTATCTACATCAATAACATACTCATTCCAATCAATAACCTAATCAAAAATCATTAATATGAGTTTCAAATATTATTTGAAACTTCAAAAATTCATATCAAATTCAAATCATAATATAATTCAATTCCGACTTCGAATATGAGTTTCTTGTCGGTTATTCTACTACATATAAGAAATTCAACTTCAAATACACGCTATTCCAGCGCTTTGATATTTAGAGCTGCTGGAACTAGAAGAAAATTACCTCAGTCAGAAGCCCTCGACGCGACGATCACAAATATATAGTTTGTTTCGCGTTTAGACAGTGTTTCGAAGTCGATTCGGACGAAAGAAAATCGAAATCTCTCGTGTCTCTCGAAGCTGCCGTGAAAGAAATAAAGAAAAAGAGGAAGAACCTCGTTCTTATCACTCCACCGCTTCGGCGCTCGGGCGGTAGAATTCTCGCGCCCGAGCGCGAGATGTTCTGCCCCCGAGTGTCATTTGCACCGCGCTCGGGCGGTCAAAAACTACCGCTCGGGCGCGGCATGTTCTGTCCGAGAACACCCCTTATTCCACACTGGCGCTCGGGCGGTCATTTTCTACCGCTCGGGCGCCACATGTTCTGTCCAAATATTGATTTTGGTATTATATTGGTGCCGGCTTTTCCACTCGATCTCTTACCACGTCAATTCGTATTCAATATTCATTTTCTCAATTTCCCTTGTCAGGATATACATCAACTACATAATCACATGACAATTTCATAGATTATCGATAATCACACAGGATTTACGATAATACGATACACGGTCCTTACAATAGAAAACTTTGTATGATGCTCGTAAGACTGGCAACCGAAGCCTCCGTCCACCCATCAACTTTCTCTCTGATGCATAATTCAGTATGTGACATAACCAAGCAAGTCATGGAAATGCGTTTGACTGAAGTGAGCCAAGACAACAATGGTGGTGTCATGACATCATCGATAGGACTTTCTATGATACAAGAAAAAAGATTCAAGAAAAGAAATGGTGTGAAAAAGTCAAAAAGATTGAAGAGTTGGGTAGAACTCCAAGCAAAATGAAAAAAAAAACAAATTTGAGAGTCGAGGTAAATTAACTACTGTTAATACTTTTTTGAAATAAAAATTATCTAGATTTCTTATTTTTACAATCATTGTAGATTTGTAGGACACCGGAACACACGATGAATTACCCGTATCTTGTTCAGCACTTCCAGTACCTCATGCATGTCTTCAAACAACTGGAAGTCAATTCAATTTCATTGAATTATTGATGCTATGAACTTTAATGATATCTATAAATTTTTTAGTGGATAAAATCTTAAGCAAAAAAAAATTATTTCTTAAATGGTAAAATTGATTTTATAATATTTATTCTTATTTAATGTAAGCACAATTTGATCATCCTCTTCATTCTCTTGAAGCCATGGATTTCAATTGAGATATATCCAATAATGATCTTGAGTAATTTTTTATTTAAAGAACAGCCGATTAACATTGTTAGTTGAAATGAAGTCTCAAAACGTATGGATTATTTATTTTTGATGGAAATGTGGTATTGAATTTTAGTTTTTGATATTGCATGACGGAAATGTTTTAAATTTTAATTTAAGCATTAACATGTTAATAGTTTTATATTGTTAAAAATTTTAGAAGTTAGATATTTCATTATTTTTGCTAAAAATTGGTGTTTGAAGCACCTGACAGGCCCGTATCACAAAAATATTATGCAACATATATATAAAGAAAATAGAACGGGATGATTATTAATTAAAATAAGTATTTTGTTAGACAAATGATTAAGCTGATCTATATTTAAAATGAAAAGTAATATTTTTACTATAAAATTTAATACTTTTCATGGATCGAATTGAATATTTGTATCATAAAATTGATCATTGAGACGATCTCATGAGAGTTTTTGCTATTAATTATAACAGTAAAAAAAAAAAGAAAAGAAATATATATACTTTTTTGCATAGTGCCACATTAATTAATATATATATATATGTAATCCAACTCTATCCATTTTCTTAGCATCAAATGTTAATATTTTTAATCCGATGTATGATCACTGGTTGCCTAACTAGGGTTAAAGAGAACAAAAAGAAAGATATGTACACTTGTGAATTGTAGCCATACACTGACCACCCTCCCTCCTACTCCAATGAGAGAATCCCAGCAGATACCTCGGGATCATCCTCTCAAATATCCTCGTCCCCATTTCAAAAAATTATTATCATATATTTTTATTAAAGGTCATTCTCATCAATTTCCATTCTCAATTAAAATATCTCCATTATTTTTCATATTATCTTAACGTTTGAATCAAAATTCATTCCGTCTCAAATATATATATTATTTTTGTCTTTATTTAATTAATTCATTTAAAAACTTTATTATATATTTTAGAAAATGGATATAAATTATATATTTAAGACTATCAAAAAATAAATAAATAAACTTATATAATTAAGACGAATAATATATAATATATTAACATTGATTTTCTAAGACATACCTAATTGAAGATTAAATATTATGAGAAATTGATTAATTGGCGAGTGTGTGAGTTGAAGAACCGAATATGCTGAGGAGTTCACTCAACCCGCCACTCTCATCACGCAAAGCATATGCTCTCCAAATATTCTCTCTTTTTCCCAATAATAAAACCGACCACTCCCCAGTTTCCAATTTAATTCCTCCATTCCCACAAATTTATCTGCAGCTTCCATTAATTTTGTGACCGGGGAGTATGAAATTTGGGAAGAGATTGAAGCACCAAATCGAACAGTCTCTTCCGGGGTGGCGGGACTATTTCCTGTCCTACAAGGAGTTGAAAAAGCTGCTGAGGTCGATCTCCTCGGCGTCGCCGCCGTTGGAGCGTGGAAAGGCGGAGGCCGACTTCGTGTACCTGTTGAACGACGAGATTGACAAGTTCAATTCCTTCTTCGTCGAACAAGAGGAGGATTTCATTATTCACCACAAGGTTAGTGCTTTTGAGATCCATTTTCTGTTTGCAATTGGTACTGTTTTAAGATTCATTCCAGTTTCAAACTCATTAGATCCACTGCGTTTTGCTATTGTTGAAATCCCAGTTAATTTAAGTCATTGTAATCAATTCCATTCAAAGCCCATTTTTTTGCATATATATTTTATAGGTTTTTAGTATGTTATGTTCAGTTTTTTCGCAGCGTGAATGAGAATAAAATTGGTACTGTTGAGTTGGGCTCCCTCACGAATATTTGTAAGATTCGATCGTATTATGTATTGGATATTCAACTTATCAAGAGTATATTCGCCAATATTGCTTCCGTTGAACGGAGAACAACCACTTTTTACATATAATAATGAGAAAAGCGTGTTATTCCTTTGAAATTGTTATTGAGAATCGTGTCTGTGTAATTTTATTTTATTTTTTGGTGAAAACCCAAAGGAAATACATGCATATTGAGGCTTTGACTATGCTAAATGAGTGTTGACATGTGTTTTTGAACGCAGAAAATTCCAACCTAGTATAGATGGAGTTCATATCTTAGGTTATAAACTCAATAGGCTCTCTACCTTTTGAGAAACTTGCACCTTATTCCAACTTATAATATGTTATTTTTTCTTTTACAATTATCGGCATCTATTCGATGATAGCTCTTTTCTAGATTAATCACTCAAGCCTATAATATTTTTTTTTTTGCAATTATCGACACCAACCCGATAGTCTTTTTTTGCTATGCCGACTGCATCTTAATCCGTTTATAAACCCAAGAAGTGTCTATCCTGAAAGTGTCACGCCTCGGGACTGGGATTAGGCGGCACCGACGTTGTTTTAGAACCACACAATTGAAAACAACAAATCTCGTAGTACAATATAAACAAAAAATTAGTTTATTACTCATAATCAATCATAAGATTCCCTTTACAATGTAGATTCTTAAAATGATCAAAATATGCGGAAGCATTTACAATTTACTTAGCAAAAACTAAAATAAACATCTTGATTCATCAAAACTAATCTTGTTCATCTTCCTCAATTTTCTCATCTGACTTATCTGGGGAGGGTAGAGTAAGGAGTGAGTGCATGATCGTCACTCAGTAAGCGAGGCTGTTCGAGCACATATATAACAAATACACATGAATTTCGAAAACCACATATCATATCACGCATAACATGATTCTCATAACATGTCATCATCATAACCATAAACATAATTTTGGCAAAGGCAGTGAGATTCTTCTACTTTCCATGGTTTACTGATATCAGTCCCTAATTTTTACTCCTCTAAGGGGGCGATGTCATATAATGTTACAATCCCACCGTGTAAGGCCATAAATATATCATGCATATTGAGGATCTCACCCATATCCAGTTAAATTCTCAAAGTGCGAAAATATAAAACATACGATAATCATATCATGAAGTGGTAGAAAAAGAATAACGGTGCTAGACCGAAACTTTAAAAAACGAAATAATTTATACACATGATATTTTAAAACAAGCCCACTTACTTTATGATTGCTTGGAGAAATTCTAAAATAGTAGAAGAATCATGCAAACAGCACTTCCAAAACGCAGTGGCACTTCAATCGAAAAATTAGTCGCCTTATAAAATTCCTTGCGCCTTATTGAACCGTTGGATCAGGCTTAAATTTTTACAGTATGTTCACAAGTACATCAAATATATTATGCACGGTGGAGATCGAGTTTGGAAGTCGTTTTAACATGCTTATGGATAAAAACCATAGGTATTCTATTCCTGTCTAAAATCTGAGTAGTTTTTTGCGAAAAACTAACCGTTTGATTTGACTGAAATTTGGATATGTTGTTTAAAACATATGAAATCATATTATAACGGTGGAGATCGGATTCTGATTACTTGAGCGGGAGAAATTATTTTCTGAACTTGGACCGAATTTTGATGACTTTAGTAGAATTTTAGAGAGCAAAATTTCGAAATTTAAGAAGCACTTGGAGGGAAATTTCCGAAAATTTGGATTGTTTGGAATGGTGTAAATTTTGAATGAAAGTTTCTCCTCTTTATAGAAGGGTGGTAAAAATCTTACCATAATTTGATTGATATCATTTCATAATTTGAATAGGCTCCTTCCATAAATTTCTATATACTCTTTACATAAATATTAAGATGATTCATTGTTGAGAAAAAATACCTTGTATGTAATATTTTCTTCCAACTATGTGGATATCCAGCTTTAATTTATCATGTATCTTGTATTGGATTTCGAATTTCATGTATTTATTAGTTTAGTATTTCAAATACCACGTATTATTTAATATTTTCGAATTTATTATTTTTATAAACATAACTCGAAAATAAATTCTTATATATGTCTATATTTAAACAAATAATTAATGCCCAAAAATTTGGGTTCTCGCAGAAAGACTTTTGTATCGAGTGATGATATAAACTCGAGTTTATAAATTAAACTTTATTTGTAGCAACATAGGGTCAAATAAATTGGGAGGGCTCGAAACAACCCTTGGATGTCCAAAATAAATGAGAGACCCACGTGAATTTATGTGGGGTCGAGGGGATCCAAGCCAAGCCATGGCATAGAAACTGCCAAATATGGCTCGATAAATTTCGAGTAGCTTGCTTATATGATATATATCCAATCTTGTTATGAGGATTCAAGGTTGGCCTTTTTTGACACTGCTAGCAAGTTAATTAGTAAAAATAAGTTTGATTAGTGGTGAAGCAGGATGGTTTCTTATTGATTAAGGAAGGGTTTGTTATTATAAAATGATGCAGGAATTGCAGCAGAGAATACAGAAAGTGATGGAAAATGGGAGTGATCAGAAGGATTACAAGGAGGAGTTGGCAAAGATCAGGAAAGACATCGTTAATTTCCATGGTGAAATGGTCCTCTTAATGAATTACAGCAACATTAATTACACAGGTATATGAATGAAATCATAGATCGAACCACGACTTTATTACTTACATTTATATTTCATATATCTATATTTGAGTCAGTTTTCTTTATATGAGAATTAAAAACACTGAAATCAGATATAAACTAACCTCAGGGTTGGCTAAGATACTCAAGAAATATGACAAGAGAACAGGTGGAGTACTTCGTTTGCCCTTCATCCAAAAAGTACTGGAACAGCCCTTTTTCACCACCGATTTGATCTCAAAGCTAATCAAAGAGTGTGAAAACACCTTAGACTCCGTGTTCCCGCCATCGGAATCGGCCGCTGGAACACTCCGCGGAGAAAAGGAAACGTTAGCGTTAGCCGGTGAAGGAATATTCCGGAACACCTTGGCGGCGCTTCTCACCATGCAGGAGATGAGAAGGGGGAGCTCTACTCTCAGCCATTTCTCGTTGCCACCGCTGAAATTTCCGGATTCCGACATAATCCACACCTTGCAGATTCTTCCGCCTATACAAATCCCCTGATGATATTTTTGGTGATTTTTAGGACAACTCTCTTTTTTATAAATATGATCTATATGTATATTAGGGGTAATGTTTTTTGGTTTCTTATTTTGCGGTGTGATATGTACGATGGAAATATTTTGCACCTAAAAAGTTTTTTAGATTTTGCCAAAACTCAAGATGAATTTTAGCCCACAAAATGGAACAACCTAATAATTATTCAAACTACTTTGAATGCATATGTTAGCAGGCAAGCAAATGGCAATTTCCAGGAGATCGTGGATAGTTGTGGGGAGTGGAAGAAACTTTCGTGTCGTGAATAAAAGAGAAAGAATCGATTAAAGAAGGAGACAACTTATCGCTCAATAAATTACAACACTGTAAAAATTCTTTTGCATAAGTTCCAGCAAATTTCACTTTTTAATGCCATATTCTAGATATTTTCTTCAGTTTTATTCAGTTGCTAGCTTTTTCACCCCTTTTAATCTATTTTTATGCCTTTTAATTTCCTATATTCATCAGTAATGCACGTGCACGCAGGAAAGAGGACCGACTAAAGTGTATGCATAGAGATGTATGCGAGAACGATGACCAAATGAAGTGTAATGATGCACAGAAATTTATGTGGGGAAGAGACTCAAGCGAAGTGAATTTGCATAAATGGATGTTAGGAAAGAGGTCTAAATTGATGCAAAAGTGTATTATATATACAGTCAACAAATAAAACACACAAATATCAATGGAAAAATTCACAAAGTTGCTTTCATTTTGTCAAACACTCTGCTTTAGTAGTTTTATGAGGCCAATAAGTTTTGGCCAAGGGCATTCATTTTTTGTCCGATTGTGGCCAATTTCTTTCAATGACTCCTCAGTACCAAGAAATATGGTAGCAACCAAAGTTCCTGGATTTGTGAGTCGACAACAAATATAGAAATACATCAAACTCCTCCGTCCGGGTAACAGTTAAGTAAAGCTATAGAAAGACCAACCAATGACAAGCAATATCCAAATACATAGGCTTACACAAAGTGAACAAGTTAAGAAAGCCATAGATATACCTTTCCCAGTAGGTGTAAAAGAATGGACTAGTGGAGCAGCCGAGACAGAGGCCAACATGGTAGCAGTGACTTGGGGACTTGACGAAAGTGAAATGATGGAGGTAATACGATCCAAATTTCAAATAAATTGAAATGAAATATCGATTTAATTTGAAAATTAAATTCAAAAAATCCGATTTTTATTTTTTTTAAAATCACATTAATCAGTTTATTTAGTGCGATTTTGATTTTTTTTTTAAAAAAAAATATATGTGTAAATTTGAATTAGAACAAGTTTCCAAATATTTTTTTAAAACTAAAATGCAACTATTTTTATTTTCTTCTGAAAATTACATTATTTTTTTATTAAATCGAAACCCGCAAAAAATTTCAATAAAACCCAAACCATCTGAACCGAACTAAAATTGATTATTGGATTTGTATTAGAATTAATCGAATTTTGGGAGATTTTTTTTAAAGGATTATGCTACATGTATAATGAGGGTTACACATTTAATTACAAATTGTATTTGAAATTACAAAAAATATCATAAATGTATATTTGAAATAACTTTTCCAAATAAAGTGCAAATATAATTTTGACATTTCGAAACGAATGTGTAATCTAATTTATAATCTCCATTATACATATAATATTTTTTAAATATTAAATACATTTTTATTAATAAATTGTTGATTATTTTGATTTAACCCAAATTTCGTTCATCCTTAATTTTGATAATATTATTATTTATTATTGTTGTTGTTACTTTTTTTAATTTTACACCCCTTAGTAATAATTTTTTTCTAATTTTATAATTTTTGACATTATTATTAATATTATGATCAATTTATTGAATATGATTTATTATTATTATTATTATTTAAATAATGAAGAATAATAAAATGGATTAAAAAAATAAAGTAATATCGGAGGAACTTTGAACTGCGATCATCCTATTGTGTGTCTAAATTTCGCCCTCGCATAAGAAGAAATTCGATTTTGATCCTCTGGAATTCTTCCTCGACGGGGTTCTACGATTACGAGGTTTGCATCTCTTCTGGGACTATCTGAATTTCTTAGATTTCTGTTCGGTTAATCTCGATTTCGATTGGTAATGGTAAACCTTGGTTAATCCACCTATTCAAAACTTCAAAACCTATCAGGTTAATACGAATTAGTGAGTAGTTTTAATTTATGTATCTCCTCTCCCCTACTGGAAAGATTTCTTGTTTATAACTTATGTTTGAGTTCCTCGCTTTTTTTATGCGTATTTATGCGCTGAAAGATTTTTTGTTTGCTGCTGCTGAACTATATACTACTACGGTAACTTTCGCTGGAGGTGTAAATAAGTTTTGGCAGAGAAATACTTATGTGAATATGCAGCTGAAATAGCTAGGATTAAATGGGATGAAACATTTTTATTACCGTGCTAAAGAAAGTGCAATGACCTAAGACTGGATAGCTGGTAGCCTGGTACTCGGTGGTTTGTCCTTTATTCAAGAAAAAAACTGGAGGTAAAATTCGAAAAAGTATAGCCATGGAAGATTTTGTTCTTTGTTGGTGCTTCGTGGAGAATGTGCTCTTTGAGCTATTTGTTTGCTATTGTTATCATAAGCGTGTAAAAATGTGGTATGTGCTAGATAGATTTGTAAACTAGCAATCGAGTTGATTTTTTAAAAAAATGTTGATATTTGAGCTTTATTTTTGTTTGAACTGGAATGCCCAAAAGTTTTATGATGGCACTAGCTTGCCTTGAACATAAGCTTGCTTTTGACTTCGAAGAACTATGACCTATCTATTTTCAGAAAGTTTTTGGATTCTGCTGTGCTGTAGCCATATTCACGGTTCACCCACCTCTCCGATTTAGTTAAAACGATGGGTGGTCTATATATTGAGGCCTCTGTCTATTTTTCAGGTAATCTGAACGTGTAATCGGACTTTTTTTACCATTAATCTTCGGTTCAAGAACCACATTATGACATCATCGACGCAGCCTCTATTTAGTGTTCCAGTACTTACCGTCTCTCAATTGCATTATAAGAACCCGATGTCGTGGAAATTTCAAAATCTGCAATACCGGAGTAATTTTCCTTGTATTAGTAGGAAACTTTGCCCTATTGTTCATGCAAATATGTCACCATGGGAACCTGCTCCTACAACATATGCCCCTGAAAATGAAGTAAAATTACTGAACTTTGAAACCGTGAATTCTTCTGGTGATTCAGCAGAAGCTTCAATAACTAATAATGAACACCTTGTAGATACTAACAATCAACCATACATGCAAATCCAACACCTTAGATGGCCTTTATGGTTTCTTGGCCCAACTGTTCTTTTAGTCACAGGCATGGTTCCCGCCTTGTGGCTACCGGTTTCATCAATTTTCCTTGGTCCCAACATAGCCAGCCTTCTTTCATTAACAGGACTAGACTGCATTTTCAATCTTGGTGCCTCCCTCTTTCTTCTCATGGCGGATACTATTTCCCGGTCGAAGGACAATACTCAAGGTTGCATCAGCAAACCTCCCTCTAGTTATCAGTTCTGGAACATGGTTGCAAATGTTACCGGATATGGTATCCCCTTGGCAATAGTTTTCAGTTCTCAACAGGGATTTCTTCAGCCTCAACTTCCCTTCATTTCATTTGCGATTCTATTAGGTCCTTACTTTCTACTTTTATCTGTGCAAATGCTTACCGAGATGTTAACATGGCACTGGCAATCACCTGTGTGGTTAGTTACACCAATTGTTTATGAGTCATATCGGTTGTTGCAACTGATGAGAGCGCTGAAGCTTGGTGCTGAACTCGGTTCACCATCTTGGATGGTGCATACCATTCGGGGATTAGTATGCTGTTGGGTGCTGGTTCTTGGCATGCAGCTCATGAGGATTGCTTGGTACGCTGGTTTTACAGTTCGTACTTATCAGCAACATTCTTGATGGTGTGTGATCAACGGTGAAGCTCATTTCAAGTACAAAAATTTGTAAGATAAAAAACTACAGGTTTATATTTAGCAAAGAATGTATCATAAAGGCAGATGCATTTGTCAAATAGAGTAGTTTCACAAAACTTCCGGCCAAGATTGGCTTATCATCACAACTGGTCTTTGGATTGGTTAGACACAATATATATGTGTGTGTGTGTGTGTGTGTGTGTGTGTGAAAATGTAAAGCGCTTCTGCAGTTGCGTTAAGACAATGATAGAAATGTTTATTCTGCTTACTTTTTTTCCCTCGGCGTTGTTGTCAAGCAGGTTTATATATAACAAATACTTTGCTGATATATGTTCCTTGGCTGTATTTCAACCGTCTGTCCTGGCTGGTCGGCCGCAAGTATATAGTCATTGGAATGGAGTTATCATTCATGATGCACGATAAATGATTTTTATTGAGTTTAAAAGTATATAAGTATCTACACTTTTATATACTCTATAAAAGTTAATGGTATCTAATGTAAACTTTTGTATAATTTTAAAAAGTCATGTAATATTGAAACTCGACTTTTAAAAGCTCTATAAAAATCTAGAAGCATTCAAAATATCAATAGACTTTTAATGACTTCATAGAATTCAATTAAATACAAGAATTAAACATAAGATACGACTATAAAATATCAACAAATGTTTTTTATTCAACTTAAAGATTTGAATTGACATTTAATTGATAAATATTTCAAACTCACATATTCACTTTTATTTCTATTAAAAATAATATCAATGTAAACATCGGTTAATTCATTCTTTTCTCTTCCATGTGTTTTTCTTTTTCTTTGGACTTTTTAAAAACATATTTTTTTTACTGTTAACAATAATTTAAAATCAAAATTATTAACACTGTTCATTTTATATTTTAGAGTTCTGGTCACAAAATCTCTAGAAATTTAAATTATATTTATTAAAAATTATAACAAAAATGTATCACAATATAAAACATAAAAATATAATATTTTATTGACTCATAAATTGAAAATAATAATACTTATTTTTAATGAATAAATTTTTTATTTTCAGGTATAAATAATTGTCTTGTTTATTTTAATGTTGATTATTTATTAATATTGAAATTTATTGTTACATAAACATATTTTTTAAAAATATAAATTAATGGTATAAACATATTGAATTGATTTGAATAATTGCATTTTAATTACAATTAATTTAGTATTAACTTATTTATCATCTTTCATCAATCAATAAGTAAAAACATTTATATTGATAAATTAAAATATTTTAAATAAATAAAAATTATTCACATTCAATTATTAGTTCAAAGAAATTTTTTAAAATATATTATTCATAAATTATAAAATTTGTAAGGTTCTAATGAAAAAAATTTCAAATGTTTACAAAATACCTCTGTAAAATTATATGAAAATCTTTAAAAATATTTGAGATTCTACAAAAGCCAATAGAAATATATCAACTCCACAAAACTATGTTATTAAAAAATTTAACAAATCTTTACAATGAATACACCTCCGTAATTTTGCTAATTGAACTCATGTTCGGGACTTTCAAAAATAATTCAAAAGAAATACTTTGAGAACCCGAGAAAGCTTGTTAGGGACGGATCTAGCTTAGATCAGTTTTGGGCTGTAGTCCACCACAATTAGTTTTTTTTATTACAGATGTAACTTGGCCCACTAAAGGCCACCATTTTCACCCTCAAACTCTGCTCATATTCTTAATTTTATGGTACGACTTCGTTGAACAATACAATATAATGATTTTTTGGTTATATATATCTCTATACATTATTACATATTTTATAATAATATATAATTTATACATTAATTTCAAGCTCATCTCAACTTCAAATCCTGAATTCATCATATTTGTGAGCTCGGGTTTATAAAATTTTATTTTCTCGATATATATAGATCTCCGATCGAAACTCCTATCTTATATTGCATATGGAGAAATTTAAGAGAGTATAGAATGTGATTATCTAATAAATTTTGTTGGAGTATTTTTTGTAACAATTATGTATGTGGCGTAGCCCATCATCTGCAGAGAACTATCGTGGGTGATATTGTTTACAAGGACATAAAATATAATTCTATGACAAATAGAGCTAATCATTATCATTACATATAATGGGTTGGGTGTGAAATGTCAATAAAGTGTTCTAAAAAAAATGTTACTTCCTATTTCCTCTAACCTATGGCCATAGGCATGAATTTAAGGGTGCAATCGAGTCCAGATTAAGTATCACATTACTCGAGTTTCGACTCGAAAAAAATTTGAAATATTTGAACTCGAGCTCGACTCGATTTAGTATTAATGTTCGAGCTCGAGTTCGACTCGATACGAGCTCGAGTTCAAGTATTAATGTTCGAGCTCGAGTTCGACTCGATAACATATCGAGTTACTCGAGCAACTCGAAAAAAAATTTGAAATACTTGAACTCGA
>NC_133314.1:19471581-19489862 GCF_012295235.1 Primulina huaijiensis | reverse complement strand
ATATATTGTTTGCCTCGGCCTTTCTTCTCTTAATTAATTAACCTCAGTTTTTTGCGGTTTCACAGTATTTAAGTTCCATCGCCGCTGCCGGAAAAGATCTTCTACGCTTCCGGGGATTTCCGAACGATCAATTCAAGGCGTGTAGATCAGCGATCTGCTTGAAAATGAGCAACGGAGATCATCTCCTGATCGATCCTCTTGAACTTCAATTTCCATGTAATTTTGTTATATTTGTAGCTTGTATCCGTTATCTTTGTTTAGAATTTTCAGTCGTGCGCGCGGGTTTCAAATGCCTTTGTCTTATGGTAACCTTCAGAAGAATAATTGCTTTAATTTCTGTTGGTTTAGATCTGCGAGTGAGATTTATTTTCGAGTTGTTTGTTTGTTTTTTATTAATTATGTTTCTTGTTTTTGCAAAATAAGTCGAATTGAAGAAGCAGATCTCTTGTTCCATGCAATTAACCAACAAATCAGATGATTATGTTGCTTTCAAGGTGCAAGTTTCCCAATTTTTGTTTGTCTTCAGTTGGATAAGAAATAACGTAAAAATCATTGCTTCTCTTGGGGTGTCGAAATGTTTGGTTTTTATATTATGTTCTATTTAATTTGTGATATTCAGGTGAAGACTACAAATCCGAAGAAGTATTGTGTCAGGCCGAATACTGGAGTAGTTGTTCCTCACTCAGCTTGTGATGTTATAGGTATCTCTTTCTCTCTCTCTAGTGTGTGTATAACCGGCAGGCTGTTGGGGAGATCTCCGCACTAAAGATAAAAGATTCCAATTTTTGTGTATTTCTGAAGCGTTAGGATAAATGAGAACGTCACATCTCTTGCTAAAATCCCAGTATGTCCCGGTGTCCGCGTGCATATGATCTCCCTATCAATTATTTATTTTATATTTTCATGTTTATCTCCTTTTATTTATCATTAGCTTGAAAATTTTAAGTTACTGGATGCTGAAAGACTTTGAAATATTGATACGCCTTTTTTAAGAATTGAAGCGATTGCTGATTTTTTAGTTCTGTCATTCAGTTACGATGCAAGCCCAGAAAGAGGCACCGCCAGACATGCAATGCAGGGATAAATTTCTCCTTCAGAGCGTAGTGGTGAGACCTGGTATCACGTCAAAGGACATTACTCCGGAAATGGTAAATATTATATTACTCTCATGTGCTTTCATCACATAAGCTATGTTTTTTATTAAAAAAATGTCAAAAGTTTTCATGTGTGAGCTGTATGTTAGTTCAACAAAGAATCGGGAAATCATGTTGCCGAATGCAAGTTGAAGGTTACCTATGTTCCCCCACTACAACCACCTTCTCCGGTTCGAGAAGGGTCAGAGGAAGGCTCTTCACCTCGGGCTTCAGTATCAGACAACGGAACAGTGAATCAAACTCCTGAATTCAACTTTGTGAGTTTTGGGTTCTTGATTTGAATCTCAGTTGTCACCATACATAATGTATGTCAAGTACATGAATGTATCTGTCAACTTTAATTTTGATGATTTTGCAGATGTCAAAAGCATTCAATGAGTCTCACGAGAGCACTTCAGAGGTTATATCCATCATTTTTCTGTAATTTACTTCTTATTATTGTACTTTTATTACTCGTGTGACGTGTGCAAAGATATCCTCGCCGCATGTACTAGCATTAACCATTACAGCCTACAAAGATATTTACACCATTGCATTTTTCGTTTTTTTTTTGGGTAATCGCTCTGCGTATGTTGGCTTTTACTGTTATGGACATATATGACTCTGCTTTAGATCTCATTTGTTGCACGTTTTGGGTCATTTAAGATATTTAAATTTCTTTATGTGAAATGTTTTTGTTCCTTTAGACGTTACTTGTATTTTCATGGTCTGGTTTGATATAATTCAGATGTTCTTTGAATCGTTATAATATTTCATTGAAACACCTTGGGATTAAAGAGTCAAAGTGAACATTCATATCATGAGTAGCAGATTGCAGCCGTCAGCTACTGTGTTGACGAATGTTTTGTCGTTGACGAACGTTGGAGCCTGGCATGTACTTTAAACTACTTTATCTGTAGCCAGTTAGTAATGAGTTAATGTAGAGTCGTACTTTCTTATCCATCAATTACTTATCTATTGTTGGAGCACATTTGTGGATAATATCGTTTTTGCTTTGGTAAAACTGATGAATCTTCTGAAGATTTTCCTCTGTCAAGAAGGATTTATTTTTGTCTCAACTGTAGGTTAAGGCCATGATTTCTAAGTTGACTGAGGAGAAACAAAATGCTATTCAGCAAAATAAGAAGCTTCATCAAGAAATGGTAACACTCCGTTGTTATTTGACTTCTTAGACAAGCAACGATTCGATGAACTTGTAACTGTCTCCTCTCTCCAACCTTGCCCCAAAATAGAAATAAATGTAAAATAAGATCTTTCGGTTGACAAACCTTTGACAAATGGGAAGATCAAGGACGAGAAACAGCGTCATTCACTGTGTTCTCAAATCATTGTCGATTTTCCTGTTGTGGATTGAGAAAACTTCTGGGTTATTTAGGGGCTTCTTTGAAATTATTAGGTTTCACTTTGTTAGAAAATTGTTTCAAGCGACGAATGAAAACTGATGATTTGAAATCTATAGCAAAATTCTTCAACCATAGAATTTGCGTTCAGATTGAGTCCAAATTTATGTTGACATTCTGCTAGTACTTGTGAAAATCCCAGATGAGTTTTTGGGAATGAGATTGGTTGGGCCATCTTGGAGTATACTTCTGTTTATGATGCTGATGTTTTTACGCACCACATGCAGCTCGTGCATGAAGCTAGATCGTGTCCTTAGTTCTTGGCAATAATTCTTCACTTTTACTAATGATATACAGGAGCTATTGAAACGTCAAGGCAATAGAAGCCATGCTAGATTGGTAGTACCGTTCAAGTATGTCATTGTCATTGGCCTGATTGGGATTCTGGTAGGGTATCTGTTTAAAAGATCGTGAAGGATGAAACTGGATATGCTCGAAACTTGTTTGGATACCTAAGCTTGTGCCTGTCTGGTAAAAGATCCAGGTCATTGAAGAACATGTGTTTCTTGTAAGTTGCTTTATCATTGAATTTAGAAGTTTGTTTGACTGTAGAAAACATGCCTACATTGGGTTTCATGTTTTTTTGTAATTTGTTGGAAATGAGTGACTAACAGATTCTTCATGGTTATTTCCATTTTCATATGTTTTGAAACATGGATTGGTTTCCATTTTCATTTTGCAGTGGCATGTTAAATAGCTCAGAAACTATTTCATTTCATAATTTGGAAGATAAGTGCGGTACGGCTGGGCCTGGATGAATAACTATTAGTTTCTGTTAACAAAAAATTGAATATGGTTTAAGTTGTCTCCCTTAATTTTCGATACGTACATGCATCACAAAAGGAACCAAAGAAGTTACACATGGACTTTAGTTGACTATATGCAAAATGGTGATCTGTTCTCTTCTTTTTTTGCAAAAAAATCACCTCAACGAATTTTTTACCCTACAAAAGAATAAGAACAATCAAATTTTAGTACAAATAGGTCAATGGAGACCAAAGATATATAGTGATGTCAACAATTTTTTACGCTCTGATTTAAATCAAAGTTACAAATTCTATCCCTTCCCATGTATAATTAAGGTGCTAAATTATGGCAGACAAATAAGAAAATGTTTGCTAAACTTATTTAAAATCTTAAGAACTTAAAAGCTGTGAAATTTTATTTCAAAAATAAGTTGTTAAAATGTTTGGATAAAATAATTTTAAATGACTTAAATACGATAATGTTTTTAATATTATAAGATTTTATGTTTTTTGATGAAAAATATTTAATATTATTTTTAAATTGTAATAAAATGTAGATTAAAAAATTATAGTTAATAATTTACTCAATAAAATATTAACACTATTGTTTTTTATATCCTAATAAAAAAGCATAACAAAACTGTATTTTAAATTTGATTAAAAAAAAAAAACAAAGTGACAAAATGGTGATTTAAAAAGTAAAAGATAAAATGAAGATTTAAAAAGATATAAAATATCAGAGAAATGAAATATAAAAATAAGATTGTTTTCAAAAAAGTAGGATATCCCAACTTTTTTAAAACAAGTTATTTTTTAAAACAAGTTATAAGTTGTTTGCAACTTTTTAATCAAACAAGTTATGAGAATTTATAAGCTCTAAAACAATTTATAAGTTGTTTTTATAGCATATAAGCTCTGCCAAACACACTCTAGCTGTTGCAAGGGGCATTGTAGACATTTCAACACAGTGAAGGCAGCAATTGACCGGTTCTAATATTCTGTTCCAAATTGGCATTTCACTTCATGTTACAATATCGTCTACAACCATTTTCAAAATGCCATCTAAATAATGAAACCATGAGTTGCAAAATTCAAACTATATTCTCTCTCCAAGTTATCAAACACCACAAGCAAGAAACTAGTACAGTGTCAAGTTGCAACATTCTAGTGTAAGGGCATCTTACCGTTCGTGCCCTGATCGGATCCTTTTAGCATGTTGCATCGACGTACGATCTCGCGGAAGTCATCAAGGGTTATCTAAAAAGATGTTCACGCGCAAAACAAGTTAAAGTGCATCTAAGTTGAGCTATGATGAGAATGCATAATAACATGGATTTCTTAGCATTGTGTCAAGGTTTAGAACTAATAGAGTTAGAGTAATAGTTTTCAATTCACATGCATGCTCAGTTATAAAATCATGCTGCTGGTAAATCTGGAAAACTATGCATACAAAATATCAAAGCAAACCCATAATATGGGAAAGAGGAAAAGTTGAAAAAATCATGACCTTTCCATCTCCATCACTGTCAAAGAGATGTATCATATCTGCCATATCCTTTTCTGACCATGTAAAATCATGCGCTGCAGCTAGTCTGCATAGATCTCTTAGAAAGAATCCCCCATTCCCAGTTTCTGTCCATGGCAAGCATTTAAGAAAGATTTAAATCGAAAATTTTGTAATTGTTTCATGTTCTCATGCTATATGCTGCAAAATCTAAACAAAAATAGCTTGCTTCTTTTGAACCAGCTGCAAAAACTATTTTGAGCATATATGTAGCTGTGATTAGTTTGAAAATGTTGCTTCATACTGAATAATTCTAAAGATTGAAGAGAATAGCTGACTGAACAGAATGAAAGATCACATTAGCCCTACTAACACGTAGACTTGGCATGAGCTGAATTTCAGTCAGCTAGATCATGTAACTCTCCATTATGAACACTGAATGAAAACTCATCTTCCAGATCATAACAACTTTGAATTCAAATAGCAAACAAAGTTTTTGAATCAAGATAAGAATGGATTATTTACTATACCCAGGGATTTTCAAGATCATGTAATTACTGTTCGAAGAAACCAGATATCTAACAAAAATAAACTGATTACCATCGAACTGAAAGAAGTGTATAAGCACTTCATCTTCAGACATTTGCACACGTCTTGTAATCTGCAACCATTAAATATGTAAGCGAATAGTACAATTATCATATTGATCAGGACAAAAGTAATTAACACCCACTGGTTTTTTTCTCTTCCTCTTTTGTGAATCATCCTGAAGATCGAGATTTTCGTTTCTTTTATCACTTGATGAATCTATGAAAATCGCGCCAGAGGCTGTAGAAGGTGAATTGTCCCTAAGATTCGCACCAGAACTTTGGGGAAGACAATTGCTTTTTACATCTAAAAACCCTGCAGAATCTTGCAGTGACAGAGCAATTGCCTGCATAAAATAAGATGTTTATTTAAATTTAACATTAAATACAAAAGACTAACATTCAAAAGTATGTTAGGTTGCGTTTGGTTAGAAGGATTTGAATGGATTTGATTTCAAATCCATATCTCAAATACATTGTCTCCGTTTGACTCAAAATGAGAACAAATTATTTGAAATCTCTTGTGTTGCTCAAATGCATTTTTTCTTCGATTTCAAATAACTCTCAAGCCTAGTCAAATCCAAATCCTTTAATCCAAACACAAACTTAGTTCCTTCAAGGTCAAAACAACACCGTTAGAAAAGAAGAATCTAGCTCATTGGTCATGGCAAGTAAAAAGTAATGGTTTTATAACCTGCATTAAATCATTATCATCCACAAAATCAGAGGTGAATGTAAGCTTTTTAGCAGAGCGATACTTCTTAGGGGTTGAAGTACTCCTCTTCCCCTGTAAAAATTTGAACAAAAAAGAAAAGGAAAAATAAATCATCCATGTTATACCAGTAAACAAGCATCTTATTCCCTGTCACCAACAAATTAGTACAACCTAGCACTATCGGCTAGAAATGCTTCAGTCAAGAAGAATTTTATAATCAGCAGCTTAAAAATGAAAAGGCCGTGCACATACTTGATCAAGGATGGAAACATTCCATATCAATCTTGTAAAACTTCACTTAACACAATCTACTGATGAAGTTCACAGCTCTTGCCGACATTCAGTTTCCGAACTCTACTCCAAACTTCCCAAAAAATGCGTTGCATCGATTTCCATTTTATAAACAAGTAGGAAGATTATCTCCACTAAAAATAGACAATCGTGATACCACCATAAAAGCCAAAGAAATAACAAAAAACAAATAATTGACACGATTAAACACATTTGTGAATTGTGCCCTTGAATAAATATTTTAAAATTTGTTTAAAATTAAATGCTCCAGCCACCTACACACGCCGAAATGCCCATAAACGGACATGTTTATGGCATCTCGAAAAGTGGAACCATGAAAAAGGAGAAAATACGAAACCTTTTTCTTTCCAGACCCGGAAAATTCCTCGTCTTCATCACCTGAAGAGCTCCTTTCCTCTTCAGTTGGGTTGTACTCTTCGTCTTCATCAACCATTTTTTTCTTACCCTTTTTCTCATTATGCTTTTTGTACGCTTTTTTAACAGAACCCATAAAAGACTTTGCCATTTTATGCAATCCCAAAGCCTCCATTCTCCGTTTGTTATCTTCAATTCTCTTCAATCTCTCCCTCTCATACTGTATCGGATTTTCCTCACCGTTCTTTTCATTTGCAGTTTCATTTTCAGATTCCTCTTCTGATGAGATAGCTTCCAATGATTCCGCATCTGATAATTCTGTTTTCGGCATTTTCTGGACTGGTTTTGGGTATCTTGATAAATAAAAAAAAAAGAAAAAGAAAAAAGGGTGAGGTTTGAAGCAAGGAAACCCCCTTTCTTCTGCTAGGGCTTTATTGGATGAAGGCGGGAATTTTGTTCATGTTGCAGGGCAATTCGGTGATAAAACAGAGTAAGACATCCGTTTTACTATGTAGCATGACTGCATGTGCATCCGAAATATATAGAATTATTGATTTCACTATTATATAATTTTTAAATTTTCTTTTAAAAAAATATAACTTCTTACATTAATGTCACCTGGAGAAAACTTTGCAAATCGGTATCATTTTCTATATCAGAGTGTATGGTAAAAAAGTTTAATTTTGAAAATAATATATGATATGACAAGCAAGACATGGTTCTTTTATTCAAACATACAACATATTATTATATGTTAACCTCCTGTAGACGAGAAAAAACTTGTTTAACTACCATAGTTAAAACACACATAAACTGCAAAAAATTACAAATTTTATTTTGAAAGAAAAATGAAGATGTTGCATGATCTCTTCATCTCTTTATGTCCTGATATAATACAAAAGTCTTGATGGATTTGAAATATGGACTTCAAACTAATGAATTATTTTGTGTGACCGACAACATCTTTAGTTGGTGGTCTGTCATGTTGTTATAGTTGATAGGTTCATCCTTCACTAATAGAGTGGTTGTATCGCTGCCTTCTTTACCTTTGTCGAGAAATTTTTGCTTTGTGTGGTCTTTAGGGAAAACGTGACTTGTGTGGATTTTTACCACTTGAACTTGCCTCCACATTATGTTTTTTGTCAGATTTGGGCCGAAAATGATTCTCGAATTATGGCTCTTTTTGGTTGGGGCATTCTAACCAGATTTCTTATGATCATCTTTCCACATGAGCCATACTGCATAATTTCCGACGAGTTTCTTTAATCCCCAGCTGCTTGCTGTTCCACAGAATATTTATTTTCTTTTCAAATAATTTTTCTGCAAATCTTGTAGTTTTTTCTATAATAGTATTTAACAGAAAAGATTTAAATGAAAACTTTCCATCTCTGTGAGACATACCTATAATCCTCATTCTCATCTAATGTAGATGTCGCTTTTTGTGAGTGATGAAACAAAACGTGTTTCATTCTTTGGAGGATCTTTGATGAAGTTCTGAATGTTCATGTCTGGTCTTCTCAACTTGATGAAGTGAAAGGCTTCATGCGAGCCTTTCCCGACTAGTTCTCGTGTTGCGCTAAAAGAATAAAGCTCCATAATATCTCCTCTTGACAAATAATCTTTATTTGTTTATATTTCATGAACAACTTCCTAGATCCATTTTGGTAGTGTTGAGATTTCTGGGAAGATAGGTGATGTAATATAAACTGAGACAAGAGCCCCAAATTCACACCATGTTTTTACCTCCTTGAGATATGAATTTGGTTTGTCCATACCCTAGGATACCTTCTTACTATATCAACCCGGATTGTGACTGGGCTGATACATATTCTCTTTTTCAATTTCTCGTAATTCCGTTGATGAAACTATAAGCTCGTTAGTATTAACCTTAGATTTTCTTTTGTCAATTTGAGGTCTAAGCTTGATCTCCTACTCTTCAATCTTCGGGGTGAATGATTGAGTTGAAGGCTCCAAATAAGGATCCATAGCTTCAATTTTTTCTTTGACCAACTCATCTAAATATGATCATTACTTAGCACTTGTCCTAAGAGTACTTGAATCCTCTGCTCCAAGTATAGAGCCATGTACTCGAAAACTCTCCATTGGAAAACCAGTGGATTCTCAGTAGCCTGGAGGATTGGCATTTGTAATACAGATCATAGCTGAGTATAAGCCTGTAAACAACTTGTTTTTCTATCAGAGACAATTTCCTTGTCAACTTGTTGTAGCCTACCCGCAACTTCTGCATTTAGGGTAAGCTTATTGAACTCGGTATGAAGCATTTCAAGGTGTTCCTTCTAATATATCTGCATTTTCATGATGACATCGACATTAGTGTTATACATATCTTGTTAAGAGATCTACAAGAATATTTTCATGAGATTTAATAATAAAAAATCAAAAATATAATTTTAACACAAATTCTATCACCTCAATAATCTAGTCTTCTCAGGTTTAAATTTAATTCTATTTTTCAAAAAAGCTTTTACATGTGTATTATCTCTTTGGAAGTAAAAATAATTGTCATTTTTCAAAAGCTCTTTTTATTGCATAAAAATCTTTTTCGTTGATTTGTCATTTTACGACTTTTGTATCTAAGAATAATTCACTGCAATTCTTGCATGGTTGTTCTCATTATACTGTGAGCTTCGTAAAAACTGCTGTCCACCAATGGTCACTAGCATCTGTATATAATACCAGATCATCTTCATTTTGAATAATAGTCATTTTCGGTAGATTTTTGCAAATATCTTTTAATTGACTTTATCTTTTTGTGTGTTCTTCTGTCCATAGGTATCTTTCATCCTTATTTAGTAATGAACTGAAAATTTTTCTTTGTCTTGCTATATTTTTCATGAGCGTTCTAGCAAAGTTAACAATTCCTAAAAAAGCTTCGAAGTTGTTTCTTGTCATTGAGTTTTTATGAAAAATTCTGCACATTTTCATAATGAGTTCTTGCAAAATTATTTTCAACTCATGAATTTCTATTCCAAGAAATTCAATTTTTCTTGTTGCAATGACTGACTTTTTTTCGATAAGACTAATCCATTTTTTTTACACACATGAGAGAAAATCTCTAAATGTTTAATATGTTCATCCATATTTTTAGATGCTATTAAAACATCATCAGTATAAAACCAACATAAATTAAAAATAATCTTTAAATTGATTTTTATTTTTCTTTGAAATATCTAGAGTGAATTAGCTAATCTCATTGATAATACTTCTCAGATATAATGACGGTGGTGTGGAGAAAACTGTGAATTTATTGTTTTATTCTTTCATCCGAATTTGATAGAATTCGGACTTACAATCGAGTTTAGAGAAATATTTTTGCGTTTTGTGTACAACTGATTAAACTTGTATAAAATACACATCAAACTCCATAATTTTATTAATTTTTTGATAATTAATTATTAATTTGGGTTTGTTCCTTTTTATTTCACCATGATTTCTTACCAGAAACCTGGATTGCTATATGTTTATATTACTACTTTAATTAAACAAAGGTTTAACTGTTCATTGATAATAATATGCATATCCTTTGATCTATTATGTTCATTGAGATATCCTTTGATAATAATATGCATATCCTTTGATCTATTAATTAAGGCTGACTTGGAGTTAGTTTATGTCCCACCATACCAAGGGATCTTCATTGTAGTTTTATTTAATCATTTTCTTAACATCTTCTAGGGTTACTTTTGCTTCAAACTCTACTTCCTTCTGGTGTGAAGTTATTTTGAGAAATTATGTTTCTTCTTGTTGGAGGTTTGACTTGCTCTTAATTGAAGCATTGTTTCTCCAAACCATATAGAATCCATCATTTTTGGGTCCAGAAGTCACCAGGCTTGCTACGAAATTGGATTGATAATTTTCTGTAAAATGTTTCTCTGAGTCTCTGAGTTTTCTCATGTTTACAGGTCACCAGGCTTGCTACGAAATTCGACTGATAATCCTTCAGAAGCCTTGCAATCTCGGAGTTTTCTCATGTTTACAGGTCGGCTAACAAAGTAGCCCATCATTTAGCTCGTTTTGTTTCTTACTCCCGTCCATCTTTTGTATGGTTGAATGGCGAGTTTCTTTCTTGGTTAGTTCAGCTTGTAATAGATGATTTATCTCAATAAAGTTACAAGTTTTCTATCCAAAAAAAAAAATGAATAGGATTATTTAAGATTTGCCTCCATCGTCATATTTGAAAATCTTCATATATGATTACTCGTTTATTTAATCAGATAAAACATCTTTTTCATACCTTCTTCATTTAAATCGAGTATCCAATTCTCCATCGGATTTGAAGGAAATGGTCAAATCTAATTGTCACGCCACATAGTCCATATATCATATCACAAGACTTGGTCATCGTTAGGCATTTCCTAATTATACATTGAACAATGCAAACTTAGATCATATTAAGAAGGTGGAGCCGCAAGATTTTAACGAGTTAATAAATTTACAAAATTGCCTTGATTTTGTACAAAGTATTAGGAAATGAAAGTTGGCTAAAAAGTATAAATTATATAAACGTGAAAATTTGCAATATTCCAAATTAAGGGGATCATACCAACTTGTCATCGATCCTTGAACATGGATCAAACCACATTTCTTTCAAACAAAGATATCTCTTTAATTTTACAAAACATTACAATATAATTTCACTAATTTAAGTCAATAAGATGAGTACATTTCGTGTTTTAAATAAATAATGGAAAAAATTTAAATATTTTAATTTCCATCTAAAGATATCGTCTAATTTTGTCTGCCCGTTATTAACATTTAAATGTTAAATGTTTGTTTTACTTTTATTAATGACGATGAAACTCGCAACCACTACCATTCAATACGCACGTTGTAAAATTCTGAATTAACGCAATAGTTTGCGAATCACGTTAGTAATTAAGGTGAACTGCATTGGACAAACCATGTATGACAATTGACAGTCTCGTCCAAATAATTGTTGGTGAGGAAATTCGAACTCCTGATCATTGATCAATCGTTCACTTATTTTATCAACTCAAACAATCATTGAGCATGTTTTCTTAATGTATATAATGTCTTTACAAGGTTGATCATGTTGAAAGAAATTAAGACATGTACATAGATTCAATAATTGTTAATTAGAATTAGACAAATAGATTATAATGCTAACAATGCATGGAGACATCCTAGCTGGCCGTGATGGAGCCTGATGGGCTGGACAGGGACAATCTTTCATTACTAGTTAATTTTTTTAATAAATTTATTTGCAAGTGGTCATTCATGGACAATTTCTAACACAAAGTTGTACATTATGTTGACGATTATAAGAACTCAAATGAAATATTTGACGTCACATGAACTACATTTGACGTCACATGAACCGTCAATAAATTATAGTTCATGTGACATCTGAATATTAAATTTAAGATAATATTTTAAATTTGAAACTCGATTATAACAAATTCACCGTATTCATCTAATAATAATAATAATAAGAATTAAAAAAAAGTATGACTAAAACTAATCATGTTAGGGTCCAATAGTAGGAGTCCCATGTGGTTTGATTGGGACAGACGTTATTAAGAAACTAATTAATGTTAAAGTTCAATGAATTATTATATCACAAAAGCTGACATTCAATTTCGTCCGATTCTTAAGTAGTATAATTTATTTATTTATAGAGATTAATGATGGAGACAGGGTATGCCCTTTTGCAGATGCATGTACTAAATAGAATTTTGGCAATCATACATATAGTTTAAGCATACCATACATTATTATCCTAAAATTTATGGTAATGACAAATTTAATTTTAAATTATATTCAGTTTTTAATACTACCGTCAATGGTCTATGAGTAGGTTTCTATAAGATAGTCTTAAATATTTTTATTTGTGAGACGAACAAAGTAATAAGACGAGTCAATAATATTTATTTATAATAAAAATTAATAATTTTTCATGAAACTGTGCCATAGTATAATTTACGCACGTCTCGGTCACTGGTTTTAATCAAAATGCCGCTCATGTAAATTGTAACCTTCATTATCTCTTATCCAACCAAAATATGTACATGAGCATAAACTTTGTTATACGAACAAAATTTGTACATTGCAAGAGTAATAAACATACGATCCACATGCAGGCATGCATTGTCTCCCCCTGTCTCACAGAAAGAAAGGAAAAGGCAAAAAAAAAAAACCCCAGTTGCAAGAATTCGGATATTATGTGCAAAAACACGAACTCAAAGGCATTTTAATCATGATAATCGGTAAACATTTCCATAATACCAAGTAAAGCGCAGGTACAAGCATGTAAATAACGTGAAACAGTACACACAGAGCATAAGCTTAATTCGAGTAGCGACGAGAAGAAATCTTGGCTTGAAATACAAGATAACATAATTATGACAGACTAGTTGATGCAAAACATAGGATTTCTCAAACTCTAACTTCAGCAATAACAAGATCTCAGTAAAATGCGACAAAAAAAATGAAGAACGAGATTGGAATTGACAGGCATCCAAATTGGTGAAGTATATCAGATAAAGACTATATTCAATACTGAGAAAAGTTGGAATATAGTGCAAGGGCCAGGAATGGAGATTAATATCAGAACATTAAGTACTAAAAATCTGCCTAAGCCAAACATAGAATTAGCAAAAGTTAAAATCAGACATGAAATTCGCAAGTCGGAAGGGATTAAATTCAACTAATAACTATTAGAGCATCTCCAAGCTGAAGCAGATATCAACTCCATCTTTTGCCAACAAAGAACTATAGAAGATTGGTCCTTTTCTAAGTGGAATCCTCGAACCGGGGTCCTCTTCACGACCCATTCAGCTTGTGATTCGGTAATATTGCTAAATGTTACCGGGGTAAATCCAGACGACAAAAATGCACTCCTCCAATGCTGTGGTTTTTCAGTACGAAAATGACCCGTTATAGACTTTTGGATTCCAGGTTGGATCCAGAAACGCTCGATCTTCTGCAAGGTATCGGTATTCATGCTAACGGCATCAAGAGATTCGAGCAGGCTCGAATATAATTGAACGGAGTGGATCACCCGGCCAGGAAATGAAAGGTCAGTAATATCACATCCTTTGTTGACAGACGCCACTATTCTTGGTGACAATTGCTTGACTCGGTGAAGAACTAAAGGAATTGATAATTGGTGATTCATAAAGGAACCAAATGGAAGATTCACTGCAACAGCTTCATTTCCGGATGTAAGAAAAGATGGAGACCATGAACTAGAATTCAAAGAATCAACACTCATAACCTCAAAATCAAATTCAAGATTGATTTCACCTGCAAATTGAATAAGATTTTCTCGAGCAAGGCCTAGTTCTATCTGATCATGTGTCGAGGGGGAGACAACTGCAGTTATTTTCAAAAGTGTTATGCCCCTTGATGCTAGCTCATGGATAAGAGAGGCCCATTGTCCACCGTACCCAATATCAAAATCTACAATATGAATTCTATCAAATCCATCCATGGCTTCAAGAATGGCTTGATTAGAAGTGAAGTTAGTAAATTGTACCAGGGGTGAAATCTCAGAAAAAGCCTTGTAAGCACCAATCTTGAAAACGAGACTATATGGCGAAGAATTAAAGGTAGACGTGTTGCTGTTGTTATTCGTGTGAAGGAGCATTTGCAATGCCTCCTTGCAGTAAAAGGCAGCCCTTTGAAAAGGCTTGCCCATGGGAGAGAACTGGTGATTGAGCCGCGCCAATATCCCTTGCGCGAGTATAGGATTCCCCGTCTGGACCAGCTCTGCTACTTTGTATAGCTGGTCAATTGCCTGCTGTTCCCCACTACCAATTTTCGAGTTTGAACCTGACTCAATTGGCTTCTGATGCAGATTCTGTGGAAACAAAAAAGAAGGCCCTTCTGAGATATGACCACCGGGAAGCTCGAGGAATCCGCCAATGGAGCCAGAATTGAGCCTTTTGGCCTGAGGTGAAGCGAAGAAGTCCGGTTCCTGGTGTTGGTGATATGTTAGTGGCAAGAAAAATAATGAATTCGGAGTTTGGTTTTGGTTTAACAGCTGTGGATTGCAAATGGGAGATTTCATTTCTTCAGAAGAATCATAAATAGGTTGCTGATGAAGAGCAAAAGATCCTAGATTGTTAGATATAGAAGGGTGCATAAGACTAGTATGGAGATTAGAAGATAATTGGCTGGTAGGAATCGCACCAAATTGGTCTTCACAGAAGCTTTGATCCATAACTCCGAAACCACCACTAGACTCAAACTCCGCTGCAGTTGAACTGCCACCACCGATTTGAAGAACCTTATTCAGACTTCCCAATACAGGGTATTCGACATCCCCCATGATCCACCTTAAAATGGATTGTTCTTGGCTCGGTGACGGGGCGACGGACCCTGAAAACACACTCTCCCAGTCCTCCATACCACATTTCTCCGCATTTCCTCTCTCGCAGGCAGTTTCGATCTCAAGAGACGGAGGAACAGGGAGGAGTTCCGTATCAGCTCCTCCAGCATTGGAGCTGGTTGCAGTAGTGGAGTCTTGCAGCAATTTGGGAGATGGGTTTATGTCAGAAACAGCCACTACCCCCGCCGTATCTGTAGAAGTACCACCACCACCTCCGCCGCCACCGAAAGAAGAACTCAGGGTTGAAGAAGATGAAGGCCGACTAGGAACCCGAGCAGAATCCAGGATAGAAGTAGGCTCACCAGAATTTCCGTTCAAGAAGTAACTTTTGTTGCAATGATCTGAGAAGAAACCTCTGTTTTTCAAAATCAGCTGCAAATCTAACACCCTTGTCCCCTCAAAATCAAAAGGTAAGGGCATCCCCTTCATCAAAGAACCAAACACCCAAATATCCAACACCTTCTTCAATTCCTCTAGATTTAACCCTCCAAAACAAGACTTCCCAGAATATTTTACAAGACAATTAAAATCTTAAATATGAACCCACAAGATAAAATCTTTCCAAATGCAGGAAACTCGGGAATATAAACAAGTACCTATGTGCATGTGTGCATAATATATACCCACAAAGAACATGTATCAATCTGTAGCTGCAGCTATCCTTTCAGTTTCATTATATGGGACAGTGAATAAATTGGATGACTGATCAATAAAAGTTGAAAACGGAGGTTTGAAGCAATTTTTCTAACTTCTTTTTTCCACTCTTAATCCACTCTAATCTGCGAAGAAGCAGAAATGTCCCTGCCTAGTGTTTTCTGCCATGGATGCGTGGAACATAAAAAAGAAGCAAAATGCCCACCTTCCTTCCTTCCTCTCTCTCTCTTTTCAATTGTTTACCCTTTTTTCGCTGTCTTCACCCTTTTTAGTTAGTTTATGTGGTTTGTCTGTAGATGGAGTTATCTTTCTAAGTAGGGTTTTATAGTTATACCCACAACCACGTGAAGAACTCGCGCGTGTCAGTCACGCTCACAGGGGGTAATTATTAACATTCCTAGTGTAAATTCTGGACCGAAGACTGACTTACACAAGCTAGATAAATTATTTGAAGAAATTGTGTTGAACATGTAGCAATTAAATCGAACTTAGTTATTTCGGAAAAAATACACTGAAATTATGGAAAAGAAGTTAATGGAGACGTAGATTAATTTTAGTAAGAAATAGGCTTTTTTTTAAAAAAAAAAAATTATAATATATCTACCAATTTAATATATTTCTTACTCAATAGTAAAGTTTCGAAAAGTAATAAGCCTCCCAAGAACTTGATCGAAAGCAAAAGAGAGTTATCAACTTACCAAACACAAATATCATACAACATTAAATAGCATACATAACTCGAGTGTTCTAAAAAGCTATTTTAAACGCGTTTAAACTTGAAGCTCGACAAAAACGACCCGCTTCGGAAAAAAGCGGTCAAACGAAGCGTAATTAAAACATTTAATTAAGCGTACTTAAGCACAATTAATCGTATATGTTTATTTTTAAATATTTTTAAATTTTGAAAGTATGTCTTTTTATTTTAAAATAATAAATTAAGTTTATAATTTAGATGTTTATTTTTAAATTTTAATTATGATTAAGCATGTCTGAAAATGATTTGACAAATATTTAGTATTTTTTAATGTGATCTAGTTGCAAAAACAAATAAAGATCATAATTTTGAAATTTTTATGTTTTTATAAATATGAGAATTAATGCATCAGACTTAAATTTATCATATTTATGTATTATTTTATCTATTTATTGATTTGAAATAATTACAATTACAATAACGATAAAAAAATATTTTTTCACGCTTAAGTCTGTACTAATCTTATTTAAATTTGAAAAGTTTAGAGCTCAACATCCGAGCTTTGAAGAGCTTCACGTTTTTTATAACTTTGGTATATATACTATAAAGATTTTATATGCCTCAAAATTCAGCAGACACGCGCAACTTAGAGCGTGGGTAATGGAAAAATGAGTGGTCATCTCCAGTACTTTTCTACTGAGACCAATAATAAAATAGGATTAGAGGGCTGAACCGGAAGAGACAGTGCCTTTTTCAACACCCGAAATTACCCTTGCCCATATTACGTTTCGATACCGGGGCAAATCCGTACTTCAATCGAACTGAATGTGACGGCACGATAAAGCTTATCTCGAGGAAGATTAACGTACGGGATTTGGGTGTCATCTACGGTCGGGATTTCATCTTTTTTGTTATTTTCATCTAAACTCATGTAATATCTCGTCCCATGTATCACAATTAAATATTGATTTATTAGTCATTTTCTCGCGGGTCTCCATCCAAAGACATGTTGAATATATGTGTTTTTAATTATATGTCAATCCGAATTTGCTATCATTCATGTGTGTTAAATAGACTTTCAAGTAATATAATAACCTCCAAATTATACAAGACAAACAATGCGAGATAAGTTCGTCCGAAAAATATTGATAAGAGAGAATTTAACTCATGATCATCGGTCAAGTTTTTAACTACACCACCAATTCAAACATATATACATGGTTGAGATAATATAATTGTAATGTGGGCTAATCAATCTTCCTTGATATATCTACATTGGTATCGTTATCGCGATCAGGTATATAATTCGAAAATATATTGAAATCGATCCGATATCTATGACATCTAATCACTGTTATGATCAAGTTTGTATACATATGTCACTATTAGATTTCAAAAAAAAAAAAAATTCAGATAATATACAATAATCCAGTCTCTTTGCGTTCATCACAACTAACAAGACTAAAAAAAATGTTAATGGTTAATGGAATTTAGGAAGTCCTACATAAATAATGGATGAAAAATGTGTTTTTATGAATAATTTTAATTAAAACTAGGAAATGGAAACAATATGTTAAAATTTACTCTAGGAATAAAAACTGTATTTTTTGCCCATCTATCTTAACTATATAGTCTACTGTCTATACTTAGTAATATTTTCTCTATATTTTTTTACCAATTTATAAAATACATTATATACTTCTAACAATTTTTTATTCTATTAAAAAACTAATATAATTTTTTTTGTGTGTATAAATTTTACCAATTTATAAAATACATTATATATA